>NC_041220.1:85286248-85310695 GCF_002837175.3 Physeter macrocephalus | reverse complement strand
GTGTTTGTTGGCAATCTGTATATCTTCTTTGGAGAAATGTCTATTTAGGTCTTCTGACCATTTTTGCATTGGGTTGTTTTTTCTTTTTTGATATTGAGCTGCATGAGCTGCTTGTATATTTTGGAGATTAATCCTTTGTTAGCTGCTATGTTTGCAAATATTTTCTCCCATTCTAAGCATTGTCTTTTCCTTTTGCTTATGTTTTCATTTGCTGTGCACAAGCTTTTAAGTTTCATTAGGTCCCATTTGTTTATTTTTGTTTTTATTTCCACTTCTCTAGGAAGTGTGTCACAAAGGATCTTGCTGTGATTTATGTCATAGAGTGTTCTGCCTATGTTTTCCTCTAAGAGATTTACAGTGTCTGGCCTTCTATTTAGGTCTTTAATCCATTTTTTGAGTTTATTTTTGTGGATGGTGTTAGGGAGTGTTCTAATTTCATTCTTTTACATGTAGCTGTCCAGTTTTCCAGGAACCACTTACTGAAGAGGCTGCCATTTCTCCATTGTATATTCTTGCCTCCTTTATCAAAAATAAGTTGACCATATGTGCATGGGTTTATCTCTGGGTTTTTTACCCTGTTCCATTGGTCTATATTTCTGTTTTTGTGTCAGTACCATACTGTCTTGATTACTGTAGCTTTGTAGTATAGTCTGAAGTCTGGGGGCCTGATTCCTCCAGCTCCTTTTTTTCTTTCTCAAGATTGCTTTGGCTATTCGGGGTCTTTAGTGTTTCCAGAAAAATTGTGAAATTTTCTGTTCTAGTTCTGTGAAAAATGCCACTGGTAGTTTGATAGGGATTGCATTGAATCTGTAGATTGCTTTGTATAGTATAGTCATTTTCAAAATACTGATTCTTCCAATCCAAGAACCTGGTATATCTCTCCAGCTGTTTGTATCATCTTTAATTTCTTTCATCAGTGTACTGTAGTTTTCTGCATACAGGTCTTTTGTCTCCTTAGGTAGGTTTATTCCTAGGTGTTTTATTCTTTTTGTTGCAATGGTAAATGGGAGTGTCCTTAATTTCTCTATCAGATTTTTCATCATTAGTGTATAGGAATGCCAGAGATTTCTGTGCATTAATTTTGTATCCTGCTACTTTACCAAATTCATTGATTAGCTGTAGTAGTTTTTGCTAGCATCTTTAGGATTCTCAATGTATAGTATCATGTCATCTGCAAACAGTGACACTTTTACTTCTTCCTTTCCAATTTGGACTCTTTAATTTCTTTTTCATCTCTGAATGCTGTGGCTAAAACTTCCAGAATTATGTTGAATAATAGTGGTGAGAGTGGGCAACCTTGTCTAGTTCCTGATCTTAGTGGAAATGGTTTTAGTTTTTCACCATTGAGAACGATGTTGGCTGTGGGTTTGTCATATATGGCCTTTATTATGTTGAGGTAAATTCCCTCTATGCCTACTTTCTGGAGAGTTTTTATCATAAATGGGTGTTGAATTTTGTCAAAAGCTTTCTCTGCATCGATTGAGATGATCATATGCTTTTTCTCCTTCAGTTTGTTAATATGGTGTATCACATTGATTGATTTGCATATATTGAAGAATCCTTGCATTCCTGGGATGAACCGCACTTGATCATGGTGTATGATCCTTTTAATGTGCTGCTGGATACTGTTTGCTAGTATTTTGTTGAGGATTTTTACATCTATGTTCACCACTGATATTGGCCTCTAGTTTTCTTTTTTTGTGACATCTTTGTCTGGTTTTAGTATCAGGGTGATGGTGGCCTTGTAGAATGAGTTTGGGTGTGTTCCTCCCTCTGCTATATTTTGGAAGAGTTTGAGAATGATAGGTGTTAGCTCTTCTCTAAATGTTTAATAGAATTCGCCTGTGAAGCCATCTGGTCCTGGGCTTTTGTGTTTGGTACAATTTTAAATCACAATTTCAATTTCAGTGCTTGTGATTGGTCTGTTTACATTTTCTATTTCTTTCTGGTTCAGTCTCGGAGGGTTGTTCTTTTCTTAGAATTTGTTCATCTCTTCTAGGTTGTCCATTTTATTTGCATATAGTTGCTTGTACTAATCTCTCATGATTCTTTGTATTTCTGCAGTGTCAGTTGTAACTTTTCCTTTTTCATTTCTAATTGTGTTGCTATGAATCTTCTCCCTATTTTTCTTGATGAGTCTGGCTAATGCTTTATCAATTTTATCTTCTCAAAGAACCAGCTTTTAGTTTTATTCTGGCTAATGGTTTATCTATTTTGTTTATCTTCTGAAAGAACCAATTTTTAGTTTTATTCATCTTTCTTATTGTTTCCTTCATTTCTTTTTCATTTATTTCTGATCTGATCTTTATGTTTTCTTTCCTTTTGATAACTTTATTTTTCTTTTTGTCCGTCTTTCTCTAACTGCTTTAGGTGAAGGTTCGGTTGTTTATTTGAGATTTTTCTTGTTTCTTGAGGTAGGATTGTATTGCTATAAACCTCCACCTTAGAACTGCTTTTGATGCATCTCATAGGTTTTGGGACATCGTGTTTTCACTGACATTTGTTTCTAGGTATTTTTTGACTTCCACTTTGATTTCTTCAGTGATCTCTTGGTTATTTAATACTGTACTGTTTAGCCTCTATGTGTCTGAATTTTATACAGTTTCTTTTTCCCTGTAATTGATATCTAGTCTCAGAGTGTTGTGGTTGGAAAAGATACTTGATACAATTCTGAATTTTCTTAAATTTACCAAGGCTTGATTTGTGACTCAAGATATGATCGATCCTGGAGAATGTTCCATTATCACTTTAGAAGAAAGTGTATTCTGTTGTTTTGGGGTGGAATGTCCTATAAATATCAATTAAGTCCATCTTGTTTAATGTATCATTTAAAGCTTGTGTTTCCTTATTTATTTTCTTTTTGGATGATCTGTCCATTGGTGTAAGTGAGGTGTTATATTTCCCCAGTCTTATTGTGTTACTGTCGATTTCCCCTTTTATGGCTGTTAGCATTTGCCTTATGTATTGAGGTGCTCCTATGTTGGGTGCATAAATATTTACAATTGTTATATCTTCTTCTTGGATTGATCCCTTGATCATTATGTGGTGTTCTTCTTTGTCTGTTGTAATAGTCTTTATTTTAAATTGTATTTTGTCTGATATGAGAATTGCTACACCAGCTTTGATTTCCATTTGCATGGAATATCTTTTTCCATCCCCTCACTTTCAGTCTGTATGTGTCACTAGGTCTGAAGTGGGTCTCCTGTAGACAGCATATACACAGCTCTCGCTTTTGTATCCGTTCAGCCAGTCTACGTCTTTTGGCTGGAGCATTTAATCCATTTACATTTTAGGTACTTATCAATACGTATTTCCTATTATCATTTTCTTAATTGTTTTGGGTTTGTTATTGTAGGCCTTTTCCTTCTCTTGTGTTTCCTGCTGAGAGAAGTTCCTTTGGCATTTGTTGTAAAGCTGATTTGGTGGTGCTGAATTCTCGTAGCTTTTGCTTCTCTGTAAAGGTTTCACTTTCTCCATCATCTGAATGAGATCCTTGCTGGGTACAGTAATCTTGGTTGTAGCTTTTTCCCTTTCATCACTTTAAATATGTCCTTCCACTCTCTTCAGGCTTGCAGAGTTCCTGCTGAAAGATCAGCTGTTAACCTTATGAGGAGTACCTCGTATATTACTTGTTGCTCTCCTCTGCTGCTTTTAATGTTTTCTTTGTATTTGATTTTTTTTTTTTTTTTTTTTGCAGTACACGGGCCTCTCACTGCTGTGGCCTCGCCTGCTGAGGAGCACAGGCTTCGGACGCACAGGCTCAGTGGCCATGGCTCATGGGCCCAGCCGCTCCGCGGCATGTGGGATCCTCCTGGACCAGGGCACGAACCCGTGTCCCGTGCATTGGCAGGTGGACTCCCAACCACTGCGCCACCAGGGAAGCCCTGTATTTGATTTTTGATAGTTTGATTAATGTGTGTCTTGGCATTTTTCTCCTTGCATTTATCCTGTATGGGAATCTCTGCACTTCCTGGTCGTGATTGACTATTTCCTTTCCCATATTAGGCAAGTTTTCAGTGATAATCTCTTCAAATATTTTCTCAGTCCCTTTCTCTTCTCCTTCTTGGACCCTTATAATTCAAACATTGGTGCGTCTAGTATTATCCCAGATGTCTCTGAGACTGTCCTCAATTCTTTTAATTCATTTTTCTTAATTCTGCTCTGTGGTAATTTTTTCCACTATTTTATCTTCCAGGTCACTTATCCATTCTTCTGCCTCAGTTATTCTGCTATTGATTCCTTATAGAGAATTTTAAATTTCATTTATTGTGTTCATCATTGTTTGTTTGCTCTTTAGTTCTTCTAGGACCTTGTTAAACATTTCTTGCATTTTCTCCAATCTATTTCCAAGATATTGGATCATCTTTACTATCATTACTCTGAATTCTTTTTCAGGTAGACTGCCTATTTCCTCTTCATTTGTTTGGTCTGGTGGGTTGTTACCTTGCTCCTTCATCTGCTGTGTACTTCTTTGCCTTCTCATTTTGCTTTACTTACCATGTTTGAGTCTCCTTTTCACAGGCTGCAGGTTCCTAGACCTGTTGTTTTTAATGTCTGCCCCCAGTGGATAAGGTTTGTTCAGTGGGATGTGTAGGCTTCCTGGTGGAGGGGTCTGGTTCTTGTGTTCTAGTAGATGAGCCTGGATCTTGTCTTTCTGGTGGGCAGGACCACGTCTGGTGGTGTATTTTGGGGTGTCTGTTAACTTATTATGATTTTAGTCAGCCTCTCTGCTGACGGGTGGGGTTGTGTTCCTGTCTTGCTAGTTTGGCATGAGGTGTCCAGCACCAGAAATTGCTGGTCGTTGAGTGGAGCTGGGTCTTAGCATTGAGATGGAGATCTCTGGGAGGCTCTTGTCGATTGATATTACGTGGTGCTAGGAGGTCTCTGGCGGTCCAGTGTCCTGAACTCAGCTCTCCCCGCTCAGAGGCTCAGGCCTGACAACCAGCTGGAGCACCAAAACCCTGTCAGCCACATGGCATGTGGCAGGTGAAGTAATGGTCCCCCATAGACACAGACATCCAAATCCCTGGAACTGCCTTGCTGCTCTGCAGAGTTGGGGACCCAGAGCCGCCAGAGGTGCAGGGCATTGGCCTGAGGTCCACAGGGAGGCCTGGTGTCCTTGGGGTCAGAGCCGGGTCACCTTCACTGCCCATTGTACCCAGCACGCCAGGGACTATGCCTGAACTTGACAGGCATCTCAAAGGGTTCACTCTTGAAAGGTGCATTGGTGTTAGGCAAAAAAAGAAAAAAAAATACTGAAAAACAATAACAAAAAACAGCAGCACAGGAAGAAGGGACAAAATAAAGGCATACAGAATGCTTGGCATGTTGGGAGGACTATATCAAGTTATCGTATTGAAAATAAAATGCCAAGTCATAAAGAGCCATGTATGCCATACATATGGCAGACAATATGAATACATGGAAGAATATGAAGTGGGTTGCTATTGTAAGTTGAATTTCCCAGAGCAGGCTCTAAGAAAGGTAGCCATGTGAAAGAGTAGAATAGGAGCCAAGTGGGAAAGTAAGGAAAGGAGAACAATAGAGGGTGGAATATCCAGATAGGGAGTGTGAATTTGGCCAATTCTTACAGGGGAAACATATACAATTGGGTTTCAAGTAAATGATACAAGATAAAAGAGCTATATTAATATACCTCCTGGAATGTTTCAGGAAAGCTTCATTAAACTAAAGGTACACTCCTAAATACACACGAACTGTGTAGATGTTAACGTGTTTGGCTATTCCTTAGGCAGGGGGAGAAATGCCTGTGTGTGAGGAAATTTTACCTTCTTATAGCCACACCTTCCTAAGTTCCCTTCTAGGCAAGTTGTCTATATCTGGTTAACATGTAATGAACACAATGATGATGAGTAAGGTTAAATAACAAGTCAAGATAAATCTGTGGAGGTCCTTAAGAGACAGATTTGCCTTTAGTACCTAAGAATTAGAAAGACCTAATTTGGTAGTAGAAAAACTATTTCTGAAACATTTAAGAGTTTGTAAATGATTCTTTATCAGTAGAATGTAGTAATCTCTGCCCTGCCAACTCATTGTATTATTATTGTGAAGGTTAGAGGATAGAAAGGCTATTAAGAAACTTAAAGTTGTACAACAAATGATATACATAAATGAGTTTATGATTTGATTCATACCATCCAGAAATGATATTGAACCTAGTCTATATCATCTAGAAATCCTATTGCAGACCCTTTAACAGTGTCTTTGTATATTTGTACAGTATATTTGTATGTATGTTTGTATATGTATGGATACAAATTTTCTTCCCTTATGCATAGTGGTAAGCAGAATAATGGTCCCCTAAAGATTTTCATATCCTAATCCCCAGAGACTATGTTCTGTTACAGGGCAAGCAGGAATTAAGGTTACAGATGGAATTAAAATTGTCAGTAAGCAGACCTTGAAATGGTGAAGAATATGCTGAATTGTTTGTGTGGTTTAAATGTAATCACAAGGGTCCTATATATTAGGAAGAGGGATACAGAAGAGGACTTATCAGAGGAATGCAATGTGAGAAAGACCCAACTGGCCATTGCTGGTTTTGAAGATGTAACAGAACCATGAAGCAAGGAATAGTAGGCTGACTCCATAAACTGGAAAAGCAAGGAAATGAGTTTTCTCCTAGCAGCTCCAGAAGGAACGCAACCCTGCCAAAACCTTAATTTTGGCCCACTGAGGCCTATTTTGGATATTTTACCTTTAAATATTTCAGATAATAAACGTGTATTGTTTTAAGAAAGCAAATATGTGCTATTTGTTATAACAGCAACAGAAAACTAAAAACCATATAGATAACAGAATTCTCCTACACGTAGATTTTACATGGATGTATGCAACCTTAGAATTTTGGAAAATAAATTGTGACAATGTGTTACTATGTAAGGAGACATTAAATATTTTTATAATCATTTCTCAGTCTTAATAATTGTAGAGGAATATAACATCTTCAGAGGCAATGGAAACATGAGTGAGCCAATATGTGTGAAATTTACCAAGCTCATAAATAATAAGTTTTAGGGTTGTTGCTCTTATTATTATTATTATCATCATCATCATCATTTGGATAGAGAAGGAATACTTGTATGGTAAAGGAACCTTATCTTTTATTGGGTAGAAAGCATCCACTTTCCTCTTCCATTAATTAAGGTCCTAGAGAGGAAAAAATATATATATATATAGCAGCTGTGAGGGAAACAGAAATATACACTTATTCTCAATTATTGTAATGAATACAAAAGCCCAGTTACTGGCGAGGAGAATTCATTGCACATTGTGACAATAAAGAAACGGTCAATGCTCAAAGATCAAATCTATTTTTTTGGCTGTTTACAAGTCAATAAAGTATCCGATTGTGATGAGTTTTGACATTAACATAATGGTCAAAGAAAATTAACAATGTACAATGATTTTTTCATAAATGGGGAGGTAGAAAAAGCAGGGGGAAGAGAATGAAGAGGGAGAGAGAGACTGAAAGAGACAATGGTTTCTGGAACCATCTGTCAGTGTGCTAATAGTTGCTTCTATAGCAGCAGCAGGTTTAAGTCAAGAAAATTAAGCATTTGGATGATTCACCATTGCATCAGCTGTTGTCAATTGCATTTTATTTTGGCTCATTATCTTTATTAGGTAAAAGCATTGAATATCATGTTGCTTATTCAAACCAATTACTGAGTGAGGGGGAAAAAACAAAATCTGCACATAATATTTTAGAGATCAATAAATGACAAAGGCAAAGAGGAAAGATACTTAAAAAGTAACTTTTATTTTGGAATTAAGATTTTGAAAATAATAGAGTTTGAATATGAGAGTTGACACATAGAACTGGGATTGTTATACCAACTGACTGCCATTTTATTCATGTATCTAACATGAATTATGTTTAAAAAGTGATCAAACAAAATTTTTATAGCATGTCACCAGCTCATTTGTCCTCAGTATTCTCCATTCTTTCATAATATGACCTTTACACTCTAAGATGGATCAGTAAATGCTTCATGCTGGGCTGTTTCTGTGTCTATCTAAAGCTTCCATCTTCAAGATAATCATGATTTCAAATCCAGAATTCCTTTAAGAGCTTATATAAAAATCACTACCTCTGTGAAATTTCATTGATATGAAGGATGAGTAGGTATTTAATAACGTTAGTAATAGATGTTAAATAATGGAAACAGAGATGGATACTTACTCTGAGATTGAATCTTAAATTAAGAATAGAGTGGTCAAGATAATATCCAATGGATGGATGATACAGTGTGAGTGTTTTAAAGTTAGCAATAAAACCAAAAAATTAGGGGAAATATATACAATCTTTACCAACTTCAACTGCCTTACATATAAAACTGCTTATAGCACATTTTAAAAAATCACAGTGTTTATATGAGAAAAGATATTTTCAATTATCTAATTTCAGCCACATACCCCAACTTTATACTCCCATTTTAATATTTGCCCAATACAAGCTACTCCTGTACTTTTTTTTTCACTGATCCCTGGACCTAGATGGATGTTAATACCTTTGATGAGAATTAGCAGCTCTGAACTGTAAGCCTCTTATCACAGTGGTATATGGTAGACACTTAAAACTTACTAATCGAGAGAATGAGAGAATGAATGATAGGTTGAAAGAGTGAAAGTCAAGTATTTTTCTATTTGTATATTATTATATTTCCTTAACTAACAAGGGAGCAGAATCAGGTAGACTGGACTTTTAAAAAAATCAGGAATATAGGCTAAATTATAAGCAATCATAGCAATCCAAGGATGTACAGGAATGTACATCATTTAGACCTAAGGATACACATAATACAATCAAAATATACAAAAAATACAGCTTCTGTGGCCATTTGCTGCAATCCTGAAAAGATGAGCAAATGATGCATTACCAGAGGGTGCACACCTTTATAGACAAAAAAATGTATGAATGTTTCAATTTTTGTCTCTGTACTCTTGATACGAATTTATTTACACTAGAGAACCAGGCATCTTCCCAAACTTCTCAGACATAATGAATTGCATTTTGTAAAAGGAAAATACATAATATAATATTATACACATTTAAGGAGACACAGCAGTTCAGTCTACAGAGACATCCTGGAATAGGATACCTGCTATAGTTTAAGAAGGTGAGCTAGTAAGTATTTTTAGGCCAGTTCTAAATGAAAAAATTCCAAAAAAACAAAACAGAATAAAATGAAGTAGTTAATGTGTGTATATACATGTACACGTATACAGATATACACATATATACATATATGTACATGTACATATATATTTTATATATTTACACACACAGACATATACACATGCACAAGAAAGATGAATAACAGATAAGTCTTATGTGTAATGACTGTATCCATTCCCTGTAGGATGCATAACAATTAGCCTCTCAGGGAGCACCATATATATACTTAAAAGATATGACTGCTCACTTACTGTTGTATTCTAATGTCGTTTTTTAAATTCTTCTACTATTAAATTTTAGTGGCACTGCCATGGTATTTCTTTTAAAAACGTCACAATTCTATTTCCTATAAGCAACTAGTGTGCTATCCTGAGGCCAAAATATGAATCCTCAGTTTGTGAAAATGCAGCTAAGCAATTATATAGTTCTCCAAAACAGGGAAAAATAACTCTTTGGCCAAATGGGAAGAGAAACAACAAAATACATTATTATAACAACTATAGTTTTGTAGTTTATGCACTTTTCCCCCCAGACAATAGCATCTCTTGGACTCCAACGTATGAGCAAAATTCCAGATATTCCAATTTCACATACATCCCTGAATGAGGTTGTCCAATCTACCACACGCAATCCTTCATTCTTTCCTCTGGCTTGGGTGTGCCCCAAATCTTACTATGGAGTCCACGAAAGTAATATGATTTTGTTTCAGCATTATTTTTTGTCTGAGGTGGATTGAATTCCATATTATTATTTAATTAGGATCTATCTACTATATTACAATTCCACTTAATACATTTTCTCATGTCTTCCTTGTAGCAAATCTGCCAGCTAGCTGTTATTTCTATTGTAAAGATGAATAAAATTGGGCTTTGAAACATTAACTAACTGGTTAAGTTCTCACATTTTTATAAGCCTCAGATATAGGATTCAAAATTAAGTCAGGATTCTTCCAAAATCAAGTTAGACAAGTAGGCCCTGGACCTCTCTCCTCCTTTTTGCAGCTTTGGAGTGCCTTCTTTGGAGGATTTTCCTCTCTGGGACCTGTATATGCCAGAGACAGCAATGCCATCTATGAATGGATACTGTCCTTTTTCTTTCATTTCTTTCACTGTCCTCCTCCTCCCATTGTCCCCTTCACACCTACATGGAACTGACCAGATAGGTACCCAAGGAGCTCCAAGACTCACACCAGTGGAGTCCTGGTCCTTTCAGCATGACCTGGAAAGTAGATATCTCTCACTACCTAGCATGTTATTTCTTTCACAAGATCTTTGAATTTGAACTATCAGAATGGTACTGATACTTTGATTTGGGATTACTTTCTTTCATTTTAGACATAGGACAAGAGCAGGCCTCCGAGCTAGAGTCCATCAGTAACCTTGGACATAAGGCTTTTGTTCCTTGCCTATCTATATTCTGACCTTGGTGCTACCTCCAGTCTACAGTGCTTATAATACAAAGGGTCCCAACAGCATCTTTAATCCTGTGGGCCCCCACCACTGGCAGCTAAGACAGTCACCATGTCATCTTTGCAGGCTCTATGCCATATATCAGGCAATTCTCTGGATGAGTCATGCCTATCACTTTTTATGCCTTTTAAGACCTTTTCTCTTTAATGTCAATGAACACATAATTGATGTCCTCCCTTGACTCTGATCCACATGGAAATTTCTTATTCTATGAAGTTGGTCTTAAGAACTGCCAGATGATCAAGCAAACAACCCAATCAAAACATGGGAAGAAGAGCTAAATAGACACTTTTCCAAAGAAGACATACAGATGGCCAAGAAGCACATGAAAAGATGCTCAACATCACTAATTATTAGAGAAATGTGAATCAAAACTACAATGAGATATCACCTCACACCAGTCAGAATGGTCATCATCAAAAAATCTACAAATGATAAAATCTGGAGAGGGTGTGGAGAAAAGGGGACCCTCCTACACTGTTGGTGGAAATGTACTTTGGTACAGCCACTATGGAGAACAGTATGGAAGTTCCTTAAAAAACTAAAAATAGAGCTACCATATGATCCAGGATCCCACTTCTGGGCACGCATCTGGAGAAAAACATGCTTTGAAAGAATACATGCACCCTAATGTTCACTGCAGCACTGTTTACAATAGCCAAGACATGGAAGCAACCTAAATGTCCATCAACAGAGGAATGGATAAAGAAGATGTGGTACATATAGACAATGGAATATTACTCAGCCATTAAAAAGAATGAAATAATGACATTTCCAGCAACATGGATGGACCTGGAGATTATCGTACTAAGTGAAATAAGTCAGAGAAAGACAAATATCATATGATACAGCTTATATGTGGTATGTAAAAAAAAATGATACGAATGAACTGATTCACAAAACAGAAACAGACTCACAGAATGAACTTAGAAAATGAATTTATGGTTACTGGGGGGGAAAGGAAGGATAGACTAGGAGTTTGGGATTGACATGTACACACTGCTATATTTAAAATAACCAACAAGGACCTACTGGAAAAAAAATAAAAATAAAAATAAATTTTTAAAAAAATTACCAGATGAGAGAAGGAAGTTCCTTAAACAAAGAGTGTTGTGTGGAAGGCAGGGGTGTGTGGTCAGTATTGAAAGAGATCACATTCTAAAAGTAGTGTTATGGCCTAAAGAGTTCAGGAGATGGAATGATTGAAGGATGTGTTGTTCTAAGTTTGTGGTAAGAAATTCTGAGTGGTCTATTTAAAAAGACCAGAAAATAAATTATGGTTTACATTTTCCCTCATACTGCATGTAAGACCTGAATTTGTGGTCTTCACCAATGAAGCACAGAACCACCTTTGAAAGAATTACTGAAAGTCAATAGTCATTGTGGCATAAGACACCATGTATCATCTTACGAGTAATGATATAACCAGCAAGAAATAAACTGCAGAGGTAAGAAGAGCTATTTTGTTTCAATACAAGCTAGTTCCAAAGAACCATGGACTCCTGATTAATAACAGTTTTGCTATGTTTTCTTGAGGTGGGAGATATGAAATTAGCCAGGAATTTAAAAATTGACAATAGAGAACAGGAATAGTTGGTTCTTGGGTTCAAGAACCAGAAACAGGAAGAGATGGTGTTGGGTATGTTCCCTGGTTGGACTAAACAAATAATTCTTTTCTATCCATTATTCTACATTTTCACTGACAAACCCCTCTACTTCATGTAGACTCATGAATTTTTTTTTTTTTTTTTTGTGGTATGCGGGCCTCCCTCTGCTGTGGCCTCTCCCGTTGCGGAGGACAGGCTCCGGACGCGCAGGCTCAGCGGCCATGGCCCACGGGCCCAGCCGCTCCGCGGCATGTGGGATCCTCCCAGACCGGGGCGCGAACCCGGTTCCCCTGCATCGGCAGGCGGACGCGCAACCGCTGCGCCACCAGGGAAGCCCTACTCATGAATTTTTAATAAAGCTTTTATTCAAATTGTTTATATAGACCAGGGCCCCACAGACAATATTTTCCCAAGGTCTTACATGCCCTACTGGTTGCCTCGTCCCAGCATATTGCCTTACATAACCTTCTATGTCTTGCTATTCAGACACTTGCTCCTTCCCTGAACTACTTCTAATGTAGTTACTGTTCTGTATACCAACCAATGCCACTAAAATGGCAAAATTGTCACAAGTGTCATTTATAGTATATGAATTATTATATGACTATTACATGAATCAAGAAACATTCAGACTTTTTAATCACCAATATTTTAAAGAAGTTTTAATGAATCATCTTCTTTTTAATATTCTTCCCACACCTCCCTAGGACTCGGTTTCAAGTCTATAAGCTGGGTCAGGAAAAAAAAAAAAAAACAAACCTATGCAGCGTATATATTGTTTTGTGGTTGCCCCCAAAATATCACTGAGTCATGAAGCCTCAAGACATCAAGTCATGCTTCTCTCCACCTGAGTTCTGAATCAATGAAGAGATAATTTAGGAGAAGACAGATGGAGAAAGATATATCCTCTTTGTTACTAGTAAACACTAGGTTAAAAGTTACTAGTTCTTGCCTCAGAATCAGGAAGGATTATTGATCCAGTCCCAATCATAGCTGGACATTGGGTGGTCTCTTGACAGACACTGGCAGAATGCCTGATAAAATCTAAAGCATGAAGTGTGCACTTCCTGAAGGGCACCTCTCTAAGCAGAAAAATTGCAAGGCTAAGCCACACATGCTCAGCATCCAAACTAACTCACCTGTCAGGAACTTCACATGTTTTCCCTTGAGGAACACCAGTGAGAGTCAGTAGGGGCCAGAAGTGTGACTACTTGATGTTTCTCTGAATGGCTTCAGAATTTCCATCCAGACACTATTAAAATACCTTGATAGCAGCATTAGTAACTAAACTAGGGTGTACCTAAAGGTGAAAAAAGTGTATAAAGCTTTCTTTTACCAAGCAAAAGGCTAAAGTAACCAACACTTTTTCTGAGATTCCACTTTGTGTCATATCTTCATCTGCGAAGAGTAATGTCTCAAACAACCACATCACTGGAGTTGTAAAATGAAATAATATATGCTAAAGGACTCCCTAAAAATTATATGAGAAGACTATTACTATGATAACAGAAGCTATCAGTCAGAAAGACTGGATGAAAAGAAAAGAGAAGTATTATTTACTTCAATTCTCATATTCTAAATGAAGATGCTGCTATAATATAAGCAGTAAAATGAATCAATAAATCAAAGAAAACAAAAAAAGAGCTTAAATTGTAGATATCAGTTGCCATTTGAAAAATCCCCTTGTTTGCTGATTTGGCTAGCATAATATACATCAAAGCTAGTGTTTACATTCCACGGAGCCACATGAATAAGGAATAAGTAATCAATGAACTATGGGAGGAATTATAACAGAAAATTTAGAAATGTATTGGTGGCCAGTACCATAAAATTGAATTCCCCAAATAGCCCTAAAATACAGCTATAAAATTTGTCTGCTGTGATCATATCTGCAAAGAGCTAAGAAAGGAATTAGTCAAAATTAAGCCATTTTCTGCACTTCCATGCACCTTCTGTCAACAGCATGCTAGTGTAAAGAGTCATCAACACGGCAACTGTGGTTCAACAAGGAATAATTACCTAGAAAATACATTAAATGGTTTTGTTTCCCTTAAAATGTTTTTCCTTTCAAGAAAACTATTTTTTCACCCTGGATTGAGAATTTTAGTGATTGTCTTTGAAAGCTTTACAATCCTAATAGTAACATTGGAATAAATCACTGTAAATCTGGGTACAATCTGCTGATTCTTTTCTAATAATCCTAAATCTCATATTCAAATAGTTGCATTATAGGATAGTAAGTTTAAATGAATATACAGCATAACGCTGTCATCAAATGCCAATGCAACATGATTAAGCATGATTTATTGATAATGAGGTTGTCTCTCAATTTTTACCAATTCTACTTATATAGAATGAAAAAAAACATAAGACAACTTATTGGAGACAGGAGAAGGAATACAACAGCTGAGAATTCCTATATGGGAAAATTGAAAAATACATCATCAATTAACGGAATTTGCCATGTATATTAGCATAATATCACTTTAATGATGAAGAGTTTACTTAGCTAAAATCTCTAACAGAAGGTGTATGCAGACAGATTGTGACAATGACCCTTGTTTTTTTTTTAAAGAAGCCATCCCCAGGAAGGAAGATTAATGCAGTTCCACTGTGATGTAGGCTGTTTATATTCCTCATGCCTGGTCATTTAATTGATATTAAAAATATCTTGAACTCTATTCATTAGGCAATTAGTTTTACAATGAAATCCTTAAACTTAACTCTCTGCATCTCTTGCCACTGCCTTGCAGCCATCACTGTACCACAACTTTTTGCTAAGCAAAATACATGGCCATTTTTGTTTGTTTCTTTTTAACCCAGTTGAGATATTAAGAACATTTTATGTAAAATGTTAAATTTTCCCTTGTTTTTCATTACTTTAGTCTTTAGCATACATATAATCTACTTTCTTTCCTGTCAAAAAAAATTGCACCGAATAGGTTAAAAATATAAGAAAAACTTTATTTGCAACGATTGAAATAAGGGAGGTTATCATAATAGGGGGGAGAGAGGGAACTCAAAAATCAACTCTGTTGAAACAAAAGATGGGAGAGTTCTTAAAGGCTAGGGTGAGTTAGCATTTAAAATGCTGGAGGACATTGGGTGGTGGGAGGTTGGTCAATGGGCCATCCGTGTTTGCTAACTGGTGCTTATGGAAGTTACACATCCATCCTCCCACAGAGACTGGGAGATAGGGGTATTATCTTTCTTGATTATTACATTCCAAAGGAACATCTCACATATCTTTGAGAAAGATATTCTTGGGTTGTAAAACTGGCAATAGTGTGGCAGAAGATTTAATCCCAAAAGGACAGAGAAACAATTTATAATGGCAAGTTTTCTATAGTAAATGCTCTAAGGAAAGGGCGATCAGGGCTTCTATGGTGAGGAAAAATCTATCTAAGGTTTAGTTAAATTGAGGGACTAAGATTTGAAGTTACTGTAGCCATCTTGAACTGTGAAATAAGAACCAATCTAAGCAAAAACGAGTATTATGAGAGAGAGAAAGTGCATCCTAGAACTATTCTTTAAATATTTATGCAGCAATGTCTAAAGACATTCTTATCTGGACTCTTCATTCATGTTAAGCAATAAACTCCACTTTGCTTTTGGATTTGGATTTTCTGTCACTTAACACCAAAAGACACCTAAGTAATGTCCACTATTCACAGATTCAATCTCATGTGTGGTGTTGCAATACTGTGTTATGTCTCTATCAAACTGCAACACCACTACTTCTAAGAATTAAAAAAAAAGAACTTGAAAACACTCATCTGATTTCCTGTTTCCCAATCACAAATGAAATCAATGATATGTAAAAACCAGAACAGCTTCTATTAGATCAAAAGATATGAAGAAACACATCTTTTTTCTTTTCTCTTTTTATACATTGATATAACCTTAAAATAAATATGTATCCTGAATGCAGTGGAGATAGTGTTTTACATGTTTATGCAAAGCTGTGTCAACTGCCCTCACTGGATTCAAGATCATGCTCAGAAGCTTACCAATGGATAAGAAAGAAGCCCATTAAAATGCCTTGCCAAAGGATAAGACCAGCTATCACTAAAAACAAACAAAAAAACACGATTGGTTACATTCAAATCAAGTAGGATTTTTTAAGTTAAAGATTTACTTCCATAAATGGAACCACTATAAGCATTTATTAACCTTTGTCCAAAGTTTGCTTCTAGGTTTGGGCTGAGGTGGGCATTGTATTTCTAAGCTACAGTGTAAGACACTTTATACAGAATCTGATACATTTGGTGAACAAAATAACATCTTATACATGTGTTATTAAATGAATTTTGTGATCAGGGGAACATAAGAAAAATTTACTTATTATATAATAAACGCAAAATAAAATGTAATAAATAGCACAATGGGTACCGAATGGAAATTTTTTGTGTGTTATAGATGAATAACAGAGGCTTAGGGAATGTTTTTTTAGATTGGGTAACAGCTAAAGCTAAATTTGGGAAATGGAAATCACAATAGGCAGAGGCCTCCCTGGGAGAAATATGAACAGTGGTACAATCAAATCAAATTGTTCTTAAAAGAGTAATGTAAGAAAGGAAATCTTATAGTTCTTACTTTGATCCTCTCCAGTAGGATCAAATTGATGAACAGCTACTATTATTTCTATTATTATATGAACAATTATAGTTATTCAGTTATGCAGTTATTATATGAAAAATTATAGTTATTCAGTTATGCAATTATAGTTACTCACCCCTTCATTCCTGTCATATGCCATATTCTAGACATGAGGGGCAAAATAATGAGCAGAATAAACTGAAGTGTCTGCCGTCGTGTAATTATATGCTAGTGGAGGGATGAAGAAAATAAACAAATGTTTATGTTGCATAGTGATAAGTAATATGAAGAAAAATAACACAAGCTAAGAGAATAGAGAATGGAACGGGGTGATACTTTATTTGGATTAGATAATCAGCAGATGTTTCAAAGAAGCTAAACTTTCAGAGAAATCCAAATGTATAAGGGAGTGGGATATGTGGATATCTAAGGCAAGAACTCCAGACTGAGACAGTAGCAAGCAGCACTAGAAGTGTGAGAGATATTTGCATAACCACAAAAAGGCCAATGTGGCCATCACAGACTGAGCAAAGGATAGAGGGATAGAAAGTTAAGTTGGAGTGGGACTCAGGAGCTGGGCCACGTGATGCCCGTTCTCTTCTGTAACATTCACCCACTCGTCCTCTAGTCATCCAGGCCCCACACTGTAGATGAGCTGGTGATTATTATCATTAGGTGAGAAGTTGTGCAATGTCTTTGGGTACAAACTCTGTTGGGTGATTGATAGGTAGTATGAAGGCAATGCTGGTGAGGGACACTGTTTTTCTGGTGGTTACCCAGAATTACTCTGTTCAGAGTAGTCCTTGATTTTCTCATCCTTCATACCCCTTCATTCCTCACAGCCCCTCTAGCAGCAAGATGGTTATACTTTCAAAACATAACCCAGCTGTTTGTATTTTCCCCATCTTTACTATTCATTCAAGTCACCTTCACCTCTCTATCCCTAGGTGTCCCTTCCGAGTTGGTTTTCCATATAGCAGACATAGGAAACTTTAAGAAATGTAAATGAGTATATGATTTTTCTCTGCTTAAAATCTTCCAAAGTTTTCTCATGTATCATAGAATAAAATCCAAAACTCTTCCCTTGCCTATAAGATTCTATGTGATCTGCCAGTTGTTTACCTCACCAACTTTATCTGGAGCCTGTTTGTCCCTCATCAACTAATTCCTGTTAGATTGTCTTCCCTATGGTTCTCCAACATATTGAGTTGTTTCTTCCTTGTAACCTTTAATTTTACCATACTATTCTTTGCCTACAATGCTCTTCTGAAAACAGCCTGGAAAGCTGTTTGCACAGCTGATTATGTTGTTTTATTTAGTCCAAAGCTCCCCTAAATGGCTTTACTTTACAATCCAATTTAAACCAGCTTCCACACATACATCCCAACACCTACTCATAAATTCAAGACCTTATTAATAAAGATGGTGAAAATCTATGATGAAAATTAGGAGACATGAGAAAATTCATTTTCTACAACCTTAAAGACCTTGAATCTTCCAGCATTGCAGACATTATCAGCCTTTCGTTCCTGCTTTGCTTTCATCTTAATATTATCCTCACTTTAAGGTTGACAAATTCTCCCATTTTTTCTTTCAAGAATGACATCATATGCAAGGGAAATTACAGCTTGACTTTCTCAAATCCTAAGGAAATGACCTGAATAGATACCCAACACACAGCAGGTATCTAATGATAAATTCTGATTCTGCATTCCTGTCAAATTAGCTATGCGCCTCTTTATCTTGTCACACTCCAACTTCACACGAAGCAACAAAAAATGGAGTGATGCTACGAAATAGGTGACTTCAGGTCATATTACGAATAAACACCTCTTAATTTCACCTTCTGCACATAGTTTAAGAAAGTTGGTCATTTGCAAAGTACATATTTTCTATAGAAGTTGACATTTGATTTTGGCATTATACTAATGCATCTTTCTATAGGTTTGATACAGGAATTAGAATTTGTCTTTTGCTGTCCACCTCAGGTGACATTTAGGGCTATAAGTGTAAAAATGAATTTACTGGAGTTAGGAAATTATAGTCACAGGAACCAGAATTCTGGTAACAAACTTTTAAGAGGTGTGCTTAGTGATTTACAAATACTATTGCAAATGGAGAATCTTAGGGAATCTATGCCTCCTAACTTTCTCAGTCCCCACACACATGGTATTGGTGGTATTGTTAATCACAAGGGTTTCTTGTCCTCTGGATGTACGGGTAGCTCTGTAATACAGGGCTGGCCACTGTGGCACACAAACCACTTTATCCCTGCTGGTGATTCATGTACACTGTGAACAAATGACTCAGGCAAAGTTAGCTAATTTATAACACACAGATGCACACATACTCTTATGTGTGCATGTGTATGTATGTGTGTATACATTTACACATATTTATATGTGCATGCACACATATTTGCACATACATGCATGCATGTGCACACACATTTACATTCTAGAAGAGAGAGGGAAATTGCCAAATTAGCAAACAAAAATAACCATGCATCTCTGGAGGTGTTGGTCCCATTTTAGCACCAGGTGGAATAAGCCTGTTAGGCAACAAAGTCAATTCAGAAGCAAGCAGTGCTAGGAGATAGATAGCAGTGCTGGTGAGATCATGAACATCCAACACCATTAACATTTTTCAGCCTTGGGCTCCTCCTGTCTGGAAGGCAAACTACCTACCCTCTTTGAATGTCTCAGTCATGAGTCAATGATGTAACTGAGGCTTAGAGAGTTAGACACTTGTCCAAGGTCAGACATCTTGTAAATGGTAATTCTCAAGTCCGTGTGTCTCAGAACTGAGTTAGACTGCCTCTTTGTAGCACATGAAAAGCATATTTGTACTATTGGGGAGAGATAATTACATATATCTCCACTTATCCAAAATATTTATAGTTAAGCAGAACTGATACTAACATCTAAAAGCCTTCCAGAATAAATTATCCTCAAATGGGTACATTAATGATTCAAATGTAAAACCTGCTATAAAAGAAAGAAGACTTTTGTAAACTTTAAAAGGTAAAAAATCCTTCTTAATATAGAGAGTATTAAACTTTAAAACTCTCACTAAATATTTAAAAGTCATAAAATTAAAAGAATTTAACTCTTTTAGCAAATTGAAGAACTATTTCAGAGATAATTGGAGGAATCAAATAAAATGAGAAATTATAAAGGGTTAAATAATTCATAACTAGAACAGGATTTTAGAAAAAAAGGCACATTTTAATAATGTATACATTTTAATGAATTGTTTCCTTTTAAAGCATATGAAATTCATTCTAACAAAAATATAAAAATTATACCATGCCTCATGAGAAAAATTCTTGTGAAATTAGAAATGTATGCACACAAAGAAATCACTTAATTTCATCATTTATGAAATTAAATGGTGTTGAAATAAGATAGTTTAATAAAATAAATCAGCTATACCTATGCTTTCCACAGGCATCAAACTATATGTCACAAATGAGGGGAAGGATCATGCAGTCACCATGAGAGATTAACCATACTGTTTTTTAAAACTAATACCACTGTGTAACAGTTGTTAATTTTGAAGAAAGAGATAGCTGTTTGTTAATGTAGTAGAATATCTCAGGTCCCAACATAGATCTTTTTATCCCAGGAGTCAAGATAAGAATATAAATTTCATACAGAATCCCACAGTAAATAATGATTAAATTTAAAAATTCACTCCTAAAAACATTAAAAATAAATAAATAAAAATTAAGTCCTGTTCAATTAATGATGTTGGGAAAACTGGATAACCACATGGGAAAGAATGAATGTGAACTCCTGTCTTATATCACAGACAAAAATCAATTCAAAATGAATTAAAGACTTGAAGATAAGACCTGAAATTACCACACTTCCAGAAGAACACATGGGGGTAAATTTCTAGACATTTTTTGCAGTGATTTTTTTTTTTTTTTTTAGGTTTGATACTAAAAACAAGACAAAAGCAAAAATAAGTAAGTGGGACTATTTCAAATCAAAAAGCTTTTGTACAATAAAGGAAACCATCAACAAAATAAAAAGGAAACCTATGGACTGGCAGAATATATTTGCAAACCACATACCTAATAAGAGGTATATACTTGTATATATTGTATATTCAATATACAACTCATACAACTCCAAAGCAAAAAAACAAAAAAACCAAAAACCAAACAAGGACAGAAAAAAAAAAAAACAAAAAAACCCAAAAAACCCACAAATAACCTGATTAAAAAATGGGCAAAGGACCTGAATACACATTTTTCCAAAAAAAAAACCATACAAATGGTCAACAGGTACATAAAAATATGCTCAACATCACTAATCATCAGGGAAATACAAATCAAAACCACAAGGAGATATTATTTTATACTTGTTAGAATGTCTATTATGAAAAAAATAAGAGACAACAAATGTTGGCAAGGACATGGAGAAAAAGGAATCATGTTTATTGTTGATGAGAATGTAAATTGGCACAGCCACAAGGAAAATAGTATGGACATTCCATATTTTAATTTCCTATTACTGTTTAATACTAAATTAAACATAGAGCTGCCACATGATCCTGTAATCCCAGTTCTGGGTAAATATCCATAAGAAATTAAATCACTATCTTGAAAAGATATCTAAACTCCTATCTTCATTGCAGCATTATTCACAACAGCCAAGGTACAGATACAATCTAAGTGTCCATTGAGAGATGCATGGAAAAAGAAAATGTGGTATATATTTACCATGGAATATTATTCAGCCATGAAAGGAAGGAATTCCTGCCATTTGCCACAACATGGGTGGACCTTGAGGGTATTATGCTAAGTGAAATAAGTAAGAGAGAGAAAGACAAATACTGCTATCACTGCTACGTAGAATCTTAAAAAAAAAGAAGAAGAAACAGAGTAGAGTGATAGATGCCAGGGACTGTGGGGTGGGGGAAGTAGGGAGAAATATAGAGAGGTTGGTAAAAGGGTATAAACTTTCAGTTATAGGATGAACAAAGCCTGGGAATCTAATGTACAACATAGAGCCTGTAGTTGATAATAGAGTGCTGTATAATTGAAATTTGTTAAGAGTGCTCTTATGGAAAAAAAAAAGAGGTAATGGATGTGTTAATGAACTGGATGGTGGGAATCCTTTCACAATATATACTTAATATCAAAAAATTCCCTTGTATACTCTAAATATATTACAATTTAATTGTCAATTATACCTTAATAAAGGTGGAAAAATAGTCATTTTCTGCTAGTTACTGCCTCTTTTAAATAAAAGCATACATAGCAAGAAAAACTCAAGAAAATTTCATTTATATGAAAAAAGTGTTAAAGTTACATGTAATAGGAGGTATGGCAGTAGTAGCATGTCAGCACAGCTACACTTCAAATAAAGGTTACATTAAGAAAGTTACTTTACCTCTCCACTTCATATAAACACTTCCTGCACCACTTCATAAAAAGGCTACCTTAGGCAAGTTACTTTACCTCTCTGTGTGTCAGTCTGCTCATTTATCAAATAGAAATAGCATTAGTGCTTACCGTAAAAGGGTGCTGTGAAGATAAAATGATAGAGGACCTTCAAGATAGTGGAGGCGTAAGACATGGAGATCACATTCCTCCCCATAAATACATCAAAAATACATCTACCTGTGGAACAACTCTTACAGAACACATATTGAACGCTGGCAGAAGACTTCAGACTCCCCAAAAGGCAAGAAAATCCCCTACGTACCTGGCTGTGTGGCTGACAGGGTCTTGGGGCTCCAGCCGGGTGTCATGCCTGAGTCTCTGAAGTGGGACAGCCGAGTTCAGGACATTGGACCACAAGAGACCTCCTGGCACAGCGTGATAGCAATTGGTGGGAGCTCTTCCAGAGAGCTCCGTCTCAACACTAAGGCCCAGATCCACTCAACAACCAGAAAGCTCCAGTGATGGACACCCCATGCCAAACAACAGCAAGACAGGAACACAATCCCACCCATTAGCAAAGAGGCTGCCTAAAATCATAATAAGTTCACAGACACGCCAAAACACACCACCGGATGCAGCCCCGCCCACCAGAAGGACAAGATCCAGCCTCATCCAACAGAACAAAAGCACCAGTCCCCTCCACCAGGAAAGCTACACAACCCACTGAACCAACCTAACCCACTGGGGGCAGACACCAAAAACATTGGGAACTACGAACCTGCAGCCTGTGAAATGGAGACCCCAAACAAAGTTAAGCAAAATGAGAAGACAGAGAAATATGCAGCAGATGAAGGAACAAGGTAAAAACCCACCAGACCAAGCAAATGAAGAGGAAATAGGCAGTCTAACTAAAAAAGATTTCAAAATAATGATAGTAAGGATGATCCAAAATCCTGGAAATAAAATGAAGACAATACAAGAATCATTTAACAAGGATCTAGAAAAACTAAAGAGCAAACAAACAATGATAAACAACACAATAAATGAAATTAAGAATTCTCTAGAAGGAATTAGTAGCAGAATAACTGAGGCAGAACAACGGATAAGTGACCTGGAAGATAAAATAGTAGAAATAACTACTGCATTGCAGAATAAAGAAAAAAGAATGAATTGAGGACAGTCTCAGAGACCTCTGGGACAACACTAAACACAACAACATTCGAATTATAGGGGTCCTAGAAGAAGAAGAGAAAGAGAAAGGGACTGAGAAAATATTTGAGGGGATTATAGTTGAAAACTTGCCTAATATGGGAAAGGAAATAGTCAATCATGACCAGGAAGTGCAGAGAGTCCCATTCAGGATAAATCCAAGAAGAAACATGACAAGACAAACATTAATCAAACTATAAAAAATTAAATAGAAAGAAAAAATATTGAAAGCAGCAGGGAAAAGCAACAAATAACATACAAGGGAATCCCCATAAGGTTAACAGCTGATCTTTCAGCAGAAATTCTGCAAGCCAGAATGGAGTGGAGAGACATATTTAAAGTGATGAAAGGGAAAAACCTACAACCAAGATTACTCTACCCAGCAAGGATCTCATTCGGATGTGACGAAGAAGCTATAAAACGTTTACAGACAAGCAAAAACTAAGAGAACTCAGAACCACCAAACCAGCTTTACAACAAATGCTAAAGGAACTTCTCTAGGAAGGAAACACAAGAGAAGGAAAAGAACTACAATAACAAACCCCAAACAATTAAGAAAATGGTAAAAGGAACATACGTATTGATAAGTACCTAAATTGTAAATGGATTAAATGCGCCAACCAAAAGACATAGACTGGCAGAATGGATACAAAAACAAGAGCAGTGTATATGCTGTCTACAAGACACACACTTCAAACCTAGAGATACATACAGACTGAAAGTGAGGGGATGGAAAAAGATAATCCATGCAAATGGAAATCAAAAGAAAGCTGGAGTAGTGATTCTCATATCATACAAAATAGACATTAAAATAAAGACTATTACAAGAGACAAAGAAGGACACCACATAATGATCAAGGGATCAATCCATCAAGAATATGTAACAATTGTAAATATTTATGCACCCAATATAGGAGCACCTCAATACATAAGGCAAATGCTAACAGCCATAAAAGGGGAAAT
>NC_041220.1:85283075-85286183 GCF_002837175.3 Physeter macrocephalus | reverse complement strand
GAAAATAAACAAGGAAACACAAGCTTTAAATGACACATTAAACAAGATGGACTTAATTGATATTTATAGGACATACCACCCCAAAACAACAGAATACAATTTCTTCTCAAGTGCTCATGGAACATTCTCCAGGATAGATTATAACTTGGGTCACAAAACGAGCCTATGTAAATTTAAGAAAATTCAAAATTGTATCAAGTATCTTTTCTAACCACAACACTCTGAGACTAGATATCAATTACAGGAAAAATAAACTGTAAAAAATACAAACACATGGCAGCTAAACAATACAGAGTAAATAACCAAGAGATCACTGAAGAAATCAAAGAGGAAATCAAAAAATACCTAGAAACAAATGACAATGAAAACACAATGTCCCAAACCCCATGAGATGCAGCAAAAGCAGTTCTAAGACGGAATTTTATAGCAATACAATCTTACCTTAAGAAACAAGAAAAATCTCAAATAAGCCACCTAAACTTATACCTAAAGAAATCAAAGAAAAAGAACAAAAAACCCTCAAATATAGCAGAAGGAAAGAAATCAGAAAAATCAGATAAGAAATGAAAAAGAAATGAAGGCAACAATACCAGAGATCAATAAAACTAAAAGCTGGGCCTTTAAGAAGATAAACAAAATTGATAAACCATTAGCCAGACTCATCAAGAAAAAAGGGAAAAGACTCGTCAACAGAATTAGAAATGAAAAAGGAGGAGTAACACCTGACACTGCAGAAATACAAAGGATCATGAGAGATTATTACAAGAAACTATATGCCAATAATATGGACAACCAGGAAGAAATGGAAAAATTCTTAGAAAAATGCAATCTTCTGAGACTGAACCAGGATGAAATAGAAAATATAAACAGACCAATCACAAGCACTGAAATTGAGACTGTGAATAAAATCTTCCAATAAACAAAAGCCCAGGACCAGATGGCTTCACAGGTGAATTTTATCAAGCATTTAGAGAAGAGCTAACACCTATTGTTCTCAAACTCTTCCAAAATATAGCAGAGGGAGGAACACTCCCAAATTCATTCTACGAGGCCACCATCACCCTGATACTAAAACCAGACAAAGATGTCACAAAAAAAGAAAACTACAGGCCAATGTCACTGATGAACATAGATGCAAAAATTCTCAACAAAATACTAGCAAACAGAATCCAACATCACATGAAAAGGATCATCATGATCAAGCGGAGTTTATCCCAGGAATGCAAGGATTCTTCAATATACGCAAATCAATCAATGTGATACACCATATTAACAAACTGAAAGTGAAAAACAATATGATCATCTCAATAGATGCAGAAAAAGCTTTTGACATAATTCAACACCCATTTATGATAAAAACTGTCCAGAAAGTAGGCATAGAGGGAACTTTCCCCAACATAATAAAGGCCATATATGACAAACTCCCAGCCAACATTGTTCTCAATGCTGAAAAACTAAAACCATTTCCACTAAGATCAGGAACAAGACACAGTTGCCTACTCTCACCACTATTATTCAACATAGTTTTGGAAGTTTTAGCCACAGCAATCAGAGAAGGAAAAGAAATAAAAGAATCCAAATCAGAATAGAAGAATTGAAGCTGTCACTGTTTGCAGATGACAGGATACTATACATAGAGAATCCTAAAGATGTTACCAGAACACTAGTAGAGCTAATCAATGAACTTGGTAAAGTAGCAGGATACAAAATGAATGCACAGAAATCTCTTGCGTTCCTATACAATAATGATGAAAAATCTGAAAGAGAAATTAAGGAAACACTTCCATTTACCACTGCAACAAAAAGAATAAAATACCTAGGAATAAACCTACCTAAGGAGACAAAAGACCTGTATGCAGAAAACTATAGGACACTGATGAAGGAAATTAAAGACGATACAAACAGATGGAAAGATATACCATGTTCTTGGATTGGAAGAATAAACATTGTGAAAATGACTATATTATACAAAGCAATCTACAGATTCAATGCAATCCCTATCAAACTACCAATGGCATTTTTCACAGAGTTAGAACAAGAAATTTCACAATTAGTATGAGAAAAAAAAAAAAAAGACCTCGAATAGCCAAAGCAATCTTGAGAAAGAAAAATGGAGCTGGAGGAATCAGACTCCTGGACTTCAGACTATACTACAAAGCTACAGTAATCAAAACAGTATGGTACTGGCACAAAAACAGAAATATATGAAACAGGATAGGAGGTCCGGAGATAAACCCACACACATATGGTTGCCTTATGTTTGATAAAAGAGGCAAGAATATACAATGGAGAAAAGAGGGTCTCTTTAATAAGTGGTTCTGGGAAAACTGGACAGCTACATGTAAAAGAATGAAATTAGAACACGCCCTAACACCATACACAAAAATAAACTCAAAATGGATTAAAGACCTAAATGTAAGGCCAGACACTATAAAACTCTTAGAGGAAAATATAGGCAGAACACTCTATGACATAAATCACAGCAAAATACTTTTTTGACCCACCTCCTAGAGAAATGGAAATAAAAACAAAAATAAACAAATGGGACCTAATGAAACTTAAAAGCTTTTGCCCAGCAAAGGAAAACATAATAAGATGAAAAGACAACCCTCAGAATCGGAGAAAATATTTGCAAATGAAGCAACTGACATAGGATTAATCTCCAAAATATACAAGCAGCTCATGCAGCTCAATATCAAAATAACAAACAACCCAATCCAAAATGGGCAGAAGACATAAATAGATGTATCTCCAAAGAAGACAAACAGATGGCCAATAAACATACGAAAGGATGCTCAACATCACTAATCATTAGAGAAGTGCAAATAAAAACTACAATGAGGTATCACCTCACACCGGTCAGAATAGCCATCATCAACAAATCTACAAACAATAAATGCTGGAGAGGGTGTGGAGAAAAGGGAACCCTCTTGCACTGTTGGTGGGAATGTAAATTGATACAGCCACTATAGAGAACAGTATGGAGGTTCCTTATAAAACTAAAAACAGAACTATCATACAACCCAGCAATCCCACTACTGGGCATATACCCCAAGGAAACCATAATTCAAAAAGAGTCATGTAGCACAATGTTCACTGCAGCTCTAT
>NC_041220.1:85270891-85283060 GCF_002837175.3 Physeter macrocephalus | reverse complement strand
TATATATATAAATGTTCTGAGGAACCTAGGGGCAGGACAGGAATAAAGATGTAGATGTAGAGAATGGACTTGAGGACACAGGGAAGGGGAAGGGTATGCTGGGACAAAGTGAAAGAGTGGCATTGCCATATATACACTACCAAATGTAATATAGAGAGCTAGTGGGAAGCAGCCACAATCATAGGCAGGTGACCTCTGTGCTTTGTGACCACCTAGAGTGGTGGCACAGAGACTGTGGGAGGGAGATGCAAGAGGGAGGTGATATGGGGATATATGTCTATTTATAGCTTATTCACTTTGTTATACAGCAGAAACTAATACAACATTGTAAAGCAATTACACTCCAATAAAGATGTTAAAAAAAAAACACACATAAAAAAAAGATAAAATGATAAAATTATTGGAAAGCTTTTAGCACAGGACGTAGAACGCTGTTCTTGTTCAGTAAATATTAACTATTATTCTGAAAACTATTTAATCAAGTGAATATGAACATGAAGTAGAGAGTGAAGAAAATGAATAATTACAAACTATATTTAAACTTTTTTAAACATTCAGAAGTATATATTTTTCCACTCTAGAAAATAATACTCAATGATTTTTTTTCATCTTCAGACAATAAAATTCCACTTCTTTTTGAGGCTGTTTGCCTGACAATCCTGGCATATATAATGATTCTAGAGTTTACAGTGTAGTATTTTTAAACTTCCCCTCTCCAAACTGTTTCAGTAATTTCTATTATAGACAAAGTGCTGAGCTAATCATTGTGGTATATTTTATTTTCCTAAAATACTTGCTGTTCCTCTCTGGCATCAGGCTTGGACATATGACTTATTTTGGCCCATGGAATGTGTTTCTTGCAAGCAGAACCTTTAGAGCCAGCACACTGTTTGCCTAGTTCTCTTGGTCCTCTGTCATGAGAACAATGTTCAAGCCAGAGGCTCTTCCTCAGCTGGGTTCCAAGAGTGCAGATGACATGGAGCAAAACTGAAGCTCACCCATGATGGATATTTACAAGTTGTTGTAAGCCATTATAATTTTTCAGTGAGCTGCATTGTAATCTAGCTAGCACTTACTGAAATCATTATTATGACTATTAATTTTCCCTTTTTCCTAAATACCATGTTTCATTATCTGTTCGTGATCCTGCATCTACCTTGTAAGGAGTAGTAGAGAAATGGCAGAGGAAATGCTCTGTGTAGTAAGAGAAAAAACCAGGACTGAGAGCATACCAAAACCAAAGGAAGTTCACATGATCAAAGGGTCATATGCCCCCAGGTCACTTAAGATGAGCCCACTTCAATTCATCATCTGTCAAGCACCTACACTGTGGCAGGGATTTGGTGAAGCAGTGGGGAGTCAAATTAATGAGTCCTCATCCTCAAGGTTCTTCCCGCTTAAGGAGGAAGGCAAACTTGCAAAGCAGTGTATAGGATCTTCTACCAAGGGCAGAGTTCAGGGTCAGTGACAGCACAGTAAATAAAGTGGTCAACTCTATATAGAAGACATACAAAGTAGATAATATTGGAACAAATCACAGTGATAAGTGGAAATAAGATACGTAAATAAGGTGGGACGCTGAAAACAAAATCACTGCATTTGGCAATTACAATATCCATAGAACCACAGTGAGATTAATTTCAGGGTGGCTCTCTGGAGGCAACAGATTTTAAGCACAAGGATAAATAAATGGTAAAAGGAAATGAAAAAAATTAGGGCAGCTATTTTTTCTTTTTTTGTGAAAGTTGACAGTGAAAGAAAGGAAAGACATGATGCTGACTAAAGCAGAAGATGCTGACAGATTTGGGAAGATGAAACGGTATATTTAAGATTTTGAAAATGAGGAGGAAAAGTACATAATAGATGGATCATGGTTCCAGAGGTTACACCAAATATTGGCATCAAGAGTTCACATCTTGAAAAGGAGAAGAGGTAGCTTATATGTTGAGGCTATAGGGAAAGAAATATGAATATTTGAGGACACAGGTAATGGAGAGTATGAGTTCTAGAGATTTTATGTTTGATGAGAAACTGTTTTTTCAGGAAAATTAGATGTACTGTCATCTCCTGTGTGTAAAGGTAGCAGAGGTTAAGTAGACCAAAAGTTTCCTAGGGGCTGACCAAAGTAATTCAGGTAATCAACCACATCAAGGACAGTGTGTTTCAAACTTTAATATGTACTAGAATCCCTTAATTATCTTTTAAAATGCAAAGTCTGTTTCATTGGATTGGAGTGAGCATTTCTAGCGAATTCTCACTTGATGTTGATGATGCTGTTAAGTGTGGACCATAATCTGAGTAACGAGGATCTAGCTTAGGTAAGAAATTAATTAGTAATTATTCAGGAATTAATCCTAAATCTTTATGAAAGAGTCACCTGGATGCTTTCAAACCACAGCAAGATAAAATCAGGAGCAAAAACTCAAAGAAGTGTTCTTTTTTTTTTTTTTTTTATGGTACGTGGGCCTCTCACTGTTGTGGCCTCTCCCGTTGCGGAGCACAGGCTCCGGATGCACAGGGTCAGCAGCCATGGCTCGCGGGCCTATCTGCTCCGCGGAACGTGGAATCTTCCCGGACAGGGGCACGAACCCGTGTCCCCCGCATCGGCAGGCGGACTCACAACCACTGTGCCACCAGGGAAGCCCGAAAAAGTGTTCTTGAGTCAAGGTCATAGAGTAACAGTTTGGAAGTGGTCTTAAGAAGAGAGATTTCTGATACAGCCTCCTGTCTCCTCAGACATAGAAGTAGTAATCTGAACATCTGGGCTAGCATAGCAAGCTGTGATATTTTCCTTTCTAATTTTAATTGTTAAAAGCAAATACATTATCAGTAGATGATAACTAGTATAATAAATGTGCTAAGAAGAGAGAAAAAGCAGTTAACTTTGCCCCATTAGCCCTAGGCATAAATTTGATTGGGCCAGTATAATGATAACTTAAAATACCTGGGGAGATATTGGAGGAATTCATCACAAACAGAAGTAGATTTACCACATAGCCAGTGAAGCTTAAGTTTCAAGGACACTGCACAGACCTTTCTAGGATTCAGGTCATAGCAATATGTACCACATCATGATATGTTATTGTAAATTTTTCAATATGATATTTTAATGAAATTGATTAAATCATTGCTTTTTTTTCACCATGACTTCTATTTCACTCCCCTTTGTATCATGTGGCATTGGAGTGGCAAAAAACAATTTTGGGGATCCAGCTTAAAAAGAAGTTGACTTTACATTTAGTTGGTTTAATGGTATAATAGTTATGTGATTCACAGTCATTTCCATTTATAATCATGTTATTGCTAGCCTTATATCTCAGTCTATTCAGGCTGCTATAACAAAATACCATAAACTGAGTTGCTTATAAATAATAAACTTCTATTTCTCATAGAAGGCTGGGAAGTCCAAGATCATGATACCAGCAGGTTCAGTGTCTGGTGAGGAACTGCTTTCTCTTTCACTGATGGTGCCTTTTTGCTGTGTCCTCACATGATGGAAGGAACTAGGGATCTCTGTGGGATCTCTTTTATAAAGACACTAGTCCCATTTACAAGGGCTCCACTCTTATGACCTAAGCAACTCCCAAAAGCCTCACCTCTTAATACTATAACATTGGGTGTTAGGTTTCAGTGTATGAATTTTGGGAGGACTCAAATATTCAATCTATAGCACATTGCCACGACCACTCCCCCTTGGCTGATTTACCCAGCATAGCAATAAAAAGGAGCAGAAGTTGAGTTTTATTGCATTAAGAATTTGACTTTTGGCACTTCCAAATTATACAACTTAGAAAAAAAAAAAAGATACAGATTTCCCAATTTGACAGTAAATAAATTTGTTAGGCTTCAAAAACTCTTATAATCTTTTAGTAATTTTAAAATGTTACTTTAAACAATTATGCCAGAGGGAGAAAAACTGATTACCTTTATTTATGTAGAAAAATCTTTGAAAACTGTCATTTGAAGTAAAGATAGATTATGTACCTTCAAAATGTAGGAAAGATTATAGCAGTATATGATTTTGTATTTAGTAGTAGAGAGTACAGAATTAATGTAAATTTTTTTTTTTCTGATTTGAGGACACAGGCTATGTGATAACTTTGTAAAATTTATAATTTATTTTGTTTCATTTTCTCATCTGAAATACAAATGAATTTTGACCTAATTTTGTATTTATTATTCTTAATTCTTTTTTTTTTCTTTTTAAAAGACTCTCACATTGTAAAATGTGCAAGGCCTACAGTATACTGGATATAATCGCTTCATCTTTCAGAATGTTTCCTCATCTGTAAAATGAGGATAATAACAACTATCTCTCTCGGTTAGAACAAGAATTAATTGAGATTATCATTACATGTGCTCAGTAAAGGCTCAAAGACATAGCAAAGGATCAGTAAATGTTAGTTGTTGTTGCCATTATATGTATGTGTAATTATTATTTTTATTTCCATTTTTAACAGATATTTCTTTCCTCCATCCAGCTCAGCTTCCCCTCAGGAGGATGTCTAACATCAAAAAACAAATTGTGATGGTCTCCTGCTTAATTCCTTACAGGGATCTCTATTATCCACAATGCTCTTTAAAGCTCAAATTCAACTTGCCTCTCTAACTGCATGTCTTGAAATCTCAACTACTTGCAGCCCTCAGATAAATGAACTTTTTTACCTGTTGGAGATCCAAGCCATGGACTTTTACTTCTCCCTGACTTTCTACACGGGTTTTCCTCTTCCTGAAAAGTTTTCCTTTCTTTTGCAACAACGTAAAGTTCTATTCATCCTTTAATGATGATTTGAAATGCCATTTTTTACAGATGGTAGTACAATGGATAGGAATTTGCACTTACTTTGCATCAATCATATTCCCCAAGTGAGAATACTGCTACATAGAAGATGACTCATACAATACTGTATGAGCTAGCAGTTCCATTCCTGCACCAAGAAACTCTCAAAGTTTCCGTTGGAGGACATGCTCATAATAGTATTTTTTGTGCAGAAGAATCTTGAAGGCCATACCGATGAAAGAAATAAATAAAATGTGCTAGAAGAACACAAAGAAATAATCTGAATAGTCAAGTTATATAATATAGTCAAGTTATAAATTATATACCCCTACAATGTTTTTTCCTACATAATTAGCTGTATTTCAAATATATTAATTTATCTTTACATCAAATGACAATTTTTAAAGATTTTTATACATAAATAAAAGTAACATATATGGTCATCTTTATGAATGAACATAATAAGACATAAGGGTAGCAATAACATGATTATAAATGGAGTGAATAAGTAAGACATAAACACTATCTATAACATAAAGTCTTGTAAACTGAAACACATACAAAACAGACTGCTATTCAAAGACAAGAATATTATATACATTTAAGTCAGTGCCTATGATAAGAAGAGTAAAAATGATATATGTAATTTCTAATGCACCAACCTTATTACTATAATACTAATTTTTCTCCATCTTTATTTCTCTCTCTCTCTCCTTCAATAACTTTTTTCTGGGTAGTATAGTTTAATTAGAGACATCAGGGTCTGAAAAGATGAGCTTCAGAATAATCACATCACAGTCATCTGGGAATATGTGTCAGAAAATCAGATACCCAGGCTGGTTTTCAGAAGTACTGAATTAGAATCTTTTCTAATAGTACATAGAAATATCTTTTGAACAAACAACCAGGTGTTGCTTAGGAAAATACCTTTTGAAAATCACCAACTTAAAATATGGTGCAGATGAAATCAGTCACAGAGAGGCAGTGGACACAATTCTCCCTGAGATGCAGTCAGCCATTTATGACATTGATTAAACCTTGCATAATTACTCAGTAAATTTTTGTTCAAAAGATGAATGAATGAATGGTATCATTTCATAGAGAATGGGTTACAGTAATAAAGGCTGCCAGAAAAAAATATATTAAAAATAAAACATATAACTAGATAACATTTAATCTGTACAATTATAAAGCTCTAAGTTCATTTATTAATCAGTCAATGCAAAATAAATGTTTACATTAAATATATACACGTTATATGAGAAACTTTTTTAGTTTATAACAGAGTAAATCAACAGTGTGCATGACTCCAGAATACTAACTGTTAATATAATGGAATACATTTTGTCGGCTGTTTATATGCCTGAAATTTGCATTAGTTTTTTTTTTTAATCCAACTTTTCTTAATATGACTAGTAGTCAATCTGGTGTAGATTTGAGCCAGACTTTGGAACCATAATCTGCCTGTGATTATACAGGCCAAATTCACTGGGGAATTTACACTAGTTCAGGAAATTAGAAAATGTTCTTTCATTTGAATAGCTGTGTTCAAGCCCAGGACATGCTGGGATTTGCCATTTTGGCTGCCATCACAATTACCCCTATCAGTGTCTATGCACAGATGCTGAATGTGGGTAAGTATTACTGGCAGGTTATGCTGGCGGCTCATACAAATGAATAATCATTGGCTCATGATTACCTCAACTCCCCAGATCACTGGAATGGCCCAGCTGGGCTGAGCAGGAAATCTAGCTAACAAGATAGATTTTTTTTTCCCACTGCAGTAATTCATGATATATAGGTTCCCACACAGCTGTCTTTTTTAAAGTTTATCTTAAACTTTTAAATGTATTTAAATGTTTTCATTCTTATCTTACTAATGAAAAATAATGTCATTATGCAGATAGTATGTGAGTAAGAAGGACATTCAGTTAGGGATTTAAGATCTGAAATTCATACTTGAACAGAACATTACTTTTTCCTATGATACGTTGTACAATTGCTAATGAATAGCATTAGTCCAGCTGCTTACTGTGAAACTGCCACTCTTATAACATGCCTGCAATAAAATAAGGAACACAAAGACTGTTATTAAAACTGAACAGAAATTCTACTTTTGAATAACCCAATCTATATAATAGCAGCTAAGTAACAAAGTAAACATCACTAGTGAGCTTTTCAGTCTATATTTACATTTTGCTACCTTTCCTCCACCCCATTTTACAAAGTGTCTGAGGATACAGCTTCCTCTTTATATTTAAATTGTCTATCTACAGTTTACTGGGCCATTAGTATTTAAAGGATATGTGCACCATATTTAGCATTTCACTATGAAGAACCAGACAGGGAGGTATGGGAAAAAGGAGCACTTTAATGTGTTCCCATCAGAAAGGATGATGGTACAATGTTCCGAGATGCTGTGAAAGTGAGGAATTTTTAAGAATGAGAAACATGTAACCATTGCAAAGATGAAAAAGCAAGTCCCCTCTGCTCTCTTCAAAACCTGACTGCTAATCTGATGCCCTTGGTACATGGAAAGATATTAAATGTTTTAAGATTGAGACGGTTTAAGAGTAATGCAGGAAATTTCCTAAGGCCTTTTATTTTGGACTTCCAAGTATAATTTAAAGGGAAAATATCATTTCTAATTAGGAAGTCATTAAGAGTTTTCCTTGAAGTTGCTTTCTTTCTACCAGAGCAGTACCATACTTCTTTCATGACTAACATTGTTACTATATTACTATCTATAAATTCAGGTTTTTATTTTTCTTTTTTCAGTGCACAGTTGTTTACCTTGGCCTCCTACATGTAACGGTATGTTGGTTTTTTCTTCTACTTTCCCAGTCTCTATTTAGCATTCTTCTTCAGCTGCACCTTAAATTTCAGGATTTCTTCTATCTGCAACTCCTCTCTCTTATCACTTCAAACCCTTGGCCCAGGTAATCTCACATATTAATATTACAATCTATCAACATACCAATGACTTTTTGATCAATATCTCCAGGCTATTTCTCTCGCCTGAGCTCCAGTCCTAAATAACCAAATGATAATCCAAATTGAAATTCCAATAAAACTCTAACATTCACCCTCATTATTCTCTCCTCACACTTATTTCTTCTCTGGTGTTTTCTATGTCATTTGATAGCATCACTATACACCCAGATCAATCAGAAAAACTTGGACACATCATTGTTTCCTTCCACACTCTCATCCCATATATCAAATCAACCACCAAGTCAAGATAAATCTTCAATAATTCTGTCTACATCTTAAAGTGCTGTTTCCCATTAACCTAGTAAAATACCAGCAACTTTTTTTTTTATATATACGTTAAAGCAGTGTAATAACTAAGGTGCCTGCCTTGGTTCTGGCAACTTCCAATTCATTCCTCACTGTGTATCCCAAGTTGTCCTCTTAATTTGATTTTACTGTTCCACTGTAGCAGCTCAATGCCTTGATATCTCCCAGTTTTCTTAGAATAAAACCCAAATGTCTTTGTATGTCTTGCAAGTCCCTGTCTGATCTGCCTTTTAATTTATTGCTATTCCTGTGCTTACATTCCACACCCCAGACATAATGATCTACTTTTAATTTCCCTGAGAATCATTCATTCCTTTGGCTTGGCCTTTGTTATGCTGCTTACATTTATCTAGAACACTTCTGGTTTCTTTCTCTCACTTTTTACCTCTATAAAACCTTTGGGTGGGGAGAGACCTCTCCCAACCCACTAGCACCCTACACAGACTAAAATAGTTATCTCTTCTATCATTTTACATCTCATAGCATTCTGGATTTCTACTATTACGTTTATCACAATTTGTTGAAGATTATTGTGGTTTTTGGCCTTCTCACCCATTGTATTTTAATTTCAGTGAGGGAAAAGTGTGTCTGAATACTTACACTGGTATTTCCAGCATCTATGATAGGACTAGACCTGTAATATATGCTCAATGAATGTTTAATTAATATATATATAAATATATTTGTCGTTTTCCCTTGAAATCTTTTAATCTAGTAGCTTTCTTATGCCCTGAAGCCTAGGAACACTATCTTCAAAAATGAAAGAACTAGCCTGTATTTCCTTATAGAAGTTACTTCCTCTGGTTATCCTATGCGGTCTGTAACAATCTGATAAAAAAATATAAGTCGCTTGAAAACATATAGTATCCCTCCATCTTTACAAAAGGAGAAAGGAGGGCAAAAAAGCTCACACAGATTAGAGGAAAGAAGGAATTTGAGGAGAACTAGATATTTTGATTATATAAAAGCAAACACCTGCAAAGCATAGGGTGCAAATAAGAAAGCTGACATATCAATATTCAGTTTCATTCAGGTATTAAAAAAATTTAGTCTGGGGGCGAGAGAAGATGGGGGAAGAGTAAGATGCGGAGATCACCTTCCTTCCCACAGATACATCAGAAATACATCTACACGTGGAACTGGTCCTATAGAACACCCACTGAACGCTGGCAGAAGACCTCAGACCTTCCAAAAGGCAAGAAACTCCAAACGTAACTGGGTAAGTCAAAAGAAAAAATAATAAACAGAGACAAAAGAATAGGGACGGGGCCTGCACCAGTGAGAGGGAGAAGTGAGGGAGGAAAGGTTTCCACACACTAGAAGACCCTTCATGGGCGGAGACTGTGGGTGGCAGAGGGGTAAGCTTCAGAGCCACGGAAGAGAGCGCAGTAACAGGGTGCGGAGGGCAAAGATGAGATTCCTGCACAGAGGATCGGTGCTGACCAGCACTCATCAGCCCGAGAGGCTTGTCTGCTCACCTGGGATGGGCGGGGGCTGGGAGCTGAGGCTCGGGCTTCCATTGGAAGCCGGGAGAGGACTGGGGTTAGCTGCATGAACACAGCCTGAAGGGGTTAGTGCACCATGGCTAGCCAGGAGGGAGAGTCCAGGAGAAGTCTGGAGCTGCTGAGGAGGCAAGAGACCTTTTTTTCCCTCTTTGATTCCTGGGGCACGAGGAGAGGGGTTTAAGTGTGCCGCTTAAAGGAGCTCCAGAAACGGACACGGAGCTGCCTAAGAGACAAGAGACTTTTTCTTGCCTCTTTGTTTCCTGGTGCGCGAGGAGAGGGGATTAAGAGCACTGCTTAAAGGAGCTCCAGAAACGGGCAGGAGCAGCGGCTATCAGTGCACACACCAGAGACGGGCATGAGACGCTAGGGCTGCTGCTGCCACCACCAAGCCTGTGTGCGAGCTCAGGTCACTCTCCACACCTCCCTTCCCGGGAACCTGTGCAGCCCGCCACTGCCAGGGTCCCAGGATCCAGGGACAACTTCCCCGGGAGAACGCGCGGTGCACCTCAGGCTAGTGCAACATCACGCTGGCTTCTGCCGCCGCAGGCTCACCCACATCCGTACCCCTACCTCCCCCAGGCCTGAACCAGAGTCCCCGAATCAGCTGCTCCTTTAACCCCGTCCTGTCTGAGCAAAGAGCAGACGCCCTCGGGCGACCTACGCGCAGAGGTGGGGCCAAGTCCAAAGCTGAACACCAGGAGCTGTGTGAACAAAGAGGAGAGGAGGAGGTCTCTCCCAGCAGCCTCAGAACCTGTGGATTAAATTGCCACAATCAACTTGAAGTGCCCTGCATCTGTGGAATACCTGAATAGACAGCAAATCATCCCAAGTTGAGGAGGTGGACTTTGGGAGCAAGATATATTATTATTTTCCCCTTTTTTCTCTTTTCGTGAGTGTGTATGTGTGTGCTTCTGTGTGAGATTTTGTCTGTATAACTTTGCTTTCACCATTTGTCCTAGGGCTCTGACCATCCCATTTTTTTCTTTTTTTACTTGAAAAAATTTTTCTTCTTAATAATTATTTTTTTATTTTAATAACTTTATTTTATCCTACCATATTTTATGTTCTTTCTTTCTTTCTTCCTTTCTTCCTTCCTTTCTTCCTTCATTCCTTTCTCCCTTCCTTCCATCCTTTCCTTTCCTTTCCTATTTTTCTCCCTTTTGTTCTGAGCCGTGTGGATTAAAGGCTTTTGGTGCTCCAGCCAGGCGTCAGGGCCGTGTCTCTTTTGGAGTGTGTATGTGTGTGCTGCTGTGTGAGATTTTGTCTGTAGAGCTCTGCTTTCACCATTTGTCCTAGGGTTCTGACGTTCCCGTTTTTTTTTTTTACTTTTAAAAATTTTTCTTCTTAATAATTATTTTCTATTTTAATAACTTTATTTTATCCTACTTTATTTTATCTTTTCTTTCTTTCTTCCTTTCTTTCTTCCTTCCTTTCTTCCTCCCTTCCTTCCACCCTTCCTTCCTTCCTTTCTTCCTTGCTTCTTCCTTCCTTCTTTTCCTTTCTTCCTTTCTTCCTTCTTTCCTTTCTAACTTCCTTCCTTCCTTCCTTCCTTCCTTCCTTCCCTTCTTTCCTTTCTATTTTTTCTCCATTTTATTCTGAGCCATGTGGATTAAAGGCTCTTGGTGCTCCAGCCAGGTGTCAGGGCTGTCTCTCTGAGGTGGGAGAACCAACTTCAGGACACTGGTCCACAAAAGACCTCCCAGCTCCATGTAATATCAAACGGTGAAAATCTCCCAGAGATCTCCATCTCAACACCAAGACCCAGCTTCACTGAACGACCAGCAAGCTACAGTGCCGGACACCCTATGCCCAACAGCTAGCAAGACAGGACTACAGACCCATTCATTAGCAGAGAGGCTGCCTAAAATCATAATAAGGCTACAGACACCCCAAAACACACCACCAGACGTGGACCTGCCCACCAGAAAGACAAGATCCAGCCTCATCCACCAGAACACAGGCACTAGTCCCCTCAACCAGGAAACCTACTCAACCCACTGAACCAACCTTAGCCACTGGGGACAGACACCAAAAACAATGGGAACTACGAACCTGCAGCCTGCAAAAAGGAGACCCCAAACACAGTAAGATAAGCAAAATGAAAAGACAGAAAAACACACAGCAGATGAAGGAGCAAGGTAAAAACCCACCAGACCTAACAAATGAAGAGGAAATAGGCAATCTACCTGAAAAACAATTCAGAAAAATGATAGTAAAGATGATCCAAAAGCTCTGAAACAGAATAGAGAAAACACAAGAAACATTTAACAAGGACGTTAGAAGAAATAAAGAGGAAGCAAGCAACGATGAGAAACACAATAAATGAAATTAAAAATACTCTAGATGGGATCAATAGCAGAATAACTGAGGCAGAAGAACGGATAAGTGACCTGGAAGATAAAATAGTGGAAATAACTATTGCAGAGCAGAATAAAGAAAAAAGAATGAAAAGAACTGAGGACACAGTCAGAGACCTCTGGGATAACACTAAATGCACCAACATTCGAATTATAGGGGTCTCAGAAGAAGAGAAAAAGAAAGGGACTGAGAAAATATTTGAAGAGATTATAGTTGAAAACTTCCC
>NC_041220.1:85269056-85270691 GCF_002837175.3 Physeter macrocephalus | reverse complement strand
GTATCAAGTATCTTTTCCGACCACAATGCTATGAGAATAGATATCAATTACAGGAAAAGATCTGTAAAAAATACAAACACATGGAGGCTAAACAATACACTACTTAATAACAAAGTGATCACTAAAGAAATCAAAGAGGAAATAAAAAAATTCTTAGAAACAAATGACAATGGAGACACGATGATCCAAAACCTATGGAACGCAGTAAAAGCAGTTCTAAGAGGGAAGTTTATAGCAATACAATCCTACCTTAAGAAACAGGAAACATCTCGAATAAACAATCTAACCTTGCACCTAAAGCAACTAGAGAAAGAAGAACAAAAAACCCCCAAATTTAGCAAAAGGAAAGAAATCATAAAGATCAGATCAGAAAAAAATGAAACAGAAATTAAGGAACAGTAGCAAAGATCAATAAAATGAAAAGCTGGTTCCTTGAGAAGATAAACAAAATTGATAAAACATTAGCCAGACTCATCAAAAAAAAAAGGGAGAAACCAAAAGACACAGACTGGCTGAATGGATACAAAAACGAGACCCATATATATGCTGTCTACAAGAGACCCACTTCAGACCTAGGGACACATACAGACTGAAAGTGAGGGGATGGAAAAAGATATTCCATGCAAATGGAAATCAGAAGAAAGCTGGAGTAGCAATTCTCATATCAGACAAAATAGACTTTAAAGTAAAAACTATAACAAGAGACAAAGAAGGACACTATATAATGATCAAGGGTTCGATCCATGAAGAAGATATAACAATTGTAAATATTTATGCACCCAACATAGGAGCACCTGAATACATAAGGCAAATACTAACAGCCATAAAAGGGGAAATGGACAGTAACACAATCATAGTAGGGGACTTTAACACCCCACTTTCACCAATGGACAGATCATCCAAAATGAAAATAAATAAGGAAACACAAGTTTTAAATGATACATTAAACAAGATGGACTTAATTGATATTTATAGGACATTCCATCCAAAACCAATAGAATACACATTTTTCTCAGGTGCTCATGGAACATTCTCCAGGATAGGTCATATCTTGGGTCACAAATCTAGCCTTGGTAAATTTAAGAAAATTGAAATGGTATCAAGTATCTTTTCCGACCACAACACTATGAGAATAGATATCAATTACAGGAAAAGATCTGTAAAAAATACAAACACATGGAGGCTAAACAATACACTACTTAATAACGAAGTGATCACTGAAGAAATCAAAGAGGAAATCAAAAAATACTTAGAAACAAATGACAATGGAGACACGACGACCCAAAACCTATGGGACACAGCAAAAGCAGTTCTAAGAGGCAAGTTGATAGCAATACAATCATACCTTAAGAAATAGGAAACATCTCGAATAAACAACCTAACTTTGCACCTAAAGCAACTAGAGAAAGAAGAACAAAAAAACCCCAAATTTAGCAGAAGGAAAGAAATCATAAAGATCAGATCAGAAATAAATGAAAAAGAAATGAAGGAAACAATAGCAAAGATCAATAAAACTAAAAGCTGGTTCTTTGAGAAGATAAATAAAATTGATAAACCATTAGCCAGACTCATCAAGAATAAAAGGGAGAAGACTCAAATCAATAGAATTAGAAATGAAAAAGGAGACGTAACAAC
>NC_041220.1:85267173-85268365 GCF_002837175.3 Physeter macrocephalus | reverse complement strand
TATAAGACACTGATGAAAGAAATTAAAGATGATACAAATAGATGGAGAGATATACCATGTTCTTGGATTAGAAGAATCAACATTGTGAAAATGACTCTACTACCCAAAGTAATCTACAGATTCAATGCAATCCGTATCAAACTACCACTGGCATTTTTTGCAGAACTAGAACAAAAAATTTCACAATTTGTGTGGAAACCCGAAAGACCCCAAAAAGCCAAAGCAATATTGAGAATGAAAGATGGAGCTGGAGGAATCAGGCCCCCTGACTTCAGACTATACTACAAAGCTACAGTAATCAAGACAGTATGGTACTGGCACAAAAACAGAAATATAGATCAATGGAACAGGATAGAAAGCCCAGAGATAAACCCACACACATATGGTCACCTTACCTTTGATAAAGGAGGCAAGAATATACAATGGAGAAAAGACAGCCTCTTCAATAAGTGGTGCTGGGAAAACTGGACAGCTACATGTAAAAGTATGAAATTAGAACACTCCCTAACACCACACACAAGAATAAACTCAAAATGGGTTAAAGACCTAAATGTAAGGCCAGACACTATCAAACTCTTAGAGGAAAACATAGGCAGAACACTCTATGACATAAATCACAGCAAGATCCTTTTTGACCCATCTCCTAGAGAAATGGAAATAAAAACAAAAATAAACAAATGGGACCTAATGAAACTTAAAAGCTTTTGCACAGCAAAGGATACCATAAACAAGATCAAAAGACAACCCTCAGAATGGGAGAAAATAGTTGCAAATGAAGCAACTGACAAAGGATTAATCTCCAAAATTTATAAGCAACTCATGCAGCTCAATAACAAAAAACAAACAACCCAATCCAAAAATGGGCAGAAGACCTAAATAGACATTTCTCCAAGGAAGATATGCAGCTTGCCAACGAACACATGAAAGAATGTTCAACATCATTAATCATTAGAGAAATGCAAATCAAAACTACAATGAGATATCATCTCACACTGGTGAGAATGGCTATCATCAAAAAATCTAGGCTTCCCTGGTGGCGCAGTGGTTGGGAGTCCGCCTGCCAGTGCAGGGGACATGGGTTCGTGCCCCGGTCCGGGAATCCCACGTGCCGCGGAAGCGGCTGGGCCCGTGACCCATGGCCGCTGAGCCTGTGCGTCCGGAGCCTGTGCTCCGCAGCGGGAGAGGCCACAAC
>NC_041220.1:85237411-85266679 GCF_002837175.3 Physeter macrocephalus | reverse complement strand
ATGGAATCTAAGAAAAAAAATGTCATGAAGAGACTAGAGGTAGGACGGGAATAAAACACAGACCTACTAGAGCATGGACTTGAGGATATGGGGAGGGGGAAGGGTTAACTGTGACGAAGTGAGAGAGTGGCATGGACATATATACACTACCAAACGTAGGGTGGATAGCTAGTGGGAAGCAGCCGCATGGTACAGGGAGATCAGCTAGGTGGTTTGTGACCACCTAGAGGGGTGGGATAGGGAGGATGGGAGGGAGGGAGACACGAGAGGGAAGAGATATGGGAACATATGTATATGTATAACTGATTCACTTCGTTGTAAAGCAGAAACTAACACACCATTGTAAAGCAATAAAGATGTTAAAAAAAATTTAGTCTAATTATCTTTGAAAATTCCAAGTCTTCCAGATAAACAACTGTATTTAAATTCAATTTGGCATAATTTTTAATCAATCAGAACATCATCTAATATTTAGAATAATTATATAAAACAATATTAGCACTGTTATACGAATAATGAAATTGAAATGCAAGGTAAAAATCTTGATACAAACCATGAAGGCAGTGTACTCGAGGTAAGATTAATACCCAGATCCACAGTTCTTAACCTCATTCTAAATTACAACAAGCTACATCAGCAAAAGGTTAATTAGAATGTACTATATTTCCAGCTAGCTCTAGGCTCTGTATTAGATAATTATCCATTTCTCTCCATTGATCATTCATACACAAAGTCCAAATTTTTATTGTATAACCATGCATAATATATCCAGAAAATATTCTATTTAATTCAGAGTACTAGAGTGTTTTGAAGTTCTAGGATAATCAAGTTTTATCAACATGTCTGTCATACACGTATGGGTGACAAAGCCAGAGCAGTCATGGAGCAGGCTGTACTTTTGGAATTCTTTAGGAGCCAAAGATGTCCATTTACTTACAAGGAGGTATTACCACAATGAATATTGCCCCTCGCCAACCCATTTTCAATGCTATAATCTCAGGCATTTTTCTAAAACTCAAATAGGATTGTGCACACTGTTTAGAAAATGTAAATGATCTTTCATAGCTATGATAGTTATTGTATGTTGCTTAACTTACAACAAATTTCCCTTTCGTGTATGCCAATAATTTCAACTCAGGGTGATTTTGCCCTGTGGGGAACATCTGGCAATCTATGGAGACATTTTTAGTTTTCACAACTGGGGAAGAGGTGCAACTATCATCCAGTGGGTATAAGCCAGGAATGTTGCTAAACATCCTCAATGCATAGGACAGTTCATCAAAGAATTCTCTGGCCCCAAATGCCTACAGTGTCAAGGTTGTGAAATTCAGTTTTATGCTAGCAATATGTTGATTCATTTATATCAGGAATGTGCCTGGTCACAAGATAAAATCCAAATTAATTAAAATTAGCATACAAAGTCTTTCATAATTTAATCCCTGCTGATATCTTAATGTTATTTCTTGTCACACTACCTCCTTCTTCTGAATTATTTACCACTTAAAAAAAAACATGTATGTGTCAGTCAAGGTAGGATAAGCTGTGACACATTAAGAAACACCACTAAAATATTAGTAGCGTAAGATTCAAGGCAGGTGGAGGCTTCACCACATTAAGGAGCTTCCATCCCAAACTGAGTCTTTAGGTTTCACTGCATCATGGCGAGAGCATGGAACAATGCACACTGGCCCTTAATTGCCTCTGTCCACTGGTAAAACCATGTCACCTTCCCTTCACATTGGTCACATTCACTTGGCCAAACAAATCACATGGCTTTGTCTAAGTTCAAAAGGACCTTTTCCTGTCAGAAAAGGAAAGCTTGACCTCTTAGTGAGCACAAGTAGTGTTTACTCCTGTACTTTTTCTCCTTATTTCTAGGGCTAACTCATTCTTAACATTTAAGTTTAATTTATGCAACACTTCTTAGATAAAGCGTTCTTGATGTGTTTTCTTCCAAGACTTTGTTAGATGCCTCTCCTTGGCCCTCTTATCACATCTTGTACAGAGATTTTACAGCATTTAACCCTTGTTATTATGAAAGTCTGTTCACTAGCTTGCCTCTTCTAGATTTTTGGCTCTTGACGCTAGACAAAGTATCTTATTTATTATCATATTCACAAAATCTACCACACAAGAGATGAAAAACAATTCCCTGGCGGTCCAGTGGTTAGGGCTCTGCGCTCTCACTGCAGAGGGCCCGGGTTCGATCCCTGGTCAGGGAACTAAGATCCCACAAGCCCTGTGGCCAAAAAAATAAAACAAATAAATAAAAAAGAATTAAATGTTTTTTTATACAAACAAAACCACCAATTAGACAAATTATACAATAGAAGATATAGGATCATTTTTCTATCAAACAAGAGCCTCTTGCCTCTCAAAGTAACCACTAATTCATTGACTTAGCTCTGTTCATATTTCTCCCTGATCCCAATATGAGGAAATGTGCCTCAGATCACAGCAACTGAGGAGTTCATAGTGTCATAAAATATAACAGGAGAGAATGGTAAAATTTTGTTGGGTAAATTATATCAATTTTAGGGTACCTAGGGCAATAGTTTTCCTTTTTAAAAAAAATGCCATTACTAAGTAAAGATAAGAGACATTGTTGAGGATAGTCAAATTCTTGTTCAACCTGGATTGCCTTCAAGCAATTTAAGAGCCTTCATTTTTAACTGCAAACACCTTTCAGCATCCCCTGAAGAAAAAAAATGATCAGGAAACTATGGTAAACCTAATGGGTCCCAAAGAAACCTCAAATTGTTTGAGGAAGACTGAATTTTCTCCCTCTTGCAGATCCAGGTTTTTTCATACTCACTGTGAAAAATATTTACTTCATCACTGTTGCAGAAGTAGATTTAGTTTATGCATAAAATGAAACTCTCCACTGAATAAACATAGCTGTACGATTCAATTCTGGGGAAAGGTCACTGGACTAAGACACAGGAGACTAAAGTTCTTTCCCCAGTCTTGTCAGGTTTAGTCAGGTCACTCTAATTAAGTAAGTAACTAAGACTTTTCTTAACCTTTCTTTTTTTTAGCTATAAAAGTGGATTTAGTAACAGCTGGCTTATTTACTTCAGTTAGAGCAAAAAATGAAGCTTTGAATTAGTATATATTATAAAATATAAAAGAAAAAATGGACATAAAGGTTTGTTATTACTGTTGCTATAACACTGTAGTTAGAATAGATTTCGAATCCTACCAATGCAAGTTATTTAGTCTTCAAATCTCTTTACTCATTGAAAAATGGGCATAAAATATAGCAGTTTATAGGTTAGAAAAATTAAGTATTTATAACCTAGGGAATAATATATGTTCAATAAATTGTAGATCTTTAAAATATGTAATTCCCTGAAAATATAACACAATACATTTCAAAAAATAAATTATAAATGTTATACATATGTGTGTGGTTAAGTAAGTAAATTAAAGCACAGTATTTTCCATGAACTAAGAAAAGCAGATGACAGCTTTATATGTGGAAACTCATAGTACCATCTCTAGAAGAGAGTAAGCCTTCTTTAGCTCTGAAATATTATTCTACCATTTTAAAAATCCAAGATAAATGCAGATTTAATTTGAAAGAAATACAGGAACTATAAATTGTATAACTATGCAATATTTTAGCAGAAGATCAGAAGGAACTATTAGGAAAAGAAATGGAAGGAAATAAAACAGTAACAACAAAGAAAAACAGCACTGATGAAATGACAGTCTGAAAATTCCAAGCCCTGATTCTTACTCTAAAGATCAGAAATTGGTTGCAATGCATGTTTCACGGCCACCGTGGGAAGCAGTATCATATGGTGCTTTATGAGTGGGGACCATGGAACCCAGCTCTAGCACCAAACAACACTATGCCTAATACATAATAGTGACTCAATAAATATTAGCTAATATTGTTATTGATATCTTTGAGAGTCTTATGATTTTAAAAATGCTGATTAACCTACAAAAAAAAAAAAAAAAGATCTCTGCTGTTTACTCTCAAGCCCTAGATTTCCATCCTCAGGAATGGCACAGTGAGACAAGAGAGATAAAAAGCTGAGTGGATCTGTTTGTTTTCCAAGCCTGATGGAACTTGCATGGCAGGCAGAGTTTGGTGTAGGATTTCAAAATCTTTTCATCAAACACAGTGGTTGTTCAAAAGTATTCCAGGTCCCCTATGATTGTAACTATTCAGTAAATATTAAACAATCAATAAACTGTTAACTTCCTCTCTTCTTTCTCCCCCGCTGTGGACAAAATGCAGGGGTTTGTTGAAGCCGGCTCTCAGAAACCCACTGACTTGAGCCCTCTTCTCATTTTGGAAGGCTTTACCTACTGTGATATGTCAAAAAGCTGAACATTCTACAGAAAGGAATGTATGAATTCAGTCTTCTCTTACTACAGTCCAAATATCAACTGCTGTTATTTACCCTGGGATTTCTCTGGATTAGCATGTTTTGTCCTTTGCTTTCCATACACAAAGATATCAAGTTGGAGTTTACCATCTCATATGATTCTTAATAACTTAAATGTACTTTGGGGGAGAAATAGTAGGAAAAATAGGATCACAGATTATTTGTTAATTTGTATCATTTAAAAACATAAAAGGGAAAATTGATGCTTGTCCTCCTATTGTTCCATATTAATTTCAAAGTAAAATTTGGTGAATTACATTTTATAATACATTTTATATTTTATTCATTATCTTTCTGAAAGGTAAAACCAGATCAAGGTTGGCAAACATTTTTTCTATAGGACCAGATAGTAAAAAATATAAGCTTTATAGGCCACATATAAACTTGGTTGCAGATTTATTATTCTTTGTTTCATTTTGGTTTGTTTTGTTTGCTATGCAAACACTTAAAAAGTATAAGAAACAGTCTTACCAAGCAGACCATACAAAAAACAGGCTGATGCTGAATGTGGCCCTTAAGCCATATACTGCTGACTCTTAAATGAGACATTACATGGACTTTAAAATAAGCATGCTGAGGGTGAAGATGCAGAGGAAGGAAGTAGGATATGCGAAAGTGATAACTTTTCTTATTGTCCCTTTGGTACTGAAAAAAATCAGTGAAAAAAAATGTACTCTGAGAACTTACATTTTTCTGCCACTGAAAATACACATGAAACCATACTTGAATTTATATACATATTGAGGTGTGCAGACTCTAAGATGGCTCCCAAGGATCTCTGCTTCCTGCCACTCAAATTCATGGGTAGTCCCCTCTCCAGAAACGTGGACTGGACTTACTGACTCACCTCCAAAGAAAACAATATCACAGAAGAGACGGTAGGTATGTCAATTCTGAAATTAGGTTATAAAAAGACTGGCTTCCATTATGGGTATCCTTTCTTATTTTTTCTCTCAGATCACTTGACCTAGGAGAAACTAGCTACCATATTGTGAACAGTCATAAAGAGAGGCTCATGTGGCTAGGAACTGTGTCTCCAGCCTATACTTGCTACAATTTCAAAGTCTCAGAAAATTTAATATTTGGGGAATACCAAAAGTAGGGTTTTTTTTTTTTTTCTTTTTTGATTGTTTGTTTTTGGTCGCTCTTCTTGTGGGATCCTAGTTCCCCGACCAGGGACTGAGCCCGGGCCATCTGCAGTGAGAGCGAGGAGTCCTAACCACTGGACCACCAGGGAATTCCCCCAAAAGTAGTTTAAAGATATACACACACACACACACACACACACACACACACACACACACACACACTTCCCGGTCAAGCCTTGAGATGACTGCAGCCCTATGACTGTTAATTTTATGTGTCAACTTGGTTGGAACATGGTACGCAGGTATTTGGTCAACATTACTCTGGATGTTTCTGGGAAGGTGGGTTTTATTTGGATGACAGTAACACTTAAATGTGGTGGACTCTGATTAAAGCAGATTACTCCTGATAATGTGAGTGAGCTTCATCAGAGAGGGGTTCACTGGAATGGGGGAGCCATAAGGGGACAAAGAACAGAGCTTTTGCTGTGAAGCTTAGTCTAAAATGTTTCCCTTTTGACTACTATACATTTAGACAATTTTCTAGCATTTGAACATATCTAGTATGTATATGTACATGTATGTATGTGTGTGTGTGTGTGTGTGTGTGTGTTTGCCATCAATCAGTACAGATTTATAAGGAGAGGCAGGAGACTTTCTGGAGCTGTTCTCACCAGCAGAGTATTGGGTATTAGTTTAGTACACCTAAAGGAAAGGAAATAAAGTGATTTCCCACATAATTCTCTTATCACCTTCAGCAACTATAGGAAAAGATCCAATGCTTCACCTGGCTCCACGTGAACAATCATGTGAACCTTCTTGGGAACTGGAATTAAATCTGCCTCAAGAGAATGAGAGGTCAGAGCAATCTCTGCTTAATCTAGAGACTAAAGTGGAATTCCTCTAACCCTAAAAGAAAACTTAAAATAGCTAAAATTGACCCTAATATCTGACAAAAATTTATATGAAACTGTGTACCTCAAAGTATAAAGGGAAATTGACTGGAACATGGACCAAGCTTTCCAGGGGTTCAGGGACTACATCTGCAAAATCTTCAATAAGATAATGGGGTAGGAGCTTGAGGCACCAAAATGAGTTGGTTACAGACTACGGTCCATGTGGGATCAAAAGAGGCAAACATAAAATTATTAGAGGACTAACCACAAAAAAGTAGAACAAAGCGAAACAAAAGCTCCTCTTCAAGATGAAGCTTTATATCAAAATTCGAAACCCCATGAGAAAAAACAAAGTTTAGAAGAAATTATGTAAGCGTGAAGTGATTACTTTGCTCCAAATGAAAAGGAAAATAAAATAGAGCATTCTAAAATGGCATTACAAGAGTACAGAGGAAAGAGAAAAAAAGAATAATATTTACAAAGGAGAACAGGAAATTAGAAAGTAGAGGCAGAAATTATATTAGTATAGATGGATATGAAAATTAGAAAACTTTCAAATGAAAAATTTAGTCTCTAGCATATAAAATTCAATAGCTGTTATAAACTATGGATGGGAGAATTGGTGAATTAAGATATAGTTCTCAGAGATGTACCTAAATACAAGAGAACCAAAAGTAATGTATACATAAACAAGCAATAATATTGAGGGAAAATCCTCATGTCTGATTTTTTTTTTCTTTCCCCATAAAAGTTTACTTCTCCATAGAGGAGCCCCATAGATGGTTACTTGTAACCTTTTTTCATTTTGTCCTTCACCCCTAGGGGTTGTGTAGAGATCATATAATTGATACATTTGGGAAGAATAACGGCATTCTTTGCTGAGCTCTGCCCCGGCTTTCCCTCAGGGATCAGATGTTCCAGGAAGTCAGAAGTCTCCTCTGTTTCTTTAAAGGTTAGTTCACTTCCTACCATATAAACAAACCTGTCCCAAGGTCGGCACTTGCAGGTCCAGATGCGAAAGTGTGCTTAACTCTGTTATTTGCAGATCCACTTGATTAATATCCCTAGTCATGTCCTCCAGCCCAGCCTCAATCAATAATAGAGGAGTTCTTTGGTTTCCATATGCCATTCTTCTGTTTTATGTCTCAAATATTTTAGAACCTAAGCAGGGAAAATGGGTGTGATTTATGAGAAACCTACCAGAAATCCCAATACTTGCATGGATATTATGCATATGTGTGTTTAGGTTGTCTTTTATCTCTGCTTCTCCACTTTATATTTCACTCCATTAGTTAAGTCAGTGCCAGGACTGGACCTGTTGTACTTTTGGTGGTCTGGAATAGCATGTTAGAACATTTCTGGCAGTTGTGTCCATTTTTCCTGAGCACCCTGAGGATAGACTTGTCAGTAGTTTGATTGTTCTTCTGTTTGACAAGGCCACAGGGGACATGACAAGGCTTTGGGTACTGTAGGATCATCACTACTTGGATCGTATAAACGCAGCCACCTTCTATAAGGAAGGATTTAGTGGGGTCCTTTATTTCTCAGTGTTTGACAAATGGGATTTTCTATGAACGCTACCTGGATTTTTTACAGTCTCTGAGCCTTACTCTCTTGATGTATTAAAACAAATTCAGAGTAAGTAATGGGTATTCAAGTAAGAGAAAATAATTCACTGAACTATGAACACAGCAGGGATTCCCCAAAGATGGCACCCCTTATTGTGTGCTGTGAGATTTTGTATTCACGTATCAAGCCTAAGAGTAGTAGAATGGGTAAATCTGGTCCATGCTGCCAGCAAGACAATGGTTCTGTATACCTAAAATATCTTCACAAATAGGAACCTTCTTATATAAACAGATCCATATGAGATGAACATATATCATGATCATAGATATATCAACTTTTGATATGTATCCCATCTACATGATGCCCTCTATGCTATCCAAGGGATCTATCAGCATCTCTCACTTATCTGGGCCAGCCTGCTTACCTTCCTTAAGCAAATCTCCTACCCACATCCTAACTCTATTTACCTATGGCTTAAAAATCACTGCCCTCAGTTAGGCATCAGATCTCTTAAAGTTGTAACACTAAACCTCAAACTTAGCTTTCTCCTCAGTTTGTACTGGATGGTTGGTTCTGATATGCAGCTGTCACTCTAATCATATCTTTGGGCCCATAGGGTTGGCAGGAAGAGAACATCAACTATCTATGTTCAACTGCAGAAAGCTGTTGAGCTTGCTCTGAAATGTGTGCTGTGTTAAGGCAAAGCCTTAATGTATAAACTGATAACTGTGAGGGTCATGAGAATGAAGATAAAATCACCTACAGACTTGCCATAAACCATTTTGGTTTTCATTCACTGTCTCTTTGATTAGTATAATTGATGGAACTCAACAACCTCAGGGGCTAGACTTTATCATATGCTTTTCCTTTTTGTCTCCTCAGAAATGAACAGCAGGAAATGTTATTATTAACAGGGAAAAAGCATAGGTGATGGTAACTTAAAGCAGAAGAGTAAGTATAAAAGAGCTCTGGAATTTGAGTCAAACAAACTAAATTCAAGATACATAACTCTCAACAAAAGAATGCATCTCCCTAGTCTAAGGCAAAGTTAAGGAAAAATCAGTATACCACAATCCATTTACTAAACTCTGCCTTATCTTTCTGTCTTCTATGATTAATTTATGAACTCAGGACTCACTTTCTTGAGCAAAGGGTAGAAGCTAACTAAGCATATTTTATTAATTCATTCAGGTGTTCTCTGTATTTTATTAATTCATTCAGGTATTCTCTGTGTATTTCTCTGTCCAAATTTTCCAGTTATAAGGACATGAGACTTACTGGATTTAGGGACCACCTTAACCTACTATGGCCTCATCTCAACTTGATTCTATCTGCAAAGACATTATTTCTAAATAATGTCACATTCACAGGTTCTGGGTAGATACAAATTTTTTCAGGACATTATTCAACCCAGCATAAGTGGTGAACAAAAACATTTTTAGCTATTAGAAGTATACATGGCCCCCTTTAAGTCATTATGACTTACTTGTGTACCTCCTGCACAGATATGAGCCTGAGGGATGGACATTTTTCCAACTTTAGCACAATGTCTTTGAACCAATATGTAACTACCACAGTGTGATTTTGAGAATCCATCATCAAAATTAGCACAAGCGGGAGGATGCCCTTTTACAAGGCTTCATAAGTAATACTGCTAATGGAAGAAAAGCAAAGGGAAGGTAAACTGCCTGATGTCCCATGGTGGCTGAGACTACCTGTGTAAGAATTACTCTTTAGAAGTTTACAGAAAGAGTTGAGAAGATTCTGGGATAGAGTGAAGTGTGGGGAGGGGGCTATATATATTCATCAATAGAAAGTGAGCAGAGTGAGTGATGATAGAGAAATATGTGTTACAATAGATGAAAAGTACATTCCCAAAGATGGAGGAGACACATTCCTCCAAAGTCCTCTTTTTACAGCTAAACAAAAAATAAAACAAAACCCTGGACATAACACAACAAATAAGAACACTTTGAAAAGCAGAAATAAGAAAGCACACTGTGCACTGCTTAGTTTTCCATACTTGAGGAACTACATGACAGTGAATTCCCTGAATTCTGTTATTCTCTTATATATCCTGGACAGAGAACTCTAGAAGCCTCTAACCCAGAACTGTTAGCTGGCACAGAGAAACAAAGCTTCAAGAAAAGTCTGTTGCCCCTAGCCAAAAGTCCTAGAAAAGGGTGGCCTCACAGCAGAAAACCTTTTTGGCAGGACCTGCCCTACGCCTGACAAACACGAATGGAAAAATCACCACACCCCACCCTCGCAATTTTAGCAGGGCTGAGTAGAGAGCTGATTTTCTACTTTTCCTACCCAAGCTGCATGGAAGCAAGCAATAGCTTTCTGATCTTTCATCCCCTGTTCAGTAGAAGCAGTGGTGCTCCTCTTTCTCTGTCAAGGTGGTATCTGTCCCCCACTGGGAAAGGAGCTGAACCCTACATGCTGAGCTTCTACCCCACCCTGCTTCCCTCCTTCCTGGTATTGGCTCATTGGGAGCTGAGCTTATAACCTGACTCAAGGGCAACAGGGCAGTGTGTGTTGGTGCCCCACCTTCACCAGGAAATAGCTACCTGAACTTCCATCCCAAGGCAGTCTGAGTCAGCTCTCATCACTTTTGCTGGGTGGTATAGGTAGGGTCCAGGGGGAAGTCAAACTTACACACGCCCAACTCTGGTCTGATACACCTCAAAAGGGAGAATGGCTGATAAAAGAGAAAATTAAATAGGATTCAGAGTCTCATAATATGCATTGCTGAATATGCTTAATAGTAAAGATGTCAGAGTACAGAACCAGTGAACTTGAAGACTTATTCAGATTTGCTCAATATGAACAGCAGAGAGAAAATAGACCCTGCCCCATCCCCCCAAAAAAGAAACCAACAAAAATTTACAGTATCTAGAACCTAGGAGACAAAAAATGAAATAAGTTTGTATCAACGGACTCCCACAATAAAGAAGAGAGAGAGAGAGTGGGACTAAAAGAGTATTTAAAGAAATAATGACTGAAAATTTTCCAAACTTGTGGAAGGACAAAACCTACAGATTCAAGAAGCCAAGCTAACCCCCACAAAAGATAAACTCGAATAAATTGATGCTCAAACACATCATAATTAAACTTTAAAAATTAAAGACAAAGGACATGTCTTGAAAGCAACCAGAGAGAGATGTTGCATTAATTGTAATGGAACACTAAGTAGAATGAGGGCAGATTTCTCATCTTCCAGAAGGAAGTAGCAAAATGTTTCTGAAGTAGTAAAAGAAAAGAACCTTCAACTTCAACTGTGAATTTCGTAGAAATATTCCTGAATTTTTTTTTTTTTTTTTTTTTTTTTTGCGGTAAGCGGGCCTCTCACTGTTTTGGCCTCTCCCATTGTGGAGCGCAGGCTCAGCGGCCATGGCTTACGGGTCTAGCCGCTCCGCGGCATGTGGGATCTTCCTGGACCGGGGCACGAACCCGTGTCCCCTGCATCGGCAGGCAGACTCTCAACCACTGCGCCACCAGGGAAGCCCTATTCCTGAGTTCTTAAAAATATTTTTCAAGAATGGAGAGGAAATAAAGTAATTCTCAGACAAAGGAAAACTGAATTTATTGCTAGCAAATCTACTCCTAACGAATGGCTAAAGAAAATTCTCTAAACAGAAAGAAAATGATAATAGAAGAGAACTTGAAACTTCAGAAAGGAAGGGAAAATATTGGAATGGATAAAAGTAAGAATAAATATAATAAATTAAAAGAGAAATGACCTTACAAATGCCATGTTCTCACTGTTAATGCAAAATATATAATTTTCACTTTAATATTAGTATCTGTATATTATATATGTGTGTATTATTTGTTGCAAATTATAATACATATGGGAAAATAAAAACAATCCAAACAATCCAAATTTCACGTAAAAATTAAACACGATTAACCCCATTTATCTGGATATGTTTTCTAATTTTCCAAACATTTAGAACAAAATCCCCAATAAGAACTGAATGCAAAGACTTCTGAACATTACAAAAAGCTTTTCATATTCTTTGCTTTATATTGAAGTCCTTATCCACACATAAAAGTTTTAATAGACTCATATTTAAATTACTTCTCCAAACTCCATCATTCTGATTTTCAATATCCTGGCAAATTATAAAGAAAAAATTAATGGGGACTGGAGGATGGAACAGGAGTGGAGATTTCTAGAAGTAAACATTTCATGCTAGACAGAAATAGGAGAAAAAAATTAAAAATAAAAGCAAAGTGTTATTATACCATATTTATAAACAAAGAAAACAGAAAACTCATTTTAAAAAGATTTCCATTAATAATAGCTTATAAACAGTATGTTTGGTTAATTCTAGGACTGTTTCATAAAAGGGCAGATAAGGGGGGTCTGTCTTTGACAAAATGTTTAAAGAAATATAGGCCCTTCACGTTAGCTCAATATCATGGACTATCTAACAAACAGAACAAGAAAACCAGCAACATCAAAAGTACACACAAGCATAAAATTGGAATTTATAAGCACATAGGATTTATAAGCACACAATAAAAACCACTATGACCTTATGAATAGAAATTGTTTTAGACCAATTTCATTTCCTTCTGTGACAGTTAAAGTCATGTTGATCAAGCCAAAAATAATATATGCCACTTACCTGTGCGTCAAGAGGTTTTTGTATATCTGTATGTGTATGTTTCATAAAAACACGATCCCTCAGTTTATTCCCAGTCTTTTAATATCAAATATATAAAAGGACCATATGAAGAAGCTGAAGTTTATTTTCTACTGATTGTAAAAATACGTTATCAAAAAAACCCCTTCTATTTCAGCAACATTTTGAAAAAATTACATTTTATTTGATACTACCACATCTATAGCTTTCAAAATTATGTTTCTTATTCTTCAAAAACTTCAATATATTAGGCGGAAATACTTATGTAAGTACCAGTCACTAATGTATATATATACTGTGATGCAAATATGACAGGAGTAAAGGCGAGGGTGGAGAGATCAATTCTACATGGAAAAGAGACAGAATAGGTGATGCTTGAGCTGAGTTTTGAAAGACGATCATATAAAATAGGAAGGCTGGGAATTCTATGTGGAAGAAAAAACATACAATGCAAAGTGAACTGAGACATGGAAAAGAATAGCACTTTTTAAAATTTCCATGTTAAAGTGTCTTTATATGGGGTTGAAATTAGAAGAGAAGTCTGGTCTGGAGGCAAATGTTTCCAGTATACCTACACATTGGTGGTAATGAAACCCTGAGTGGGTATAAAATTCCCAGGAGACACTAGCATTTCTTTCCAAAAAAGAAAATCTGAGGCAAGTGCAACATTTTAAGACCAAGCAGAGAAAGACAAGAAGCTTGCATAAGAGATTATTTCTAACAGGTATACAGATATGATTTTGTAGTCTGATGATACAAAATATCATCAGAGGAGAGTGGAAGCCTAATATTGAGTTAAGTAATAGCTTACAAAATCTTAGACATTTATACTAAGCTTAAAATATTATACAGCTGCTTGATAATTATCAAGCATGACAATAATTAGTCATCTATTTGGGACAAGCCTTTAGTTAATGTGATTGGTGGTGTAGTTTTTTTTTTTTTTTTTTTTTTTTGCTTTTGAGGAGTGCAGTCATGTAACAATAACAAAAATATAAAAGCATCACACCTACTTTAGTAGGCGAGTTGGAGAAGCCATTTGAAAGTTCATGATTTCTGAAGTGGGCATGTAACATATAGCTTGAACAAGAGAAATAAATGACTGATTTTAGTTCAGTTCAGGATCAACATTTATGACATAAAAAAACAAATCAAAACTTGTATGTACCATGCTTTATCCTAAACTAATTCACATTCTTACCACAAAAAAATAGTAATGAAAAAAGAAATGTCACGTATTTGCCTATGAAGGATGTATGTAAGTTCTTATTGTGAGACTATAAAATATATTTAAATTTTATCAAGCCTAATAGTCTTTAAAATGCTATTTGAAATATATTAGGATTTCATGTAAACTCCCCTTAACAGAAGCTGCTAAATCTGGGATATGAGAATTTTAAAACTATTTTTCACACTTTATTTGGTATCTTATTTTTTGCTCTGCTAGACTGCTAACAAATAGCTATGATAATCATTTCAAGAGAAACTTTAGAAACAAGCTATTTTTTGATTTACCTCTTTGAATATAGCCCAGAGCTTAGAAGATATATTTCTCTGGTCAAAACAATCCCTTTGGGTAGGATTTGATTGGAGGGATAGTGAAAGATCTTTCCACTGATTAAGCAGAGTGCATAAAATCCTTACCAAGGGAGTCTCTTGCCTGGACATGATCTTCAGAAAATGGAGATAAAATGCACAAATATGGGAAAAACACTAATATATTGATTCTGGAGCAAACATTATAGCTTGTATAGACACACAAACACACACACAGCCCTGGAGAATATGAAAAATGTAGTCACACAATGAGGCTTTCTGGAGAGAGCAGGGAAGGCTCTTAAGCAGTTCCTTAAATGTCTTGAGAGAGCCAGGATCAGTGACTGGCTTTGGCTTTTACTAAGGTCAAGGGTGGGGTTGGAGTGAGATTTCCTGTGTGCACGTATAGATCAGGGCAGGCACAGTCCTGCCAGTCCAAAGGATGGAGCACCTAGGCTTTCACACTGGCTTGCCTAGATGTGAGGCAACCAGTGGAAAAGGGCTAAGTAGAGGTTGAAAGCTGTCAGCAAACACTGACCATGGAATCAGCCTCTATCACATCACCATAAAAGTATGTGTTCACCTCTTCTCCTCCATGTCTTAAATTCCACAGGGGTTGGCCTTTATGGTGGGGAAGGCTGTCATGGCCCAGCATTACTTACAAATGGCATTACTTATCTAATGAGTTAATTTTTTAATTGATGCATAACTAACAAAAACATAGGTCTTAAAACAATATATATTATCTCATAGTTTCTGGGAATCAGAAGCCTGAGCCTTATTTAACTGGGTCCTGTGCTCAGAGTCTCAAAAAGAAGCAATATAAGTGTAGCAAGACTGCACTCCTTTCTGGAATTTGGGATCCCCTCCTAAATTCATGTAGTTATTGGCAAAATTCAATCTCTTGTGGTTGTAGGACTGAGGTGCCCATTTTTTTTTTGCTGGCTGTCATCTGGCTCTTAGCTCCTGGAGGCTGTCCACATTTTGATGCCATGAGTCCATCTCACAGGCCCTCTCACAACATGGCAACTTACTTCTTCAAGGCCAGCAAGAGAATTTCTGCTTATAGTCTGCTAAGACAAAGTCTTACATAAGGAAACATAATCATGATTGTGACTACCCCATCACTTTTACCATATAACATAATCTTATCAACAGACACATCCTATCACCTTTGCCATATTCTGTTGACTACAAGCAAGTCAAGGTCACATTCACACTCAAGTTGACCCTTGAACAATACAGGTTTGCACTGTGTGAGTCCACTTATACTCGGATTTTTTCCCAATAAATACATACTGCAGTACTACACAATCTGTGGTTGGCTGAACTCACAGATGTGGAACCGTGGATACACAGGGCCACCTGTAAAGTTATAAGTGGATTTTCAACTGCTCAGGAGTCTGTGTCCCGAACCCTCATGTTGTTCAAGTTGACACATAAAATTAACCATTATAACGATTACAGAAGTTCCTCTACCTTTCATATTTCCAGTTAGGGCTGACACACTTGTCTATCTTATCCAGGGCAGCAGCAGTGGAACAGCACCGCTCTAACAAGCCATCTGCATAAATCACAATTGATAGTTCTTTCCAGCTCTTTCATTTCATACTGATTTAGGTGATGATGTGTTCACAGAATTGGACGATCTCTAAACCAGCTGTTCGAAAGGCTGCTAAACCTCTTCTCTCCTGCTGCCAATGAAGACACAAAAGGCTCTACAGTCTAAAAATATGGACAGGTGGATATCAGAGAAACTGTGTGCAATATGGATATCTCAAGGTTTACTGGCAAAACAAAACACTTCCTCATAAGGGTGGGTCTTTATCATTGTGACACCAATGCTACTGCACATTTAAGGTATTTCACCAGGTGATTACTTCCAGGAAATATCGATGAGCTTCCATATTCCTTTTCTCAAAGGACTATTTAAAATATAACACAAGACTCTCACCATAAAATTGTATTGTGCTAATACATCAAAAAACACATATATTATGAATTTTGATATGTGGCACTAAGTGTGTAGCTCCTGATAATTACTAGGTACTCTGAGTCTTTAAATACTTTGTTGCTTGACCTAAAACCACTTGTGGCAATTGAATCTCTGAATTTTATGAACTCAGAGATTTCATTGATGAAGTCATTATGAAATCTCTGAATTTCCTTCCCTGAACTTTCAGTTTTTTAAAATTTCCTAGCACTGCAATAAATTTAGACTCCATCTTGCTACATACTACATACATAATACTACACATACATACATACACAATACACAATTACTAGCCTATATGTCATTCATTTCTTAAGAACAGCCTTATATTAGTATTTGAAATTTGAGGATAAAAAAATATTTTTTTAATTATTGCAAAGAATCAACCAATTATTTTCCTTCCAACTAAAGGGAAAAAAAGAGGAAAAGAAAGCAAAAACCATGATTCTTGGCTTCAGGAATGACCATGTAAGCTTTTTAAACTTTGTTGCCTACCAATTGCATAGTCAATATATATGAATAACATGAACAATATATTACTTTTCTTTGGTTACAAAGACTAAAACAGGACCCATAAGCTAAAGCATATTAAAAACCTTAAGCGACTGCAGAGTTGTTTTCACAATTGTTTTACATACTTATTCTGAAAATGAATTGATATTATGCACACCAAGCCCTAAAACTGAATAAAACTCAATTATGTTGTTCCCTTCCCAGATATGATTTGGATTCAGAGGACGTATCATAGTGGCAATGCCGGTCCCAGCTCTGGCATACTGCATGCTTAGGCTGTTATTCAGGACTCGCTGATTGACTGCAAAGAAAAGAGGATTGATTGGGGAAGATAACCTGTAGTAAAGGGAGAGGAAAAACCATGAGAATTTAGATTTGTATATCTAATTCAGTCTTTAGGGACTGTGAGTCTTTGGGAAGTAAATCGATTTGGGATGAAGGGTGCTATACATAACATATTGGAAGACACATTTCATTCAGAAATACTTTCATTGGAACTTAAGAATTAATGTAAGAGAGACGTTGGGGAAATTATTATTCCAGAAGTTGGGGAAATAAATCCTCTACAGTCAAACACACTATTACTTTTAGGGACATCCAAAGAAAATGACGACACCAGTACCATAGCAGCCTTGGAAAATTTTTGGCTGATTTCATCAGTGGGATTTTACTGTATCAGAAAGTAATGAATTCAATGAAATGTTCACATGTGGTAAAATTCAAGGGACCAGTAGCATTCATGCAGCCTGGTAGCCTGCATAATGGCAGGAAAATAACATAGACTGTGGCTGTATTTCTCAGTAAGGGTAAAAGACAAAGGTCATTGCAGGAGTGGTGGGCTATATCTGAAATTTGGGGAGGCAAACTCTCCCATGTCTCCTATCAGAGGATAGATATCAGGTGTTGGTACAGTGGAGGTGCTGTCTAAAGTCTTCACAAGCAATAAAGGCATATGCATGCAACAACAAAACAGTCCAGGACAGGAGAGAAGGAAAGGCGCTCATACTAGTATTACATAGGGGTATCAGAATGAAAACAATACCTCCTTTGAACGATTAAATTTTTATTTTTTGCATCTCACTCTATGTTTTTAAATATTTATTGGAGTATAATTGCTTTAGAGTGGTGTGTTAGTTTCTGCTGTATAACAAAGTGAGTCAGCTATACATATATCCCCATATATCCTCTCTCGTTTTCCCTCCCACCCCCCTATCCAACCCTCCTAGGTGGTCACAAAGCACCAAGCTGACCTCCCTGTACTTTGTGGCTGCTTCCCACTATCTATTTTATATTAGTGTCCATGCCACTCTCTCACTTCGTCCCAGCTTACCCTTCCCCCTCCCCATGTCCTCAAGTCCATTCTCTACGTCTGCGTCTTTATTCCTGTCCTGCCCCTAGATTCTTCAGAACCATTTTTTTTTTTAGATTCCATATATATGTTAGCATACGGTTTTTATTTTTCTCTTTCTGACTTACTTCACTCTGTATGACAGACTCTAGGTCCATCTACCTCACTACAATAACTCAATTTTGTTTCTTTTTATGGCTGACTAATATTCCATTGTATATATGTGCCACCTCTTCTTTATCCATTCCTCTGTTGATGGACACTTACGGTAGATTTTTTGGTGATGGCCATTCTGACTGGTGTGAGGTGATACCTCATTGTAGTTTGATTTCCATTTCTTTCATGATTAGTGATGTTGAGCATCCTTTCATGTGTTTGTTGACAACCTGTATATGTTCTTTGGAGAAATGGCTGTTTAGGTCTTCTGCCCATTTTTGCATTTGGTTGTTTTCTTGATATCGAGCTGCACTAGCTCCTTGTAAATTTTGGAGATTAATCCTTTGTCAGTTGCTACATTAGCAAATATTTTCTCACATTCTGATGGTTGTCTTTTCGTCTTATGTTTTCCTTTGCTGTGCAAAAGCTTTTAAATGTCATGAGGTTCCATTTGTTTATTTTTGTTTTTATTTCCATTTATCTAGGAGGTGGGTCAAAAAGGATCTTGCTGTGATTTATGTCATAGAATGTTCTGCCTGTGTTTTCCTCTAAAGTTTTATAGTGTCTGGCCTTACATTTAGTCTTTAATCCCTTTTGAGTTTATTTTTGTGTATCGTGTTAGGGAGTGTTCTAATTTCTTACTTTTACATGTAGCGCTCCAGTTTTTCCAGCACCACTTATTGAAGAGACTGTCTTTTCTCCATTGTATACCCTTGCCTCCTTTGTCATAGATTAGTTGACCATAGGTGTGTGGGTTTATCTCTGGGCTTTCTATAGTGTTCTAATTTCATACTTTTACATGTAGCTGTCCAGTTTTCCCAGCACCACTTATTGAAGAGGCTGTCTTTTCTCCACTGTATATTTTTGCCTCCTTTATCAAAAATAAGGTGACCATATGTGTGTGGGATTAGCTCTGGGCTTTCTATCCTGTTTCATTGATCTATATTTCGGTTTTTGTGCCAGCACCATACTGTCTTGATTACTGTAGCTTTGTAGTATCGTCGGAAGTCCAGGAGCCTGATTGCTCCAGCTCCATTTTTCTTTCTCAGGATTGCTTTGGCTATTCGGGGTCTTTTGTATTTCCATACAAATTGTGAAAATTTTTGTTCTAGTTTTGTGAAAAATGCCATTGGTAGTTTCATAGGGATTGCAATGAATCTGTAGATTGCTTTGCATAGTATAGTCGTTTTCACAATGTTGATTCTTCCAATCCAAGAACATGGTATATCTCTCCATCTGTTTGTATCATCTTTAATTTCTTTCATCAGTGTACTGTAGTTTTCTGCATACAGGTCTTTTGTCTCCTTAGGTAGGTTTATTCCTATGTATTTTATTCTTTTTGTTGCAGTGGTAAATGGGAATGTTTCCTTAATTTCTCTTTCAGATTTTTCATCATAAGTGGATAGAAATGCAAGAGATTTCTGTGCATTAATTTTGTATCCTGCTACTTTACCAAGTTCATTGATTAGCTCTAGTTTTCTGGTGGCATCTTTAGGATTCTCTATGTATAGTATCATGTCATCTGCCAACAGTGACAGTTTTACTTCTTCTTTTCCAATTTGGGTTCCTTTTATTTCTTTTTATTCTCTGATTTCTGTGCCTACAACTTCCAAAACTATGTTGAATAATAGTGGTGGAAGTGGACATCCTTGTCTTCTTCCTGATCTTAGAGGAAATGCTTTCAATTTTTCATCATTAAGCATGTGGGATAAACCCCACTTGATCATGGTGTATGATGCTTTTAATGTGCTGTCGGATTCTGCTTGCTAGTACGTTGTTGAGGATTTTTGCATCTATGTTCATCAGTGATACTGGCCTATAGTTTTCTTTTTTTGTGACATCTTTATCTGGTTTTAGTATCAGGGTGATGGTGGTCTTGTAGAATGAGTTTGGGAACATTCCTCCCTCTGCTATATTTTGGATGAGTTTGAGAAGGATAGGTGTTAGTTCTTCTCTAAATGTTTGATAGAATTCGCCTATGAAGCCATCTTGTCCTAGGCTTTTGTTCGTTGGAAGATTTTAAATCACAGTCTCAACTTCAGCGCTTGTGATTGGTCTGTTTATATTTTCTATTTCTTCCTGGTTCAGTCTCAGAAGGTTGTGCTTTTCTAAGAATTTTCCCATTTCTTCCAGGTTGTCCATATTATTGGCATATAGTTGCTTGCAGTAATCTCTCATGATCCGTTATATTTCTGCAGTGGCAGTTGTTACTTTTCCATTTTCATTTCTAATTTTGTTGATTTGTGTCTTTTCCCTTTTTTTCTTGATGAGTCTGGCTAATGGTTTATCAATTTTGTTTGTTGCGCAGGCTCAGCGGCCATGGCTCACGGGCCCAGCCGCTCCGCGGCATGTGGGATCTTCCTGTACTGGGGCACGAACCCGTGTCCCCTGCATCGGCAGGCAGATTCTCAACCACTGTGCCACCAGGGAAGCCCTCTGCTCTGATCTTTATGATTTCTTTCCTTCTGCTAACTTTGGGGTATTTTTGTTCTTCTTTCTCTAATTGATTTAGGTGTAAGGTTAGGGTGTTTATTTGAGACGTTTCTAGCTTCTTGAGGTAGGATTTTATTGCTATAAACTCCCCTCTTAGAACTACTTTTGCTGTATCCCACAGGTTTTGGGTCATCGTGTTTTGTCATTTGTTTCTAGGTAGTTTTTTATTTCCTCTTTGATTTCTTCAGTGATCTCTTGGTCATTTAACAGTGTATTGTTTAGCCTCCATGTGTTTGTACTTTTACAGATTTTTTTCCTGTAATTGATACCTAGTCTCATAGTGTTGTGGTTGGAAAAGATACTTGATATGATTTCAATTTTCTTAAATATACCAAGGCTTGATTTTTGACCTAAGATATGATCTATCCTGGAGAATGTTCCATGAGCACTTGAGAAGAAAGTGTATGCTGTTATTTTTGGATGGAATGTCCTATAAATATCAATTAAGTCCATCTTGTTTAATGTATCGTTTAAAGCTTGTGTTTTTCCTCATTTATTTTCATTGAGGATGATCTGTCCATTGGTGAAAGGAAAAACACAAGCTTTAAATGATACATTAAACAAGATGGACATTGAGTGGAGCTGGGTCTTAGCATTGAGATGGAGATCTCTGGGAGACCTTTTGCCATTTGATATTGCCTGGAGCGGGGAGGTCTCTGGTGGACCAATGTTTTGAACTCGGCTCTCCCACCTTAGAGGCACAGGTCTAACATCCGGCTGGAGCACCAAGACCCTATCAGCCCAAAGGCCTAAAAGAAAAGGGAGAAAAAACGAAAGAAAGAGAAAATAAAATTTTTTTTAAAAATGAACTCAGTAAAATTAAAAATAAAAAAATTATTAAAAATAAAATTAAAAAATTAAAAATAATAAAGAAAAGAAAGTATACTTAAAGAAAAAGAAAAACCAAGACAACAGACAGACAGAATCCTAGGACAAATGGTAAAAGCAAATCTATATGGACAAAATCACATAAAGAAGCATACACATACACACTCACAAAAAGAAAAAAGAAAAAAAAGATATATATCTATCTTCAGAAAGGAAAAGGAAGAGAGCAACCAAATCAATAAACAAATCTCCCGGTGATAATAAACTCTTAATTACTAAACTAAGATAACATAAAACCAGAAACAAATTAGATGCAGAAAGCAAACCCCAAGTCTACAGTTGCTCCCAAAGTCCGCTGCCTGAATTTTGCGATGATTCGTCATCTATTCAGGTATTCCAGAGGTGCAGGGTATGTCAAGTTGATTGTGTAAATTTAATCTGCTGCTCTTGAGGCTGCTGGGAGAAATTTCCCTTTCTCTTCTTTGTTCACACAGCTCCTGTGGTTCCGCTTTGGATTTGGACCCGCCCCTGCGTGTAGGTCACCTGAGGGCATCTTTTCTTCCCTCAGACGGGGTTAAAGGAGCAGCTGATTAGGGGGCTGTGGCTCACTCAGGCTGGGGGGAGGGAGGGGTACGGAATGTGGGCAAAGTCTGTGGCGGCAGAGGCCAGAATGACGTTGCAACAGCCTGAGGTGCACCGTGTATTCCCCCGGGCAAGTTGTCCCTGGATCACGGGACCCTGGTAGTGGCAGGCTGCACAGGCTCCTGGGAGGAGAGGTGTGTGGATAGTGATCTGTGCTTGCACATAGGCTTCTTCATGGCTGCAGCAGCAGCCTTAGCACCTCACGTCCATCTCTGGTGTCCGCGCTGATAGCCGCGGCTCTGCCTGTCTCTGGAGCTTGTTTAGGCGGTGCTCTGAATGCCCTCTCCTCATGCAACGAAAACCAAAGAGGCAAGAAAAAGTCACGTGCCTCTTCAGCAGTTCGAGACTTTTTCCTGGACTCCCTCCCGGCTAGCTGTGGTGCACTAGCCCCCTTCAGGCTGTATGTTAAACACAGCCAAACCCAGCCCTCTCCCTGGGATCTGACCTCCGAAGCCCAAGGCTCAGCTCACAACCCCCACCTGCCCTGGCAGGTGAGCAGACAAGCCTCTTGGGCTGGTGAGTGCTGGTTGGCACCGATCCTCCGTGCGGGAATCTCTCCACCTTGCCCTCCACACCCCTGTTGCTGCGCTCTCCTCCATGGCTCTGAAGTCATCCGCAGTCTCCGCCCGCAAAGGTGCTTCCTAGCACGTGGAAACTTTTCCTCCTTCACAGCTCACTCCCAGAGGTGCAGGTCCCGTCCCTATTCTTTTGTCTCTGTTTTTTCTTTTGCCCCACCCAGGTACGTGGGGAGTTTCTTGCCTTTTGGGAAGTCTGAGGTCTTCTGCCAGCATTCAGTAGGTGTTCTGTAGGAGTTGTTCCACATGTAGATGTATTTCTGATGTATTTGTGGGGAGGAAGGTGCTCTCCACATCTTATTCCTCTGCCATCTTGAAGGTCCTCTTGATTAAAATTTAATAAGCAGTAATACTTATTGGGAGGGAGACAATGAATAGGAAATAAGAACCAGAAAAAAGCTTATTACTGTTAATATTATTCCATTTTTTAAATCCCACGATTATGTGGTGTGCAAAGTATGGATTAAATTAGATTTTTTTAAGGAAATAAATATATTAATGTGAGATCTAAATTACATCAATTGGCCATTTGCATACACCAGGTTCATTTAATAATTCTGTGTCCCCGCATAGTCTTTGTTAGGCACAGGTGTAGATCCTTGATATTTTCTGTGCATCTTTCACTGACAGCATAACATCACAGACAAGTCTGAATTTTTGTGTGGAAAAAGCACTGAAGAAATTGGTCAGGTAACTGAGATAGGAATGTTACTGGATTTGGGATTAAGAAAAAGCAGTGGGGAGGCCTGCTGCTTACTAGGATATCAGATGTTAGTGCAATCTAAGCTTAGTTATGAAAATTTGAGTCTTGGTTTCCATATCTTTAAAACAGGCATTGTATTATATGTCAGCTGTATTATATGTCAGCTGTAGACACCCATTGTTACTGCTTGTTCTGGGTTCTCTTACTCCATTTCTTGTTACAAATGCCCCTTTCCTCTGGGAAAAACATGTAATTCTACTGGACGTGACCCTCATGGGCTCATAACCCAGGCCTGCCCAGCAACGTTACCCAATCTTCTTGGCACAGTGATTAGTTCATAAATAGTCGTGTTATACTAACTGTCCAAGTTAAGTCCCATGGGGGCTTTTCTGTCTAAGTCTTAGGAAGATTCTAGTTCCACAGGGCCATTACAAAGTCAGGATGAAAGTCACTGCCCACCATCACACCCACCATTAGAAGAGAGTCTGTTTAAGGGACTGAAAGAAAAGGATCCCTGAAAGTACTACTTGAGCCTTGAATCCAGCAATGCCTAAAACCAAAATATCCAGTATTTTTCAGTTACTTGAACCAACATATTTACTTTTGTGCCTAAGCTAACTTGAGTTGTAATGCTATATTGATAGTACTAAGTAATACAACCTCACATCCTGTTATATTGACAAATGCACATTTAGTGCCTCATAAATAGAAACACTGAGAATATATTAGTTTCCTCCTACTGGTTAGAGCTTTGAAAGTAGTGTCTTTAAAATGTTCAGAAGAATAAAATATACAGTATAACCTTTTTATCCATACTAACCATCTTTATTTTTTTCAATGCATGTTATGCCAAGGGTGAGTATGTTAGTTGTACATGAAGAAAAGCAGTTTGTATGGAGGAGTGATAGGCCTGGCACTTCCTGTGTCACATATTTCACTGTTTTCTGCTAAAAAATTATTGAGTGAATAAGGCATATTCACAACCATAAAGAGAGTTCATCAGGCTGTGAAGTATGTTTCTTCAGTGGTTTTGCTGTAGTGAGAACAATTTTCAGAGTCCTAGTATGTGTGAGATGACCGAGTGACTACATCAGAGAGGCTGTGAAGAGGAGTGTAAAAAGGAGAGATAAGAACTAAATATATCAGCCCTACACTTGTCTTTTTTTTTTTTCTTTCTTTGATGGTGGGGAGGGGAGGGGTGGGGTGGGCGTGGATGTGGATGTGGATGAGGACACAATGCACTTTTTAAGTGCTATGAAATACATCAAAGAGTCTAAGAGAAAGCAGAAAACTCCAAATAGACTTCAAGAGTCTTTTTTTTTTTCCTATTAAAAACATCGGAATCTATAAAGGAAATAAAAGAATTGCATTAGACCTAAATGATCTCAGAAAAGTGTCAGAAGAACTGACAGGTAAATGAATAGTCTATCATTATTTTATTTTATTATTCTCTTCTTAAAAAACAAAGGCAGGGAAATGGCTGATTTAAGCCCATTCCAGAAGTGCCACAAAATTATAATCTCCTCTGATTGTTTATCTTGTTTAGAGAGTATCTTTTATGTAATCAATTCTGTAAGTGCAAATCAATAACACAACAGATGATTTCATTCAAATGGCATTCACTGACGATGTGCTGCGTGCTACGCACTGGGTTAGGTTCTGCATACATGGGAGATAAATTACAGCACAGCCCCTGGTTTCAGGGAGCCCAAAGACAAGTAAATCTAGATAACGTAGGACAAAAAAATAATTATTCGAGCCAACATTCTCTTTTCCAGATGTGCCTGTTCAGTATTATTTATTGAGATTACACCATGGAGGGCCAGACTACTCAATTGGAAGTTTAGTAAATATTTAGTCTTCCAAATGTATTCATTATTTTAATCAGGCAGTAGATCTGGAAAGTAATTTCATAGATATATTTTGAAATTTTTACTTGGTCTTTCTCTTTGTGCTAGGGAAGCTGCTAGCAAAATATTGCCATGTACACCAAGAAAAGAAAGCATGGTCAAAAATCTGTCCCTGATCTTTAACTCAACTCTGCCCAAAAGGCAGGGCTGCATGAGTGCAAGCAGAAAGAGATTTAAAAACTTGATTACTGACTTGCTTTCTTCATACCTGATGCTCTGAAGGTGCTAGTGTTAAGAAGGTACCACAGTATCTAGTTCAGGTACTTGATGTAGAGTCATCATTGACCTGTATTAACACCAACACCAGGAAGCTGAGCTGCATATAGCATTTTAATACAAAATGACCTCAGAAAATTATCTGTAGATTCTGGTTCTTTCTTTCCACCTACAGAATTCACCAGGATTAGAGGTCTATTTTTCCTACATGTTAATGATTATAATGTATGCAGGTGGTGTGAGATTTTTCTGTTACCCCAAAGAAAATCAGAATTATATGACCAATATCTTATCCTTTACTGCCTTTCAATACCTACTTCTTTATCAACCACATGTTGTAGTTATTTTCCCTTTATTTTATTTTCTGTGCACAGGATATAAGTTGAGGGCATATGCTGTGTCCCTTGCTTGACACAGCAAATATCATTAACAATCAACAAGTGTTTTTTCTATGAATGAAAGAATCTGGGGGCTCACCTTTCCTAAAATGTCATCTATTAGATGTAGAGGAAAATGAAACAATATTTTTACTCTTTTACACTGGTGAGATATATGTATCATGTTAGACTTGTTTGGTTACTAGAAAATTTCAAACCATACAAGTTCCTCTATATGCAATTTTTGTAAAGATTTTAAACTTTATGTATATTTATATCCATGCTAAAATTATAAAAAACATCTTGTATTTGTTTCAGTGATTATATAGTCAATCTAATAGTATTAACACTTGTAGAATCTTATCTCATGTATAATCTTATTCAATGAGTTATATAGTTACATATGTATCAATATATGCTTGAGTGTTTGTGTGAAGGTAAAAGATGTGTTAAGTTGCCTGCCATTCCCCCACCCATTCACAGAGAATAAACTCTAGGGATATATCAGAGGTGACTACCTAACTGAAGCAGACCAATCAGATTCTCTCACCTGTAAATTGAAAAAGAGATATAGTGATGGCAGCAAGTCTTCATTTTGCAGTTGAAATGGGAAAGTCATAGACATGGTATTGCATTTTTTTCCCCACTCAGATGGAAGACAGGACATCTGGCTGTAGAGAACATACAGGCCTACTTCAATAAACCCAGAGGAACTATCTGCCTTATCTCAGAAAGGCTTTTTGGTTCTTGTCCCTGGACCCCCATGAAGCCTGGCTTCTTCCCTGACCTTGGCTTTCCTGGACACCCTGTATCCTGCCAACAAACAAGATGTTTTTCTTAAATCAATTTGAATTGTATTCAATTGTTGCACCACCTTGGTAACAATCTTCCAAATGCAATTCAATAATTTAAGAAATACTGATTGAGAACTTATTCTGTATTCTATACTGTGGAATGGTCTAGGTATGTAGAAAGAAAATTTGCCCTCAAATAATTCATTTTGTAGTGGAGAAAGTGGGTATACAAATAGGTAAATTTAGTATATGTGTGGTGTGATTAAGAATGATATAAAATCTTCTATAGGCAAATAGAGATGTGGATTGAGCTGCAGAGGGAAAGTAGAGGTGGAGTTTCAAGAAGAGTATAGATGCTACATGAGTTAAGTATAGACAAACAGCCAGACTTAATAAGGCAAAAGATGAAAGGATATTACAGGCAGAGGGAATAACGACAGGAGGGAAATGGATGTGTGAAGTCCTACTTTTACTTATTCATTTAACACAGTTGTGTAGCACACACTGTAAACCAGCCACTGTTTCAAATGCTTTGGAAAAAGCAGTAAAAAAAAAAACAAAACAAAACATAAATTCTTCCTTCATGATGTTTATACTTTTGGTGAAATATATGTGTATATATATATAAAAATATATATTAATATAATATGTAATAAAATATACTAAAATAAAACATATATAACAAAATAAATAAAATACGTAGTTTTCAAACTTTAGCATGCATCAGAATCACCTGAAAGGCTTGTTAAAACACAGACTCTTGGCCTCTATTCACCACATTTCTGACTCAGTAGGCATGAACTGAGGGCTGAGAACTTTCATTTCTAACAAATGAGGTGAGGATAATGCTGCTAGTCTGGCCATCATACTTTGAGAACCACTGATAAAGTATAGTAGAAAGTGATAAGTGCTATGGAGACAAATAAGTCAGGAGTCTTGAAGAGGGTTGTAATGTTAAATTGCATAATCAGGCAAAGTTTCTCTGAGAAGACCTGAAGAAGTCAGGAATCCAGCTATGTGGATATCTGGGGAAAGATCACTCCAGGTTATTTACTTAGAGTGAGATGTCATTGTTGAGTTTTAAGCAGAGATGTGGCATGATCTGACATGACCTCTTCTTTGAAACAGGATTACTTTAGCTGCCCCACTGAGAATAAATGGAAATGAAAGGAAGCAGAGAAATGAAACTAGTCAGGAGTCTATTGCAATAAGAGCATTAGCAAGAATGATGGAGATCTGGACCAGAGTGATAGCTGTGGCACTAATGAAAACATGGCTGGAGTAGAGATAGAAAGCCAAACTTTGAAGGTAGAAGCTTCAGGTGAAATAAAGGATTTAATTTGGGATGTGGAAAAAAGAGAATAGTCAACAATGATTACCAGAATTTTGTTCTCAACACATGGAAAGATGGATTTATCATTAAATCCATTTGTGGAAGGACTGTGGGAGAAAATTAGGGAGGAAGATCAGGAGCTCAGTTTTTGACACGTTCATTTTGAAATAGCTACTAGTAACTCAGGTAAGGATGTAGAGTAGGAAGTTGTATTTAAGGATCTGGAGTTCAGGGCACAAGGCTGAGCTCGATATGAACTTGAGTGCTATGAGCATATGTGTTTGTTTGTGCACAAAGGGAGTGAGTTGCAGAGAGAAAAAGATGTGATCTAAGGGCTAAGCCTCAGGGTGATGTGAGAGTACAAAGTTAAGGGGGGAACAAAGAAAGAAGAGGAGCAACACCCAGTGATGTAAGCATAGTGGATGCTGCCCTGGAAGCCAAAGGAAGAAAGTGTTTCAAAATAGAGAAACTAAGCAGTAAAAATAGGCAAAAATATGCAGAGTTTAAGGAAAAGTTAAAAACAAAAAGGATTACGATTGGCAGAATTTGCTTTGGCGTTGACATCGGGAAAAGAGGAAGAAAATGTTTCTGTTTTATCTTTTTCTGACACAACTGGTCCCAGGTATTACCTCCTGAAGAGAAAACAGTCATTGCTTTAAAGATGAAACCAAGAAGTTGCAGCGTATTTCCCATAGAAACCATCTGTCTGTTCTGATGAGGCTGAAACTCTGTCTGTATGAATGTAATTTATTTAATGCCCAGAAAGAATATAATGCTTTGAATACAGGTGTTAAACACAACTAAAGGAAGTAGCTTATTTTCTGAAATACACAGAATAATTATGAGCATTTTTTAACATCTAAAAAGCATCCTAAACTGTTCCATCAACAATTAGTGAGAAAAATGATTCCATAATATCTAAAAGGTCCCATCAGTGATTCTAGAGAGCAGCAATGTAGTTAGCTTTGTAAAAAATGAAAATAATGATGCATTATTAAGCAGACCTCAAAATTACCTGTCTATAATAGAAAGTCATCATGCATTTTCACATAATGCAAGAGCAAGTGCTGACTGACATTTCCAACTGGGAAAAGTTAAATAGTATCCTATCATCTGGCAAATAGCAAGTGATTCTTGGTGATGAAAATAATTATGACATATTATCTATAATGTGCGCATCTTTTTTTTTTTTTTTTGCGGTACGCGGGCCTCTCACCGTTGTGGCCTCTCCCGTTGCGGA
>NC_041220.1:85210203-85237336 GCF_002837175.3 Physeter macrocephalus | reverse complement strand
CTCCGCGGCATGTGGGATCTTCCCGGACCGGGGCACGAACCCGTGTCCCCTGAATCGGCAGGCAGACTCTCAACCACTGCGCCACCAGGGAAGCCCATGTGTGCATCTTTGAGAGGAAGGTGATTTACTTGTGATCTACAAAAGGAGAACATTTGGGTATGCAAATAGTTCTCTTCAAGATGACTTTATGCTGGAATATTAAGTTTCCATTTGTGGTAAATGGAAAAGCAGATGGCTAAAGAAAAATATTTTGTCAAGTTTGTAACATAAACTACCTAGTTGTAGGAAAAACATTTTTCTCATCATTGGAAGGAGTAGAAAGTGAGAAATAAACATAAATAGCCTGACTTTCCCAGGATGGAGTTTCCCTTTGGGTTTTGAGCACCCATTAATTTAAATATTTCTCCACAGTTAACCAATTAGTCAATCATGCATGTAGTTAACAGACATTTATTGAGCTTCTACTATGTTCAGGTACCATTTTTGTTGCTGTGGAGATATAGAAAGCAATGAGACATAAATTCCAACTCCCAGACTCCAATTGTATGATAGTAAAATTAAGGCATGTACTTAAATTTGTTCAACAACAAATATTTATTAATCGCTTAGTCTGTTTACTGGAAATACCAGTATAAATAATACATGGGGATACAAAAATGAATTAGACACTTCTAAAAATTTGTAAAAGGTAGTTAATATTAATACTTAATAGTAGTTTCTGCTGTTGAATGGAATGGTGGGGCAATATAAAAGGTATTACTTTACTTTTATCATTACCATTAATAATGGCAATGACTGTTATTTGCTCTGTGCTTTCTATGTGTCAGTCCTTATATGCATTATCTCATTTAACTGTCAAAACAACTCTTAGTGAATGTACTCATAATAAATCCAATTTATAAATGTGGCAACTGAGGCTTAGAGAAGCTACTTACTTTGCCAAAGATCATATTCAGTGGCAGAACCACATTTTAACCCAGTCTATTTGTCTCCCATACTCAAAGTGTTATCTTCTACTGCACACATGCACAAAATAAACATGTGCAGCAGAGGAAGAAGAGTTTAAGTATGATGCAAATGGAAGGTTCTGTGGAAAAGGTTGGACTTCTGTTAGGTTGCTTTGAACTGTGGATACTATTTCAATAGGAAGTCTCAGACCATGCAAAGCACTAGTCCACAGAATTTGACTAGAATGTCAAATGTTTCAATGAGATATTTATGAAATTATATTTAAAGCTTATTTGGGAAAACCTCAAAAACCAGGCAGAGGAAACCGTTTCAATTTTATTCTGTAGGCAATGAGGAGTTTCTAGTGGATTAAGCTGGTAGCAGTCTGTCACATGGACTAGAGATGCTGGGAGACTGAGTAAGAGAGAAGTTAAAGGTCTACTGGCATGTTATAGATCAGTGCATGTAAGACTTTAATGTGCAGATAAATTCCTTGGGGATCCTGTTAAAATTCATATCCTGATGCAGTGAATAACAGCAGAGCCCCAGCGTCTCCAGTTATGTCAAGCATCCAGATGATCCCTTTGCTCATGGTCCAGAATATACTAGAACAGTGGTTTTCGACCTAAGGCATTTTGCTCCTCAGAAAATATTTGGCAATATCTGGAAACATTTTAAGTTGTCACAACTGGGGCAAGTAGGAGAGGGATGGAATTGCTACTGGTATCCTGTGGGTAGAAGCCAGGGATGCTGCTAAAGGATGTTGCTAAACTTTCTATAATTCACAGGACAGTTCCCACAACAAAGAATTATCTGACCAGAATATCAGTACTGCTGAGGTTGAGAAACTTTGCCCTAAAATTATAACATTTGCAGAAAATCAACAGTATATCATCCTTAAAAAAATGTTGGAAATCTTTATGGAATTAAGACTCCCATGTTCTTTCACATGGGTTGAGGGCATGTTGTAGAGCTGGAGGAGGGATAAAAATTTGTCAACCCAGATGTATGTGCAATTACTGAAGAAAATCTAATGCCTCTAACTGAATGCTCTCAGACTAACATTAAGAATTAAGTTGTGTACATTTCTCCCAAACACAATGTATCCCCTTTTTTCTTCTGATTGTTCTTTTTCCATATTTTTCAAATCATTACCACTTCTTTTTTAAATGAGGCTGAAAAGACATGGATTATCCTAAAAACCTATCCCTTCACCAATAAATAGACAAACATTTGTACTTAATATTTCTGCTTATTTCCTATCTCAGTGCAAAAGGTTTCCACCAGTTATTCTAGTCTACCATCTCCACATTTCCTCAAACTCACTTCATCAAATTAGAAATGCGGTTATTTTTCTATTCCTTTTTCTTCCCTCCTTCTTTCTAGCTAACATAACTTGATTTTGTGGCAAAGTCAGGACAATAATCATGATTGTACAAAGCCAATCTTAACAATGCCATTTCCCACTCTTTTTAACCCTCATAAATGGTGTCCACATGACCAATTCTGATTAATATCACTTAATTTGAAGCTGGAGAAGTCTCAGAAAGTTATTGAGCTTCCTGAATAAGAGGGAAAGAGTTCAGACGCAGCTTTCTCCTTCCTCCCTTCAATGTCAACATGATGGCTAAAGATTCAGCAGCCACCTTCCTGTCATGTGGGAAGGACTTTCAAGAATTCTTGTTGCATATGAAAAATAAATCCCTAGTCCACAATAGACATGTATTCTATTTTTTGCATCAAAAAAATTTTTAACTGATGTACCTTTCCTTTCCACCTTCTCAGAGTACAAGGCTTATCAGTTTTCACCTAACTTTACACAATTTTCAATCATTCCCTTTCTAATCTCCCCTTCCCAAACTTGTAAACATGATCCACTTTCTTCTACCCAGCAAAACAACATATAGCAACCCGAAATACACACACATATATCCATATAATATATATACTTACTTTTTTCTCTGAGTGTTACTTAAAGTTTAAAGCAGAATTTTGCATTTGCTGCAGTTTGACAATGAATGGGAAGATAGGTGCTTAACTGCCTCTTTATGTCTCTTTCTTTTTTTTCCTTTTGAACTGGATATAGGCTTATCCAAATTTCTGTGCCTTTATCCTGCAGTTTAAAACTCTACAGACTAAGCATTTTAGGAGAAAATAACAGAAAATATATCTTTCTTTTTTTATTATTAAAAAGTTATTTTTAAAAAATATCTGCAACCTCCATATTTTCAAATGCCATATATGGAGTTATCTACATATCTCCTTTTAAGAATGTTTATAAAAATTGTGGTACAGTGAATAAAAAAGGTTTGAAATTCTTATTTGAATTCCATTGTCAAATCTACTCTCTAAAAATCTATCTTGTTGACATTCAGCACATTTTAAAATTACACAACAATGCTCAGGTGATTGGTAAGGCATTTTCAGAATGCCACTGGTAAATCTGAAACATTTTCTCAGATCCAAAATAGAATAACAAGCATAGCTCCCCCCTGTTGAGAAGCTTACTAATTCAAGAACTGTGCAAACTCTCACATATGCTGATGTTCCCACAGGGAACTGAGCTAGTGCTGCTACCTTTTTACTTGTGGCATCTCACATAATTAAGAAAATTACAGTTATGCTCCTTTCTCCAAGACAGGGAACAAAAATGATCCTTGGACTCTTCCCAAGGATATATGGGCAGTAAATCTCTCCAAGCTTTTTTTTTTTTCTAGTTAAGAAGAACATGAAAAAAAACATACAGGCATTACATTTTTCAGTAGTGGTGAACAGACTAGTGGGAAAAGTTTAATTTAATTTATGCCCAGTGCCCCTTATGCTCTCTCATTTAGAAAGTTGTGATAATGATTATATTAACATATTCTGTCTAAGGTGAACTTTAAGATATATATCAGTGCACTCAAAGAATGTAGGAGGTTGGAATAAAGGTGAAAAGAAATTCCTAGAAGGTGTAATGCATTATGTCTATTCCTAGTATCTTTCATCTCTAAAAACGGGAAAAGCAGAGTTCAGGTACTAAGGCTACCGTTACACCTCAATATAGCCCAGACACAGTGTGCCCCTCCATCTATTTCCTATTTGGTTCATGATTTCTTCAGTTTCCTGTGCTGCTCCCGTTCCGTGCTGATCTTCATTCTGTTGTATCGGAGCAATTATATTAATTGCAGAGTATTCTTGGTATCCATGCCTGCACTTACTCAATGCTCTTATTTCAAGTGCTAAGTCTTAGTCCATGATATTAGCATAGACCTGGTTATTTATGCCCTTAAATTCACATTTTGCTTCTAACACACTGAGCAGAACATGTAATACATGTTCACTTCTAATGGCATTCCTTTGTCTGGGCTTTTCTTTCCTTTACTCACCAGACAACTCTGAGTTGTGTTATAAAGGCAGTGGGTGAATAGAATTGATGAGTGTAACTGATGAGTATTTCTCTTCCTGTCTTTTAGAGAAAGAGGACAGTTTCCATATTGAAAAGATACAGATTTCCATGAAACACCTTGTTCATTGCAATTACAATCTTTGCCTCCAGCATTTTGCTGAATGTACCACATCTTCCTTTATTTCATCATATAAATCCTGCCATGCATTTAGCTATTAACACACAGGGACAGTACACAGTAGCGCTCAAGGAAAACTCATAATTTTCCTAACTCAAATTTTTATTTACATTCTCATTCAGAAGATGGGAGAATACTTTCCTTTATAAGTATTAGTATTACTTGTATTTTCCTTACAAAACTATTCAATTAAATAATAAATCATGTACAACCATACAAAAACATAAAACACAACTGAAACACTCAGAATCAGTAAATATACAGGAGAAAAATAAATCCTACCTCAACTACATGCCAACATGGAAATAAAGCCTGAAGGGACTGTTGTGAGCAGCTCATGAAGAACTATGCCATGAATATGCAAGCAATTACTGTTTAGACTAGCACTTGAACTAACTTTATAGAAAGCTGTACTTATTGCTAACCAGGTTGAATCTGCTACAGTAAATGCTAGAATTAGTGCCCAGGGGAGAGAGACAAAACTAGAGCTATTCATTCACTAAGAAGTGAAAATCTAGAAAAAGAAGTCAAACACTGCATTGGCAAACTAAAAGTGAGGAATGTAATAGGACATACACAATAAGTATTCAGAGTCATGTTTAAAGCAGGATGGAGTGTTTGGAGTAATAATAGTAGACATTTGAATGAATATGAATAGTGGAAAGGTGGGAACTTCTTTGAATAGTGCCTCCCTCTGTAAAATGGGAAAGGGCACATTTACCTTAGAGGGATATAAATTTATGTTAGAAAATGATCTTACAGGCAATTGACAACACTGCCATGTGAAAAAGGGTTTTAAAAAATGGGACCTCAGGCTTCCCTGGTGGCGCAGTGGTTGAGAGTCCACCTGCCGATGCAGGGGACACGGGTTCATGCCCCGGTCCACATGCCGCGGAGCGGCTAGGCCCGTGAGCCATGGCCGCTGAGCCTGCGCGTCTGGGGCCTGTGCTCCGCAACGGGAGAGGCCACAATGGTGAGAGGCCCGCGTACCGCAAAAAAAAAAAAAAAAAAAAAAAAAAGGGACCTCACATTTTCTAAATGTAACATTGCTTATTATCTTTTACATGATGGTACTGCATAAACTATGTAAAACCTGTAGCACATTTCTCAGGATCATGGGGCTGTCACCCTTCTAGTACCTGTGCCAGACTTTTTGCCTTATCAGGCTTCAAGAGAAGTAGCTAATTTGTTTGTAAAGTAATTGAAATTGTTTAACTTTCCATTTTCATTTTGAATAATGATTCAATTTATATCACTGTAGTTGCTCTACATGCTTTTATAGGAGAATATTCAATAAATTATGTTCCTAAGCTTCTTAATTATAATAGTGTGTAAACAATGTGATAAATGTGATATTTATGTATATTTAAAAGCAGCAAATTAACTTGTATTAAAGGACTTCACTTACTAAAGTTAGCAAGAAATTTATTTGACCTACGCTGAATGCTTTCTCTCCCTCACTTCAGTTGTAACAGAATCTTGAAACTAACATGGTGAAGAAAACAGGGAAAGGGCCCAGGGTTTTGGTTATTTTAAGTATTGATCTTCTTACAAGGTTCATTCCATGTGGCTCACTAAAATTTGGGAGTCAAACTCAGTAATAATGACTTGAAAAATTTTTCTAGAGTCAAAGGCTATACAAGAGATAATCACTTAAGAGATTTTTCCATCTCTCAGAGTACTACATTCAAACATAGTTCATGTTTCTACCACTCAACCATGTTTCTACTGACCTCTTTTCTAGTCTCTGGAGATCCACCAGTTCCTGGGGTCAAGACCTCCAGTCTTCAACTAATTTTCCATTCTTCTTCTACTCTTGCCTTATCTCTCTAAGCACCTGAAACACTTTTAAACAAAAACCCTACATAGAGTTTTTGTTCAGAGTGGGCCTATTCCACACTGTTAGATTAACATAAAGTCTGTTCCTTTAACTCTGGAATTAAGGAGTCTGTATCTTAAGAAAAAAAACCTGACAACTTACAGTGACAGTGAAAATAGGCAAGAAATTGTCTTTTCATCCATTTGCAACTGATGAATGCACTTATGTAAAGAAAATAAAAGCCAAACCAGAACAAAGCACATAATAATTCTCTACAATAAAATGCTAATAAAGCATATTGTTACATGTAAAAAGGTGTGTTCTGACACACATAATCAACTAATCTATTTCTTATATACACTGAATTATACAATTGAACAAGCTCTCCTTTTTCACATAATTTTACTTTGTTATTTTGCTCTATTTCACAGATTTTTTACAAAGAGAACAGACCACATAATCAGATAAACATGAATTAAAATATGAGCTGTCCCTCTCATAACTAAAGGGCATTAGCAATTTATTTCTTTGATCCTTTGTTTCTGCATCCACAAAATATAGATGATAATATCCAGTTTATAGGGCTGTTGTAAAGATTTTCGAATGGGTATAAACCTTGACAGTTAGAAATGCTCAAAAAATACTTATCACTCTCCTCACCCCCTAACAACCCATGAGGTATATTAATTTCATCCTTAATTTTGTGTGTATGTGTGTATGTTTAAAAAAATTATTCATATAACTCTCTCAAATCTTTCAGTTTTCAAGTCTAGGTAAAGTTTTAAATATTCAAGAAAAACAAAATGAGACATAATACAATTTTAAAAAAAGTAAAAATCATGGCTCTATCTCTGTTTTAGGAAGTATTAAATACTAGTTTCTAGCACTAATAGTAATTTGAGAGAGAGTAATAATAAAAATTAAGAGTAAGGTACAGTAATTGATTAAGTAAATGAAAATGTCAATTCTACTTACAATATTGACAATATAAATGAGCAATTGAAATCAACATGATGGCAATAGAGGACTGCTATCCTAACTTTCCTGATCATTTTACTGCCAACAATGACTGTTGGAAGCAAGGTTATATGCCAAAATATTCTTTCAAAAGAAGATGATATTTTGAAAGATAATAAGGAGAAAACAGATAATTAAATAAGTTTAATTAAAATGTTTCAAAATGATAGGAAAGATAATACCTATGACACCATTAGAAATGACAGAATTTACATTATTACAGAATTCTCTTTAAATTAAAATAATCTAATCAAGGGCCTCAGCTTCTGGTAATGATGCTTAAAAAAATGACTTCATCCATTCACTTAAAAATCTCTTGTGTAGTCAATGACGATCTTCCAGCATGAAGCAGGATAAGATTTCTAATTTACAGAACATAATTTATTGGAAAGCTTGTTTGGGTTTAAGTCCATTGTTTGTGTCCCAAGATTTATTTTTCTCTAAGTAAGTGTGATAGTAGTGATGGTTCCACAACAATGTGAATGTGTTTGATGCCATTGAATTGTACAGTTAAAAACAGTCAAAATGATAACTTTTACACTATGTATATTTTACCAAAATAAAAAAATTCAAAAGATAGGAAGATACATTTTATTGATGGGACAGATTAATTTCTAACACTTTAAAAAATAATGATTAACTTCTTTTTTTGAAAAAGAAATCATTCCTTAATTGTGAGTCCTCTTTTTTATCCTTTTATCATTAAATTTTTTCTTTAGATTTCTTGTATTTTCCCATGTTCCTTTAAAATGTGGACACCCATAATTAATGTCATAGCAGAAAACAACAGAAGAAAAATTTAGCCTATAAAGTAAAAAATACAATTGCCATAAAACAAACCTCAAGAAACTTTAAAAAAAATTGAAATCATACAAATTATGTTCTCTAACCACAATGGAAACAAAATTAAAAATGTTAGAAATCCATAACAAGAAGACAAAATGAAACTCTCCAAACAAAGGGAATTAGACAACACTTTTCTAAGTAATCTTTGAGTGGAAAATGAAGGATCAATGAAAATAATAAACTACGTTGGATTGAATGGACATGAAGATATATCAAAATATGTGAGACACAACTAAAGTAGGGGCTGAGAGGGAAATTTGTACCGTTAATTACTAATATTAGAAAATAGGAAGGTTATCAAAATAAAAAATCTAAATACTTACCTCAAGAAAATAGAAAAATAAGAGTAAAACCAATTCAAAGCAAGCAAAAGAAGGAAATAGTAAAGAGCAGAAACCAATATGATTGAAATGCAGTATATAAAATCAGTGAAAAACATCCAGGACTTTAAAAAATTAATAAAGTTGATAAACCTCTAGCAAAAATGAAAAAGGTATATAAAAAGAGGACAAAAATTGTCATTATTTGCAGTTAAACAGGAGACATCACTGCAGATCTTGCAGCCATTACAGGTATATATAGCAATATTGTAAAAAAACTGTACACTCATAAATTCAACAACTTAGAAGAAATCAATCAGTTCCTCAAAGACTACAAACTACAAAAACTAAACTAAGATGAAATAGATAACCTGGATAGTTTCTATAACCATCAAAGAAATTTATTTGCAATTTAAAAGCTCTTGGGGAAAAAATTTCCAGGCCCAGATAGTTTTACTATCGAATTCTACCAAATATTCAAAGAAGGATTAACACCAACTTTACAAAATATCATTCAGAAAACAAAAGAAGAGGAAACACTTCTTAACTCATTTTATAAGGCTTGCATTATTCTGATACCAAAACCAAAAAAAAGTATTAATAAAGAAAATTACAGAACAATATCTCTCACAAACTTACATATACAACTCCTCCAGAAATATTAGCAAAGAGAATCTAGCAATGTATAAAAAGACCAAGTGGGATTATTTTTTTTAGGTATGCAAGGCTGGTTCAACATTTACAAATCAATCTATGTAATCCACCATATCAACAGACTGACAAAGCAAAACCATATGACCATAATAATGGATGCAGAAAAAGTATTCAACAAAATCTAACATAAAATCTCAGAAAACTAGGAATAGAAGGCAATGTTCTAAACTTGATTAAAAAACTACACAAAACTTGTTGCTAACATACTGTTTAATGATCCAAAAATGATTATGTTCCCTTTTAAGACTGTTAACATGGAAAAGATGTCTATCTTATTTAAGAGAGTACCGGAAGTTCTACACACTTGGTGCAAGAGAAATAGGGCAAGAGAAATAAAAAAGCAAACAGACTGGAAAGGTAGAAATAAAACTGTCCCTATTTTGCAGATGGCATGATCATCTACATCAAAAATCCCAAATAAAACTCCTAGAACAAAAAGGTAAGCTTAGCAATGCTTTAGGATACAAGATCAACACACACAGCTGGTTCACTCATATATTGCTAGCATGAATGTAAAATAATACAACCAATCTGAAAATATGTATTTTCTTATAAAAGTAAACATGCAACAACCCTATTCCCCAGCAATTGCACACTTAAGCCTGTATCTCAGATAAATTAAAATTATCTATTATATCTGCACAAAAACTTGCACATAAATGTTCATACACCTATATTTGTAATAACCAAAAGACTGGAAAAAGCTCAGGTATACTTAAACTAATGAACAGTTAAACTCTCTGTAGTATATCCACACCAGGGACTACTAGTCAACAATAAAAGGAAAACACTACTGATAGTCCCAATAATTTGAATGAATCTCCAGGGAATGATGCCAAGTTAAAAAAAAAGGCAATCGTAAAAGGTTACATACTATATAATTACATTTATATCACATTCTTAAAATAAGAAAATTATAGAAATGGAGAACAAATTAGTGATTGCCTGGGGTAAGGGAGGAGAGAAAGAGAGGAAAGTGAGTATGACTATACAGGGCACAGAGAACCTTTGTGGTTGATGGAAATGTTCTGCACCTTGAATGCATGGGTGTCAATGTCACTATCCTGGTTGTGATACTGCACTCTAGTTTTGCAACTGGTTACCATTGGGATAACTGAATATGTGGTACTTGGGATCTCTCTCTATTATTCCTTACAAATGCATATGAATCTATATCTCAAAATTAAAAGTTTAATTAGAAAATAAATTAAAATTTGTTCCCAGATCTCTAATTTAAAAAATAGTAATATTTTCAGTCAAGTAAAACAAAATTTCAATTAGCTTAGATCCAAGTAACCAGTACCGTCTCTCCTCTTCATGCTCCTGAGCAAACAATGTATTGTCCATCTGAAACAAATAGACTGCCATATATTTCTCCAGCAAACATGGGTTTATTCCGGATATATTCAAATAATGGAGAACTATACAGCAATGAGAATAAACAATTGCCATGGGGAGTGGCAGAGTTCTAGTGATCAACCTTGATGCTAGTTACTAGAGTATATTCACTTTGTGAAAATTCATTCAAAGGTATGCATTTCTTTATGTATGTTACATGACAATAAGAAATGTACTTAAAATTTTTAAAGTCCCAAATTCTTCTCTATGCTTAGTATGTATGCAGCTCATATTATTTTAGTTTTTCTACAAATTTCTATACATGAAAAAATAAAGGGACTGATAATGGTAGACTGGCAAAAATCCAAGTCACTGAGGACAATAACCACAGAAACATTAATGAAATGGCTTTCAGGAAATATCAGAACAGAATTGAAACAAAATATTAGCAGTTTAATGATACTTTTTAAAATGCCTCACTTAATAGAATTTTATTACACCATTAAATAGAACATCGGCATGTTAATGCAGATTTATCCACTTTTATCTGCTGAGACTTTCAGCTAGGTGTGTGTACTTAATCAGTTTTTCCTTATTCCATCTTGCTTCTTTTAAACTTTCTGTTAGAGTATTGCTTTGCTATTTTCCCCTTTCCTTGTTGAAAAAAAAATATTCATATCAAACTGTACTCTTACTAAAATTGATATTGTAAAGAAATCCATACTACTTATTTCATCTGTAAATAGAACGGGTATAGCCTAAGTTCTTTATCCAGGTCATGGGCAAAGATTTTAGGCAATATTTGCCTCAGCATACATTTCCTGCGGTGACTGTGATTGGAGAGTGCAGCTGTGGACTACAAGGCGACTGCCTTGTATGAATTTACAAGGAAATTCTATGAATTTCCACATGGCATTCACACAAGACTTCCTTAGTTTTCAGAGGCAGCAACTATTTGCCCAAACTAGTGTAGTCTTGGGTTCTCTCTTACAGGTTCACTTCATCCTTGTTGTCTGTGATCAAAAAACCTCCTGCTTTCAGAAGACCTCAGACAAGGTGGGTCTGACAGCCACTGTCGTTTCCCTAACACTGCTCAACTCCTCTCCTTTTGAAGCTGTAACTCATTGTGTCCGGGGAGTACAGTATTTTTGTCTGTCTTCTCTTTTTGGCTCTCTCCTATTTGTCCTAGCTACACAGCTGGTGGAATGTCACATTAGGGATCCTAAAGAGTGTTAGTATTATTTTGAGCCATTTCCATCCTTCAGAGGCTCTGGCTTAACTGAGATGCACTGGGATACGCTATAGGAGCAGAGCGGTCCTAGGAAAAGAATACTGTACAGTGCAGCTGCCTTCTTCTTGTGCATTAGACATTTGGAAGATTTAACTTCTGCTGCAAAAGAGGCTTCTAGGAAAGAAACCATCATTCTGTGGGAACTGAACTCACTCAACCATCATCTCCAATGCGTGGGCACAAGAAACTCTGAAGTGGCCTAGTGTCAGAGACCAACTAGACCACTCATACTTAAACACCAATGGATGAGAAGTTGTTTTAGCTTTCTCAGCTACAGCCAAATCTATGTGTGATGAGACTGTCTGGTTCCAAGGAGAATGCTGTATTTGACCCATACTGAGCACTCACGATGCACACAGCACTATTTCTAAAACTTCATATGCATTTTCTCAGCTAACCCTGTGATAAAACTTTGAATTATAAAATCTTGATACATCTATTCTAGAGATATGAAAACCGAGGTAAAAAGAAGTTTTGTTACATGCCTCAAAACATTCAAATCATACAACATGAAGCCTTTGAAACTGGGATTCCTGTGCTGGCTCCAGAGCCCGAGTGCTTGGGTTGGAGGTGCCTCTGGATGATGAAGGACAAATGAAGCATATCAATGCTTTGAGCCCTGTGCTCCTGAAATGGGGATGTAAAATCCTAATGAGACGCTAGGAAAAATCTCCCTCTCTGTGTTATTCTCCTAGGGCTGCCACAACAAAGTATCACAAACTAGATGAGGTTCAATAACTTGCCAAAGAGCCCAGCATTAGAATGTGAAGCCTGGATTAAAACCCAGGTGGTCTGAATCCAAAGCCTTGTGTATGAGTTTCCTGCAACTGCTATAACAAATTACCACAAACTGGGTGGCTTAAAACAATAGAAATGTATTGTCTCACAGTTTTGAAAGCTGGAAGTTTGAAATCAAAATGTCAGCAGAGCCATGACACCTGAAACCTGTAAGGGCCTCCTTGCTTGCCTCTTCCTAGTTTCTGCTGGTTTTCTACCAATCTTTGACAACCATTGCTTGCAGTTGTGTAACTCCAATCTATACCTTTGTCATCACATGGCATTCTCTCTGTGAGCAACTGTTCTCACATGGCTGTCTTCTTTGTAAGGACACTGGTCACAGTGAATTAGGGGTCCACCTTACTCCAGTATGACCTCATCTCAACTAATTTCATCAGCAAAAATCCTACATCTAAATTGGATCACATTCTGAGGTATTGGGGGTGAGGACATATCTTTTGAGAAGAGAGGATAGACAGTTCAACATCAAAATCCTCTCCTTTATGCTCTCTTAGCCCTGAATCTTAAAATCTTTTAGATATATCACTCTCTACCTTATTACCACATATCTTTTTACATATATTATCTGCCTATTAGAGCATGGGATGTTAGCAGGGTTACTAGCTACCACATCTTACGTTTTGTTACCCTTGGCCTATTTTTTCAGTAGTCTATCATAGGAAATCGTGCAATTAATACATTTTTGAATGAGTGGATGAATAACTTTGATGCATGCCTGTATTAGGTATATATTGCTGCAAAACAAATTACTCCCCAACTTAGCAACTTAACATACATTTATTGTTTCAGTTTCTCTGTATAAGGAACCTAAATGAGCTTAAAGTAGGTTGTATCATTCTTTCAATATAATTTTATTTTCACTTACTATGGAAACTATAAATATGAGCCTCCACAAATCAATTAGGATTTAAAGAGAGACAAAATAGTGATTTTTATGGTGGCAGTGTAAAGAGCACACCATAGTTTCAATTTTACATAAATTTCATTTAGTCAGCAATTTGTATCAGAAAAGCATTACACAAGGCATTGTGGGGATGCCAAATAAGTAAAACATTGTTCTAAGATTTAAGATTCTCACAGCAAGAAAGCAGCATCTGAAAAGTAAAGAAAAATATTAAAAGAACAAACATATATGTCATACTGATTGTACCAAGACCATGTACTAACTTTTTTTTTTTTTTTTTTTTTTTTTTTTTTGTGGTACGCGGGCCTCCCTCTGTTGTGGCCTCTCCCGTCGTGGAGCACAGGCTCCGGACGCGCAGGCTCAGCGGCCATGGCTCACGGGCCCAGCCGCTCCGCGGCATGTGGGATCCTCCCAGACCGGGGCGCGAACCCGGCTCCCCTGCATCGGCAGGCCGACGCGCAACCACTGCGCCACCAGGGAAGCCCCATACTAACTTTTCTAGTTCAGTTAGTTCTATAGGCTTTCTCTTCAAGAAAACAGTTTTTAATTATAGAAGACAAAATATTTAAATTCCTGAACAACAAAGACTCTTGAATAGCTTTAACTACTAGGCCAGTCTAAAAATTTGTGTCATTTCACTTGTTATTTCAGATTAGTATTACATAATAGATGCTTTATAATATTAAAGAAAGCTGATATCCCTACTTATTGATACAGACTATCTCATATATCATTCTCTGTATCTGCATATAATATTTATATTCTTACTGAAAGATGCTTAAAAAAACACCTTTGTATAGATGAAGAGAAGGAAAACTTTATATTCCTGACACTTTTACTCTTCCCTAACCTTAACCCTTTCCATTCAGGCTTACTTTTCTAATTTGGGGAGTAGAATTATGCAAACAAGTTCTAGATTTCCCAGCGTATGGTCATTCCATATATTATTTGAGCTCTGAGACATTATACTTAGGAGGAGACAGGACAGATGAAATCACTTCCTTCATAGATCATACAGCCTACTGAATAAATTAGGTAAACAACAACAAAACAATAACAAAAAAATAATGGGAAAGAAGGGCAATGAATGAGCAAAATAATGGCAACGTGATGGGCCCAGTAAAGAAAACCAAGTGGTGCCACAGAGGTAATGGAGGAGGAACTGGTGTAGAGGTGGATAATAGTTCAGATACAGCAATCACTAAGGAGGAGATCATTTAATCCGAAATATTAAGATTGAGAAAAGGACAGTCATGTCAAAAACAGGGGGAAACAGATGTCCAGGAAGAAGGAGGGTCGTGTATGAAGATCTCAAATAACTTTAGACTTTGAGCCTAAAGACCTAGAGTTTGTATGTTGAGGAACTCAGTGATGTCAATAGAATGTGCTTATGCAGAATAGGGATAAATGACTTTACCTCTTGGACAGGAATTCCAGCTAAACGTTACTAGATACCACCCAGTGAGATTCTCCTCAGTAGCTCCTAGTGTTACGTTTAGGGGAGGAAACATGTTATTTCTCTTTACAGAAGTCAAGTAGTAGATGGCATAAACAAGACATTCCAGAAAGCTCTTAACTTTTTCAGAGGCCATCCTTTGGGTCCAATGATCATGAAAGTCATTCGACAGTGTTGTTAGCTAATAGTTAATGTTTATTGAGCAGCTCTTCTGTGCCAGATCCCAGTCTAACCATGTTATAAGAATTGCTCAATTTAATTCTAAGATTTATACTATGAAGTAGATACTATTGTCATCCCTAGTTTATAAATGAGAAAACTGAGGTTTAAATAGGTCAAAAAAAATTGTCTAGTGTCACATAATGTCATTATAAGCTGTAGTGATAAGGCTAAAATCTTATATTGTTTGCAATTATTATATGCACTGTTAAGTAGTATGCTTTGCAAAATAGAAAGTGGATACACACAGAGGCCAATATGACAAGATTCCTGATATGCAGATGCTCATATCTATTTGACTTGTACAAAGAGTTGAACTAAAAGATAAACATCACCTTGAAGTACGATGAGATTATACATAAAGATAACAGAACTGAGAAAAAAGTAACTAACTGCATAAGGCCTGTGGACACATAGAAAGGAATCTATAACATTTGAGTTTGGGTAGCCCTACATTCTCTTTGACCGATCCTGACTTTATGTTTTTTGTTTAACTAATGTCATTTGATTATTATAAGATAAATTTATGGAAAAAAAATCTCTATTATAAATTTGCCAAATGCTCTCACATTAAAAAAATGAACAAAATAATCCTAAATAGATTGTCCAAGATCTATACAAAACATATAGCACATGAAACAGTAATGTATGGAAAATTTGACATTCTTTATTTATCCCTTTAAAAGTAAGAAAAAAATAAAAGCCAGGGCTAAAAAATTTGTTGGCTAATATTCTAATAATAGATCCTTGTTAGTTATCTATTTTATATATAGCAGTGAGTATATGTTAATCCTAATCTCCTAATTTATCACTGAAACTAATACGACACTGTAAATCAACTATACTCCAATCAAAATTTTTAAAATATATTCTAATAACAAAATAATTCACAGTCAGTTGTAAATTCTTAGTGATCCTTAAAGAAAATTAAGTTTAATACACATTTTGGAAATCATTTGTTACTAGCTATTGGTTATATGATTACTTAAATAATAAACACACAGAAAGAACACACCAAAATTTCATATGTATATATCTACACACACATATATACAGATACACACACATACGTACATGTAATATCGATAATTTTACCTGAGATTTTCAATGAAAAACATTAAAAATTAGAGATTCTGTAAATGAAAATGCACTCAGAATCGTAACATTAATAAACGTGTAAATAATTTATTAACTTAAAAAATTGCAAAAATGCCCCAAAGTGAAATAATTTCCACTAGGTTACATTAGAAAGAAACATCAAAAGATAGTTTAACCTCAAAAGTGGACATTGGAACCATGAAGAAATTCAAGCATTTTAGAGATTCTGAAACAGAGGTTTTTTTGTTGTTGATTTGACTTTTTGCTCTGCAGAAAAAAAATGAAGACCAACCAAATGAGAAAAGCATAGGCTACTTATAGAGAGCTTGCTTTAGCACGGGAGTCATAGACACTGCCATTTGCGTTTTGGCACTCCAAGGCAGACAGAGGAGTGGAGAAGATTGAAAGTGGGAAAAAAGGAAGCCTTCAGGTATGCTCTGATCAGAGACTTGGTAGGCAGAAGCTGTAGGTACACTAACTTAGAAATGGGGCATCCTATGTGATTGATTATGGGGCACACATTTGACTTTCCCTGGTTTGTCCTAAATTGAAAGCAGGGAGAAAAATTAAAGAAGCTGTCCGTTATTAATCAAGTCCTGGCCATTCTGGACTAATTGCTATGGAAGTTACTATTTTAGTTCCCTGGATTGTCACTAGAGATAGCAGTCTGATTTCCTACAAGTCTAACTTACAACCGGCTGACTTCCTGTGTTGTTTACTGGATAATAAGAAGGTTAACTTCCAAGGCAGGTTTCTGTAGGTTGCAGGTCAGTGTTCTATTTTTATATATGGTTCTACCATTTTCTGTTTGTATAATTAGTTTCTCAGCTCCTTAGTTGGTTTTCTTTCTCTCCAATTAAGTTCTCTCCAATTAAAAATGAGGAAAGTATAAAAGGTTGCAAATGCTGAAACTTAAAGGTAGCTTTCTGGTGTGCGCCTGTGTGTGTGTGTGTGTGTGTAGCTGTATCTATAATGAATCCTGGTAATGTTGACAAGTTTTCTCTTTTCAGTCTAGAAAATACAAACTTTTAACAAATAAACACAGGGAGCTTTTTGCCAACAGAAGAGCATTTTTGCATTTTTCTAAGTTTGCAGATTGTAAGAGTACAAAAGGGGAGGCTGCCAAAAGAAGGAAGTATAATTGGATTTAACATACCCACTGAATTGGAAGATATTCTATTCCCAAAGGCTCTCTGAAAAGTTGTAAAATTCTAGGCCTTATGAGTCTTGATTGCTATAATTAACACATGTGAAGTCTTTCAAATGTCTTCAGAAGCAAGTGTATCTACTGAAAACTACATTCAAGCAGCTTTTAAATAGAGGGACGTCTGCGCCAGAGATTACAACTCTCCATAAATGCCTGGCTATTATCAAGGTAACAAGTTGATATATAACAGTTAACCTGGACCCAATTTTTTATGAAATGTAGGAACTAAACTGTGGAAGGAAGGGAACTACATATTCTTTTAAAGTTATTTCATTTCTAATCTCAGGACAACAGGAAATCTACATAAATATGTGTATGATGCAAAAATTATACTTAATAAAAATATGAAAGACAATGCATCATTCAAAAAGGATCTGCTGCCACCTCTCCAGTAAATTCAGAATTTGGTCTTTAGAGTCTTTCAGCAATATGTGGACCAGACCTGGGTGTAACTTACCTTATAAGAGCAAGCAAGATATACTGAGGAGAACATTGTATTGATTTAGGAGTCAAAAGGCCTGGATTCTAGTGGTTATTCTCACACCATCTAGGTAAACTGTTTCTCTACCCGTGAATAAAGTGATGATATTTGAGAATTTTAAATATTCCTAACGATTTCTGGATATTTATATTCTTAAAGAAAGAAATTTTAATCTTAAAGATTTTTTTTTTTTTTTGCGGTACGCGGGCCTCTCACTGCTGTGGCCTCTCCCGTTGCAGAGCACAGGCTCCGGACGCGCAGGCTCAGAGGCCATGGCTCACGGGCCTAGCCGCTCCGCGGCATGTGGGATCTTCCCAGACCAGGGCACGAACCGTGTCCTCTGCATCGGCAGGTGGACTCTCAACCACTGCGCCACCAGGGAAGCCCTAATCTTAAAGATTTTTAACCTTAATATCTTAAAGAGTCTTTCTACTACCCAAATCATGATTCTGTAGTCTCACTTCTACCCCCTTTTTCTATTTAGCCATGTTGACAAGAATTGAACTAGGGAAAGACAAACAATAATACAAAACATAAGTTCTCTTCCCAAGAAAGTTATACTCTAGTAATGAATATTTTATTACTCTACAGTCATCCCCCAGTAACCACTGGAGATTGGTTCTAGAAGGCCCACCCCCTTTGTACCAAAATCCACACACGCTCAAGTCTCATATAAAATGGCCTAGTACAATGAATACAGTTGGCCCTCTGTATCCATGTCAGCAGATTCAAGCAATCATGTATAGAAATTTAGATCTGCTGTTGGCTGAATCCACTGATCCAAAAACCCATGAATACAGAGGTTTGACTGTATATTTATTGAAAACAATCCCCATATAAATGGACCTGTGCAGTTCAAACTGATGTTGTTCAAACCCATGTATATATATGAGTGTTACACAAACATTAACTTGTATTATAACATTTAAAAGTAATATCATACGTAATGCAAAATTATATATCAAGCTCTACAAAAATATGTTCATAGAAAGAAACCCAAAGATTTTTATGTTTAAAAAATATAATGAAGGAAAGAGATTGAGAGTAGTTTCTTTTCTAGTAGATATATGAAATTTGAAGCCATTTGGAAGGAGTGAATTTCCTCTTTTCTTTTTTTTTTTTTGGCTATGTCACATGGCATGTGGGATCTTAGTTCCCCAACCAGGTATAGAACTTGTGCCCCATGCAGTGGAAGCATGGAGTCTTAACCACTGGACCACCAGGGAAGTCCTTGAAGGGAGTGAATTTCAATGATTAAAATATTTATCAAAGTTTAAGTACTGCAATTAATAGATATTCCTTTTCATTGCTAAGTAGCATTTCATGTATTCCATTGTACGCATGTACTATAGTTTGTGTATCCATTCACTGGTTGAAGGACATCAGCTTTGTTTCTAGTATCTGGCTACTAAGGATAAAGCTGCTATCCAATCTCATCAACTATTGCTTATACATCTCTTAAAAAAGTCATTGAACTAAAGTTTACAATGTATATTTTAAATTAGAATCTAACTTCAAATGGGATTATATCACTTTCTATGTAGTTAAGAACCTTACCACAGTATTTCCCAATTCCACAACCCATCTTATTGTGCTGTTTTACTTTTACACATGCTAACATACAGCATATTGCTAATATTTTTGTCTTAGACAATTACCTTTTAGAGCTTTAAATTTTTTAAAAGAGCACAGAATTAAACGGTCCTTCCCTTAAACCTTTCCAATGCTATTTATTTCTTTGCATGGTCTCATGTTTACTATATTCTTTCTAGCTGAAGAACTTACTTTAACTCTTAATTTCCTTAGTTTTTGTCTGAAAACGTCTCATTTCTGAGAGATACTTTTGCTTACTAGATTACTCTGGGGTGACAGGTTTTTTGTCTACCTTTTTGGCACTTTAAAGATGTTATTCTGTTGGCTTGTCTTGCTTGTTGTTGTTCTTTTGTCCCTCTCTCAGCAATATCCTGAGGTTACTTATTGTTTAAAACTTCTTCGATTGGTGGTAGGTAGAACATTTACTCTTATTAAGCCTTATGCTTGGGCATATGTCGTGTCCCTGCATTATGAGAGTGTGGCTTTTCAGACCTGCTGCTTTTCTGCCACTATGATTGTGAGTTCAGTATGTAATCCTGCCCCTCCACTAGAAGCAAGGTTTTCTCTGCCAATTCCCTCTCCTAGCTGCAATCAGTTTTCAACTAAGAGCAGCAGTGATGGTTGCTCTCCACCCCCACCACACACAAAGATTTTTTTTTTTTTTTTAATAAACAGGAGAAGATGGATCTGGATGAAGTTTCTTACCCCTCTTACCTAGTCACTGCTGTTCACCTCCGTGAGATCTGCACTGCACAAGAAATTTCTCAGGGCTTTTATTCAAACTTTTCTATGAATGTTCAGTGGGGTTTGTGGAGAAAGACCCTGAGAGAAGGCGTAGATAACCCCAATATCTGTAGTCCTCAGAGTTTCAGACTATTTCATCTGCCAATACTTGGCATTCATCAAATTGTCACTTCTTCTAGTTGTACTCTTTGTTGGTGTCCAGCTGTGTTTATCTCAAGTGAGAGCATGCTTGTGTCTTCTCTCTCCCTGTAGCAAATGACTGTTGTGGCTCTGCAACCTCAACTCTCTCCTGGGTTCAGTCAAAGTCATAAATTTGACAGTAGTTGTTTAGAGCCTGAGACTAATGCTCCAGCTCTCTACATCCTGGACAGGAAGTTAGGTACCATGGGCTTCTGAAGATAAAATGAGGTCACTGTCATCATCATCATGATCATCTACACTTACAAACTGAGTGCAGTTCTAAATACTTTATATGCAATATCTCATTTATTGTCAGAGTAATACTATAAAGTAGGTAATTTATTTCTATTTTCCAGATAAAGTAAGGAATGCATATAGAGAATCCATCACTTGACCAAATTGCTATAAGAAGACCTTGAAATTTAAGTATTAAAGTAGTGACCCTACTGTTCCCACCATTAAGCATTAAAACTCTGGTATCTATCATATGAGGGAGCATGTGAAAGCATCTAAGAGAGTTTACTGGTATACTCAGTAACTGCTCAGCAAACATTTTGATCCTTTCTCTGTTCTTCGTTTCAGGTCCTTGTTGACATTTATTGACATCTCAAGAAGGCCAACGTTGATCAGAAGGAATTCTTTTTTTGCAAGCCTTTCCAATAAGTGTGTGTTTTTTTATTTTTCTGTTTTTTATTTACCCTGTCACATTGTGACACATTTTATTCAGCAGCTTGAGCATTTTCGTTCACAAACAGAATCTAAGTCATTATTGATTTATTTTTCCCTTTCTTAGGGGGAAATAAGCTTTCCAAGCTGTGTTTATTTTTAGAGGTTAATAATCAGATTGGGTGGTTAAGGAGGATGCTTGCTTCTTGCGGTTACTGTGCATAGAGCTGCAACTTCCGGCCATTTGGTAAGGCATTCAATGTAAGGGTATGTAATGTCCCCTTTAGAGGCTAAGAAATGAGTATACAGAAATAAAGAAATAAATATTCTGAAGGTATTTATAGGGGCTGTACTATGCAATTTTGACCTAAGATATTTCCTAGAACAGCTCAATCTTATACTGATGATTTATAAAGGTTTAGATTGGCCTCTTGAAACCACAAATCTGTGCACTTTTTAAATTTCTTTTTGTTCTGTCCTAGGTTAACCCTGTCATTGTCAAGCAACAACTGGTCACTGGGAGAGAAATTGAGGTTGGTGCATTCAATTTACCCTGAAATTATTTTAGGAGGCCCCCTCTTGATCTAATCAGAATTCCAGACATTTTCCATTAGACAAGGTTTTGTCTTCATATCTTATCACAGGACAGAACTCTTAAAAATTCTTATTAGAACACAGTTCAATTTTGACCTTTTGAGACACAATGGATTTTGATTAATTAATAAACTAATGGACTTCAATCATTTCTTTATTCATTTTAACAATCAATCATGAACTTCTAACTTTGACTTGAGTGGCTTTTCTCATAAATATGCCAGTCTTGGTGGTCACTCCTTTTATTTCAGAACAGTCTTTTGTTTTATGCATTTTTCTTCTTAATGTCTCATTTTTTTCTTTAAACCTTAGGACAATTTATATGAAATTTTATTCTCAAAAATAAGTTTTCTTACTTTAAAGTCATTCACCCAAATCTAAACAGTCATTTCATTTACATTCTGCATTTATTTTATGTAGAATATAAGGATTGCTTAATATTTTTAAGAACACTTATGGGGGAGGGAGAATTCCGAGTTAATCCCAAATTACACTCAACTTTGTATAATCTCTTCTTGTATGGATGGAACCTATGACTATCAAGAGATATCACTCCTGCAATTATGTTACTGTCTTTGGCAAAAGTGATTTTTCAGATGTAATTAATGTCCCAGAATGATTGACTTTAAGATAGGGAGATAATATAGGTGAGCCTGACCTAAGCACCTGAGTCCTTTAATCTAGGTCTAGAGGTCAAAGATGGAGGAAGTCAGAGATTCAAAGCACAGAAAGGATTCGATGTGACTGCTGGCTTGAAGACTGGGGATGTCACATGGCAGGGAATGCAGGCAGACTCTAAGAGTTAAGAGTAGCCCCTGGCTGAAGACTGACAAGGAAATGAGGACCACACAGTCCTCTAAATGCAAGGAACTGAATTCTGCTAACGAGAATATGCTTGGATTCTGAATTTTCACCCGGAGCCTCCAGACAAGAGCTCAGCTTGATTTCAGCCTGGTGAAACCATGAGCAGAGAACCCAGTAATGTCATGTAGGACTTCTGACCTACAAAACTGTGAATTCATAAATGGATGGTGTTTTAAGCTGGTAAAATTTTGGGTAATTTATTACACAGCAATAGAAAGTTAATATATCTGATTCTTCCTGTATTATGCTGAATATTCCTTTGTCTCATTCTCTTCCTACAACTAATTATACCTAAGTCCTTGTTACCTGGAAATTTAATTATTTAAAAGAAAAATGTATCCATTAAAGTATATATATGTCAAATAACTATTACACAGGTCATAAATTTACCTTGTAGAAGAAGGATCTATTCAGATCTAGAAACATATATTTATTGCCTATTTTAATAAACCTGTTTATCTCATACGTAAGAATCAAAAGTTGATTATAAAGAAGGGTACAGTGAAAAGTAAGAGCAAAAGTTTCACAGGGATGAAAAAACAGAATTTTGCAAAACAAACAAAAGAGCCATAAAACAGCACAGTCTGAGGTCACTAACTCTTAATTGTGCTAATTTTAAGAAATACAAGGAGTGTCTGCCAAGCAACGGGTGAGTTTACTTTAACTCCCCAGAGGGGTGGATTAGAGTAAACCTTGAGATGAAAAAATTCTTGCTTGTTAAAAGGGATTATAAGAAGACCCTATCTAGCAAGGACTCTGGAGTTATATAAGCCATCACAAGAAATAAATCTTTGTTGCTTTTAGCCTTTGGAATTTTGGAATTGTTCACTACCAGAGTATAACTTAGTCTGTCCTGATTGACTAAATGTGCTCCTTCTCTAGGCTTTTTCATTTTAGTTTAGTGAAACTTCATTCTTCTAGTTTTTCACAGATAAAATACTAAAATCATCCTAGACCCTTCTCTTTCTCTCTTTTATCATCAGCTATTTATCATTGAGTCCATAACTAATCTTGTCATTTCTATCTCCAAATATATTCACTTCTCCCCATTTATGCTTCACCTTGAGCTAAGCACCATGAGTCTAAATATCCCTTGCCTAGATTATCACATTAGCTTACAAACTGCTTTTCATAAAGACTGACTCATTAGTCTTCCTTAGAAAGTGTATATTTGGTTAGATTGTCCACCATAAAGTTCAGTATGTGATCATTGCATAAATAAAATTTGTATTCTCACCATGCAAGATTCTTTAACATGAGATATATTTCTAGAATTAAGAGAGCCTACCTATGATTGAGAAAGCACCTCAATTCTAGTGGTTTCAAAATAGAAGAACGAAACTTATGCTAGCTCACCAGGTAAACTCAGCAGATATATAAACAATTTTATTAAAATAAATCCCTTTAAAAAAAGGAATAATAAATGTGAAAGGAGATAGCTCAAAAGAACCATGTTCTAATGTTGAATTAGAAGTGTTAGTATTAATTTACAATTCATAAATGTGTATATTTCCTAAGGGCTAAGAGCTGAGAAAAGGCCAAAAAATCAATGACACCTCCAAAAGAAGAAGCACATTTAGCACCTTGACTCATTTTAAGATATTATCTCCCACCATAAGGAACCCGGATCCTTAGAGAAATGGCTAATTCCAGTACCAGGGCAGGGAAAAACATAGTGAACCCGAAATGTATTATTATACTAGAGAGAAAGCAGAACTAAAAAACTGGAGTGTGTGTGCCAAAAGGATACAGAAACCAACTTGAATGGGCTCCCATTGGGCAAATTAGGAGCAATATGAGCAACAAAATCAATAATGGCAGTGACCGAGTATAACACATACGTCAACTGTATGTCAAGTATACAATGTGTCCTATAAAATATTTAAAGATACCATCCCTGAATTTATACTGAATCACACCCAGATAATTCAAATGGAAAGACTTCAATAAATGAACTATTTAGGCAGTATGAGCAAGTCTGAATGAACCAGAAAGAGATGCTGAGGCCCTAGGAATCCACAGCAGTAGAAAGAACTGAATGGGACAGTGGAGGTACTGGTGTAATTAGAACCTGGTGAAAGCTGGACCTGTGGAGTAAGAACTACTGAGGGTTGCTAGAGTTGAGGAGATATCTGAAACAGTGAGGGAGTGGCGATCTCTCTATTCTGCCCACTTATATCTCACCAGAACCTCCTGTCAGCCCCGCTGGCAAGATCGTCCAGGTGATGCAACCATTAGGAGTCAGCACCACTTGTCTGAGCAGGGCAGATACAGAATCTGGTAGAGCAAATATACGACAACATTTGCACCACATCATCCCTTTTCAAAAAATCCCAGCTGCTTGGAAATTACAGTTTAGTCTATTTCCAGGATTTGATTTGATTTTCTTTCCTAAGTCACCTTAATTCTATTTTATTGTCAGTCCAATTAGTTCTATCCCTGGAATATGACAAAAATTTCTCTTTGATTGGCATGCAAAGTCCTTCCATTTGTTCAAATATATCTTACAATAGCTATTTTATTTTAAGGAATTTCCTAAGATTCTACTCTTCAACCTACTGTTACAATAATATCCAACAGATCTCAGATTCCTCTTGACCTAATGATACTTTTCCCCTTCTTTCTACATGACACAAAAAGAGAAACAGAGAGAGAAAAACAGTTGCTAATGCTGAAGGCATTAAAACTTCAAAATTAGCTCAATCAAAAGCATGCAATTTCTACTTTACTCTTAAAGAAACATGAAATATTCTTTTGCATCATCATTTTTCCCTCTCTGCTGTGTCACTTTCATCAGCATAAAAACATAATTTAAAATCACTCATCTTGGGCTTCCCTGGTGGCGCAGTGGTTGAGAATCCGCCTGACGATGCAGGGGACACAGGTTCGTGCCCCGGTCCGGGAAGATCCCACATGCCGCGGAGCGGCTGGGCCCGTGAGCCATGGCCACTGAGCCTGTGTGTCCGGAGGCTGTGCTCCGCAACAGGAGAGACCACAACAGTGAGACGCCCGCATACCACAAAAAAAAAAAAAAAATCACTCATCTTAAAAAAGAAGAAAGGAGAGGAAAACCCCTCATTGACCCTATTCCTTCTCTAGGTATTTCTTCTTTTATATCAAAAACTCTTCAAATCACTGTCACAGTATCGTTTCTTGCAAATCTCTCTTAGTCTGTTGTAATCAGGCATTTTTTTCATTACCGCTTTACAGAAAAATTCTTTTTTAAAGTCATCAATAACTTCCACACTACTAAGTTCAGTGATTGAGTTCAATTTCGTTATTATCAGTATTAAGCATAAATAATCACTCACTCATTCCTAATTTATTTTATTCTCTTGGCTTTGGGGACAATTTATCTTGGTTTCCATCTTATCTTGCTCAGTGGGTATACTTTTTCAGTTTCCTTTATTTGTTCTCCTTCACCTTTCTGACCACTCATCTTTGTGCGTTCCACGGTTTAGGCCTTACCCTCTTTTCTCTGTACATGTCATTCCCAAGATTATGGCTTTAAATAGTTAATTAAATGAGTAATCCAGATCATTCTCCTGAACTCTATACCCATACAGGCAACTCTTAATTTGGAATTACTAGTTGGATATCTAATCAGAACTACAAATTTGGCACCTTTAAATTTAAATGTCTTCTGAAGAATCTTAAGTGCTACTTGCTATATATGTCCAGTTTACATCTTTTGGGCACATGGTAAAAATGTATCTCTAGCCCCTTTTTTAATATAAATGTACACGTCACCTACTTTGGCAAATGAAGTACTGAGTCTAAGTTATGAGTTTTATTTCTGGAAAGAAGATTTACTACTTAGTGCATAATTCAGTGGGTTTACTGACCTGTGCCACAGTGATTGTTAAATCACATATCAATGGAGCCTTAGTCAGCATGGGCCCTTCAGGGGCTGTGACAAACAGAAACTTTGTTGTCAATTTTCTTTGGACATGTATCATAACTATAAATGAATTTTCATTGTTTTTAGTGCCTGAGATTTTGGAGTTGTTTGTTATCACAACATACCTTAGCCTATCTTGACTTGTACACCTTCCTAAATGTGCTCTTTCTCTAGTCTTCTTCATTTTAATTTGAGGTAACTTTATCTTCTAGGTAAGCCTAAAATCTTGAAATTACCCTAGACTCTTCTTTCTTACTCACATTCCACATCCAACCCATCACCAAACACTGTTGTTTCTATCTTCAAAATGTATCCACTCCTCACCATTTACTGCTCCACCCAAATTTAAGCAACTATAGCCCTCATTATCTTTTGTCTGGGTATTTACAATAACCTCCAAACTGTTCTTCATGTCCCTCTCTGAGTCTTTATAATATGTTCTCAACTGTGTAGCCAGAAGGAGTCTTTTAAAAACAGGTCCTAGGGGCTTCCCTGGTGGCGCAGTGGTTGCGCGTCTGCCTGCTGATGCAGGGGAACCGGGTTCGCGCCCCGGTCTGGGAGGATCCCAC
>NC_041220.1:85114358-85210193 GCF_002837175.3 Physeter macrocephalus | reverse complement strand
GTGCTCCGCAACGGGAGAGGCCACAACAGAGGGAGGCCCGCATACCACAAAAAAAAAAAACAAACAAACAAAAAAAAAAACAGGTCCTATAATGTCACTCATTGATCAAAACCCTCCAATGAGTTCCTATTTCAATCAGAGGAAAGCCAAAGTGCTGTAAAAACTACAAGTTCTGATCCCTCCTCTTTCACTGACCTTATCCCTAGCACACTAGCCTTCTGGTCCCTCTACCATGCACCAAGTGTGCTCTCGCCTCAAATATTTTTGTTTTACTTTTTTTCCCCCTTTTTTTTCCTTTTCTGGCCATGCAGCATGTGGGATCTTAGTTCCCCAGTCAGGGATCGAACCCATGCCCCCTGCACTGGAAGCACAGAATCTTAACCACTGGACCACCAGGGAAGTCCCTTGCCTCAAATATTTTCATTTGCCAGTCTCTCTACTTGGTATATTTCCCCTGACCCTTCCTTTATTGGGGACTCATCAATGAATCTTTCAACATGTATAAACAGCAACTTCTCCCACCTTAAAAACTCGTTACAGTCTTTTTTCTGCTTAATTTTCTTCCATGGCATTTATACAACCTGGTATCGTATTTATTTACTTTTTTTTTTATTGTCTGCCTTACTAGAATGTAAGCACTTTCAGAATAGCACAATGGCTGGCATGATAAATATTTGGTGAATGAAAGATAAATAATTCTTTGAGATTGTTAACTGTAGGATGGAAAATAAGTTTAATCTCAAAGGTCATCTATTGTCTGTTGGTTGTGGTTATTTGAGCCTTCATACAATGGATACATAGGCCATATCCTGGCTCAGTGGGAAAGTACATCATGATCATTTACAGATGTCTTCTATGATTTCAGAGGGGTTAATATTTGCTTCTAGAACTTCCCATAAAAAAAAACTGAATTCTAATTCTGACATTAAAATTTGACCCTTAAAAAAAAAAAAAAAAAAAAAAAAACTGCTGGGCTTCCCTGGTGGCGCAGTGGTTGCGCGTCCGCCTGCCGATGCAGGGGATGCCGCGGAGCGGCTGGGCCCGTGAGCCATGGCCGCTGGGCCTGCGCGTCCGGAGCCTGTGCTCCGCAACGGGAGAGACCACAACAGTGTGAGGCCCGCGTACCACAAAAAAAAAAAAAAAAATTTGACCCTTGTTTATAAACAGATTTGAAGAGCTTTATCACTCAGGCAGGTGGTAGAAAGGAATGTTAATCGCTGGCTTGATATCTTTATGAGATTCCAAAATCATAGGGGTGACCCTAAGTTGCCTTTCTTCACGTACTCAGCCTCTCTCTTTCTCTTTCCATGCCTTTCTTTCCTTTTTCTCAGCTATCCCATCTTTTTTACTCCCCTTATATTTTTGTCTTTCCTATGAAGCTATTTGGTTGCATTCTCAGATACTAGTTAGTCCCACTGACAATAATGTCAACTAATGATATTTTTCCTTCTGTTCTCTTTAATTTGTGAATGATCTAATTACCACTTCTCTTCAACAAATTAATTTCTGAACAACCAAGTTTTCTTAAATTAATACTGTATACCAATATTCTTTTATCCTAAAATAAGACATTAAAGTCATCTAATGAAATTCCAAGATTACATTCTTGTGTGTGTGCTAATACAGTGCTGTACACACAAAGAAAAAAATACCTGTTAAATAAATGAGTTAAACAAATATGTGGCTGCCTACTCTACTCCAATATTTTCCTTCAGGGTTGCAAGAAATACAAAAAAATTAAATATAAAACAGTAAAACTGTGATTTTGCTAAATCTATGTCAGGAACTTAGGTGTTACAACATTGCTATATTGAGGCCTGTACATATTCAATTACAGCACACTGCCTCTTCATTTGAGCCTTCCCTCAGCATCAGATAGAGTATGATCTCAAATTGGAAAGCCAAGTAGCATATTTTTTCAATTACACAAAGCATATTTCCTGCATTAACACCAAAGGGAGATATCAAATAAGGGTTATCAAAAGGGGCATACTTTCTCAAACTATAGAAGTTATATGCTGGTTTCATAACAATTTCTGATTTTCTATAAAGAATAATTTTGGAAATACAGGAAAACGGTTTCACTCTGTGTATCCAATAGGGGAGAACAAAAGCAAAACAAATCCCTACAAATGTAAAACACTCTCACCATTTATTACCAACATTCCCATCATCAATTATTATATTTCAACTAGGTCTAGTCTACATTGATTCCTTCCTTCTTCAAACTCATTCAAATCCTCCCAGGTGTCAGGTCTGTAGAAATGCAAAGGATACAAATATTAGTAAAACAGGATCTTGGCCCTTAAGAAATCTATAGTCTGTCAGGAGAGAAAAACTTATAAACTGACACTCCTAACAAAATATTATGAAGTTCCAGGAGTCGACAGTTACCATTTTAGGAAAACACGGACTTTATTAAACTGACTGATTAAATTTCATTCTACTCAGGACTCCAATTTCAATATTTAATTCAATCCCAATACTGTACATATGACACTGTCTTTGTATATTTTTAAGCCAGTCAAAGGTATAAATTTCCTCTATCTTTTTTTTTGCATATGTAAAGTGTAGTATATTTTCAGAATAATTCGAGGGAAAAAAACCTCATTTTTTGTCTTCTATGACATAGCTGTAGCTAATAAACTAAGCTTCCTTGCTCTTGCAATTCCAGTTTCTAAAGTTTAGCAAAGTTCCCCTTCATCTGTGAAATGGTTTTGTAATTTAGAGACTTAAAAATATTTATGAAGGAGCATTAATTTAACCAACTGCCTACAAGATTCTACACATTAATTTTGAACTCAAGCAATGTGTAATCTACACATGGAAGCATATCAAAAAGATAGGAAGTGAAAAAATCCCAAACTTTGAATTCAAGGAAAAGAGACATTTTTGTCCTTCAGAGAAAATAAGCTAAACATACATAAGAGAGAAAGTATAATATAAACATATCTCATACTCATTTTACTGAAGATAGGAAGAATTTTCCAAATCAGGAACAAGTTGAATTGGGCATAGCCTTTCTGTCATAACTTAGAATAGGACTAGCACTGAACTGAGCTCAATTTATCAGAATTTTGTATTAGCCCTCTTGTACTGAGAGAGTTGGTTAATATCTGAAAATATCACTTCTCTTGCTTTATTGTAGGACTAATTCATCTATGACAGAATTGTTTTCAATTCAAATGAAATAATGTACATGAAACAATTATGTATTTGATTATATTTTTAATCCCATATCTTACCAAATATAAGGGGCAGAAATGACTTTTTCTTTTCTTCAAAATCAAAATAATATAAAATTTATATCCTGCTTTTTCATTTTGCAATAAATGTTCTATAAGATTCTTCTGGCTGCATAGTATTTCATATTATGGTTGTATCATACTTTGTTTATTCCAATATTGCTAATACTCATATTCCTTCCCATTGTCCACTTTATGTGTAATGTTCTCTGAACATTCTTGTCCATAAACCTCTGTATATTTTAAATTTTATTTTCCTTCCAACAATTAATGGAAGAATTACTAAATAATGAGATTATTTTTATGGTTTTTGATATAGATTGACAAATGAACCCTCATATACTTAACTGCAAAACTCATGCTTTTTCCACAACATAAACACGTCTATACTTTTACCGCAATCTAACTTACTTGAGGGACTTTGAGTAATGTTCTTAAAAACATTACAGATAAAACAGAAATGGATTTATATATAACTGTCTCCTGAAGTAATCATTTACAACTCAAGCACATAATCTGAAAGTGTTTTTTTAGTGAATGTAATCATCAACTAGAAATGTTATAACAGTAACCAAGTATGTATACCTTTTAGAGTCAACCTTGAAATGGGAAAGAACTTAGATAATTTAGAAGAATAGGTGGAAAACATGTCCTTTAAGCTAGCTTTCTAAAGTTCACTTACTTTAGGTAGGCTTTTTTAGGACTGGGATACCAAATAGCTTCTGGTTACATTAGGTGGTAAGTGCCTGAGGGATGACGTTTTATATTTCTAAACTATTTTACATTTCTATGCCTAGAATGATTTCGGTTTATAACAGGCACTTAAGAAATATTTGCTACTATAAGATAAATAAGGGAAGATATGTACACTTCGGAAAGCAGACAAAACAATGGTATTACTGTGAGAATTTGAAGGTCTCAAGTGAGTAAATGGCCTGATAGAACATCAGGTCACTACTAAGTCAGGGAAGGTGCTCCGGTCTGAATGTTTTTATCCCTCTCAAAATCATCTGTTGACATCTTAACCCCCAAAATGGTGATATTAAGAGGTGGGGGCCTCTGGGAGGTAATTAGGTAATGACATTGGAGCCCTCAAGAATGAGATTAGTGCTCTTATAAGAAGAGAAGAGAAAAAGCTCACTTTGTCTCATGAGTCTCATATTCTGGTGGAGGGAGAAATAAAATAAAAATATAGATAGATGATAGATAGGTAATATTTTCATCAGGAATCTCCAGGGAAACATAACTGGTAAGATTATATATATACGCATATGGAGAGAGAGAGAGATATCAGTCATCTTTGGAAACTCTCTCAGCTGTGCTCAGCTTTCAAGCCCTTCTGAAGGGAGACTCCTGATATTACATCCACAACTTATAAAGACAGTGCTGATCTAAATTTGACTATAGCGTCAACAAATCCTAAACCCAGCTCAACTACACATGAGATTGATTTGGGTTCCACTTCAGAGGGCCAAGAGAGGAAAGCGTGTGTCTTTGTTGATGATAAATATTATCTACTTCAATGTCTATTATTCTTTAATATCCAATACCTGGCATGCAATCAAGAATCGTGAAACAGGTAAAGCAGAAAAATGTAACTCCCAAATCACAAGGGACCTATGATTAGGAAATCAACAATAAAATATCTGTGATAGTGATTATTTATAACTTGAAAATAACAAATATTTATTATCTCACAGTTTGTATGGATCAGGACTACAGCTATGGCTTAGCCTCAAGCTGTCTCACAAAGCTGCAATCAAAGTGTCAGCTGTGGCTATGGTCTTACCTGAAGGCTCCACCAGCGCAGGATCTGCTTGCAAGCTCCTATATGGTTGCAGGCAGGATTCAGTTCTTTGACGGCTATTGGACTGAAGGCGTCAGGTCCTCAAGGACTGTGGATGAGAGGGCCCCTTCAGTTCTTTGCCATGTGGACCCCTCCATAGGGTAGTTCACATATGGCAGCTGGGTGAGACAAAGAGAGAGAGAGAATGAATGAGAGAGATAGAGAACCCAAAACAGAAGCCACATTTTTACTGTAACATGATCTTGAAAGTGTCACATCTTAGCATGATCTGTTCATTAGGAATGAGTCGCTAGGCTCAGCCAACACTCAAGTAGAGATGATTACACAATAGGGTAAATGTTTGGAGGTGGAGATATTTGGGAAACATAATAGATCTGTATTATTTGTAGAATCATATAAGAATGAGCATATTAATTTTCACTAAACTTTTCAGTTCTTGGGAAGAACTTAAAAACTCATAAATACTCAAAATGGCACAGAGAAGTAAAAATAGAAGTCTCTAAGTCCATGCACAGTGCCATGTCTATGATCCTGGGAACTCTTTGCAGTCACTTATTTAAAGCCAACTGTGTTTTATATTCAGCAATTTTATGTTTTGTTTTATTTTCCAAATTCAAAGTCCTTTGGAGAGAAGAGACTAGAAATTAGTGGACAGTATAATATTTGAAGAGGGAGAAAAACAGAAAAATTTTGTAAAAGCATATCCAAGCAGGCTGTTTGGGAACACTTAGTGTAAAAACCATTTATTGAAATGTATATTTCAATTGTTATTATGGAGTCTATTAAATTTTCATCTGGAATTGTTAAAGTATATTTTATGTAAAATAATCATTAATGAGGTAAGGTTTTATCTGGGAAAAAAAAAAACTTTTTACTAAAGCTCATTTCCAGACAATCCTCAATTAATTAGTACTGCACACTCTTTTTAAAGCAAGGTCAATACTTTTTCATCAACGTATCTTCATTTGACACTAGGTTTGGTCATCTAAACAGGTTTCATTAGGGTCTTTTTTTTTTTTACTACCACTTGTCCAACATGAAAAGACCTCAAAATAGCTCATCAACCCATATTATTTCATCACTACCTAATCAAATTAAATAGCTGATTATAACAGCAATTACTAATCGTCTATCTCTGTTACTATCTGTAAACAGCTGCAAGCATTAACAGAAGGAAGAATAACCACCTACCATGCAAATATAGTAAATGACAATGTGTATCTGTTTTTCAGCTGGTAAAGCAATTACATATTTATAAATAATTTTTCTTTCAGCAGGAGGCCAAAATCTGAGATTTAGGCATTTTACTTCAGGCTGAATATAATGACATAATGATAAAACTAAAGCAAAATAATTTAAAGTGATATATACATTTTTGTGAATTTGAACAGATGAAATCAATTCCTAGAAGTCTTTAATAAATCTGATTCAAAAGCTTCTATTACAGGAATGTTCTAATTTATATGTACTGGAAAATATCTGGGCAAACAGCAGTAAATTAGACACTTTAAATTATTCTTTTCTTACCTCATAATTTAAGGGAAAACTTATTTTTTCCAGCTGTTGAGGAATAATTGACAAATAAAATTGTATGTATTTAAAATGTTCTGCATGATTTGACATATGTATGCATTGTGAAATGATTACCACAATCAAGTTAATTAACACATCCAACACCTCATATAGTTAACTTTGGGTGTGTGATAAGAACTCAAGATCTATTCTCAGCAAATTTCAAGTATTGAATACAGTGTTAACCATGCTGTACATGAGGTCCTCAGAAATTATTCATCCAAAAACAAATTTAGTAAAGTTGCAGGATACAATACAAAAGTCCATTGTATAACACTAACAACAAACTTTCTGAAAAGAGAAATTAGCATTAATACTAACAACAAACTTTCTGAAAAGAGAAACTAAGAAAATAATCTCACTTACGATAGCATTAAAACCAATAAAATACTTAGGAATAAATTTAACCAAGGAGGTGAAAAACCAGTACACTGAAAACTGTAAGATGTTGATGAAACAAATTGAAGAAAACACAAAAGGAAAGGTCTCCCATATTCTTGGATTGCAAAAACTAATACTGTTAAAATGTCCATGCTATCCAATGCAATCTACAGATTCAATGCAGCCCCCATCAAAATTCCAAAGTTATTTGTCACAGAACTTTAAAAACCCCTAAAATCTGTATGGAAGATGCTATTTTGTGATACAGTCCAGCTGCCCAAGTCATTCTTGTTGACTACTGAAGTAACAGGAAAGCCCTACCTCAAATGAAGAAACCAGTTATGATATAAACAAACTGAATTTTATTTACTTAGTCAAATAAGGAAGGTAACAACAAAGACAATTCTAAAATGGTGTCAATTTAGTGAATGTAAGTGCACAGGGTTTATTGCTATAGTTTAATATCAGAAGTTCTTAGTATGGAATACCAGAAGCATAGAAAGTTTTTGGATTGGTTGTTATCCGAAGGATTGATGGAAAATCTTCAAGAGTGAAATCTAATTTTCCTGAGACAATGAGTACATAGATAGTGGCTTCAACTCACACAAGGACTAAGAGCAGCACAATGACTGGATGTGGTTGAACGTTTCAAAGTTTTGAAACCAAGTAAATATTTTCCAGATTCCATACTTTCTGCCTTGGAAAGCCAGCTTAGAGATGGATTTTTCTTCTAGTTCATTAAGAGTTAACTGCGCATAACGCAAAAAGTGATGGCAAAGATACCACCCGGGATAACAGTGTCAAAGCTATTAGACTGTCTAATGCAACATGGCCAAAAACCCCCCCACAAAAACCCAAACAACCACACACACTTTTTTTTCTTCTTCCTAACATGGCGGCCACCCAGGGGGGGTTAAGTAGGATTTCCCAGGAAAGCAAACAGCACAGTTGGAACCCGCAGGCGGCGCTGTTACCTCAAGTGTGTCAGGGGACTCAGCGCAGGTCCAGCTACGATGGGCTGGTAAGCCCTGAGCGTCTGGAGCAGTTTAGAAAACTGCTGAATCATGCTTGAAAGACCGCTGCCGCGACGGCTCTTCCTAGAGAAAGCATAATCTCGCCAGAGGAAGCGTGATCTCGCCAGAGGAAGCGTGATCTCGCCAGAGGAAGCGTGATCTCGCGGGATCTCAGTAGCTCTCGGGGAGCCGGCAAGGGAATCCTGGAAACAGGAAGTCAGGGCTGCCATCGCTTCCTGCTTCTCGGGGACTCAAGAGTTTTCTGTGACGAGTGTGGCTCCCGTAACCTATCAAGCAAACCCTAAACCTCAGTGCGACACCGTTCCCCCCACCTTCCTTGCTCAGAGTCACAATGAAGCGGCACCTGGCTCCAGAGGCCTGGCCAGGTCGGGGAATGGAGCTCTGGCCCAAAAGCTCTGCAGGGGTGCGATGTCTTGAACCTTAAGGCATGTGAACATTTATGATTTCAGTTTCTTGATAAATTTCTGACCACCTTTTCCAAATTTGAATAATTCTGTTTGTAACAGTTACTATGTCAAGTAATTTGAAGAGTTTAAGGAGTTAATCATTGATTATTCTAATTCGCCTGAGTAATATTTTTCTATGGTTCTAAGACAATCTAACAGTATAAAATTGGGGAGGGGGGTGTCAAGGGTCTTGCTTGTCTGAAAAACTTTAATAAGTACTCCTTAGGCACAAGTCAGGTTTGTGTGTGGTAAGCAAGTGAAGTCATAATAGTCTAAACCGATACAACCTAAATTTAGATGTCATTTAATGTGACAGGAGTGTTCATTCCATTGGTTTATTCCTTGGGGAGGGAAAATTCCCTGAGTAGAGATGGAGAATATCTAAGAAAAGGAGAGCTCCTACATTTGTTCCCAACATTGCTGTGTCTTCAGCCCCTGTGAACAGCTCTGAAATTGTTTTCTGCAGATACATTTTGCTATTTCTTGTCCAATTTTAATGTGACTGAATGTTGGCATTAATAATGTGAGACTCTTTGATTTACCAGAAGTGTCTAGGGGAAGGTAAATGATTTTCTGAAGTGTTTAGAGAAATGGAGATTAGATTTTTATCCAGGGAAACCAGGTAGTAGATATTACAAATAACAGTCACAAGACATAAAGCTGTAGCTGTAATGTGTGATAATGTCTCGGTATACATTTTGGGAAGAGTATAGAGAATATTACAATATTTAAAGGACTTCTTCAAAAAATTTAAGGAATGAGAATTAAGTTATCAGCGATCTAATACCATAAAAGCAGCAAAATGGCAGAAATAGACTAAAACGTTAACATGCTAGAAGAAAGAATATGCTAATCTATGGCTTTTGGCATATAGATAGTCTTGCTGCAAAAATTTAGTGTGGAAGCTGTGTAATTTGGGCTGTCATCAGCTTCATACAAAAGTCTTGATTTAGCAGTCTTCTGACAGTATTCTGATACCAAAGTATTCTTTAAGTAGCCTCAGTTTGAGGTGTGTAGTTGGGATGCTTTTCTAATCTTTTTTAAAGATTTGTGTCTCTGTAATTTGGAAACATGTATTTTAGGAGCCACCTCTTCAAATTTTATTGCTGAGCTGTTTGCTCACAGTAACTTAGAAGATTCTTTCCATTGAGATTCAATGGCTGGCATTCTGTAAGTTCTCTTCCAGAAGTCCAAGCCTTCAGGTCTTAGGTCATCAAAGGTCTTTTGGAAGAATGTTGAAAATAGACTACTTATACCTTTTTAATGTCAAGACTGAGTATGTATGCTTCATGATTCCCTTGACAGTATGCATTTGCAACCCAGCAGGTTCTAAGACCAGAAATGGTATTCCTAAATGCTAGGTTGGCCAATTACTAACTGATACAGCAAAAAATGATAGAATTATTTCCTTGGTTTACTATTGACTTTTCCTATAATATGAAAAGTTATAATCTTTTTCTGTGTAATTTGTCTAAATAGCAAAGATTGGACACCTTTATTTCCTTAATACTTATGGCCTTAATTATTTATAAAAACAAAGATTCCTTACTTATGAAGGAACTAATGTCTTTAAAACCATGTTTTCTTCTATGCTTATTTTTAAGTGTTTTATAGACATTAACATTAAATAGATATCCAAGTATTTTTTCTCAGGCATTCACAATTTATATTAATCAAATATTCAAATATCCTCTTACAACTTGTTCATTCCTGCTTCCCCAAATTGGATTCTAATTATTTCAATTCCATTAAAATTGGAGTATGTCTTTTGCACCTAATACTGTCCTTGAGATATTTTAGAGGACCTCTGGAAATTTAGAAAGATTTATTCTTTAGCCTTAAAAAAGAAAGTTGCTATAAACAAGTAGGTTTATTTGTTGTGTTTCTGATGATGTGTTGCATGGAAGAGTTGAGAACTCAGCAGAAATGCTCAGCCTTCTCTAGGTTAAATTTATAGAGGTAATATATAATTAGAATAAATATTTCAAAAATTATATGGTTTTGTGAAGTTTTTGGTGGTTTGCCAATTCCCTCACTTTTTATAATGTGTACTAAATTCATTAAAAGTACTGAAACAGTGTTTCACTGAGCTTGTCTATATTGATCGGATTCCTGGTGATGTTTGGTCTGATGATTTTAGGCAACAATACTATAATGTTATCAGTCAGGCATGTGGTAGGGGAGGAAGAGTTTTCCTCAGCCCTCTTTGGGTCCCTGGCTGGTCTGAAAAGTAAACTGACAAAGACAAATTAAATAGCATGCATATTTTATCAAATTTTTACAAGTACATGGGAGACTTCACAAGAGAATGAAGACCCAAATAAGTGACCAGGGTAGGAAGCTTTTATACCTTTTAGACAACAAAACTATAAATTTGTAACGAATTTGTTAAGACAGAAGGGTTTGTACCAAGGGTGGTAAATGGTGAAGAAGTAACTAGGAAGATAAAGGTTAGATTAACAAGGTTTATATAGATTTTTTGGCCTCCAATTCCCTTTTTCAGTGATAAGAATGTCTTCCTTCCTCCTGGTACAGAGAGAGGGTACCTTTCGCATAGGAGATTCATCTCCTGCTTTCAGGAAAGAAGGTGGGGAGGGGGGATCAGAGTGACCTTTCTGCTTCTTTGGTTTTCTCATATTCCTTCATCTTAAGATATTCAGCATGCCAAGATGCCATATTTTGGGGTAGAATGCCCTGAACCCCATCAATATGTTAATAAGTTTTAACTAAGCAGCAGCTTTACTTACAATTTGAAACATCTAGGCAAGTGGTTCTCAACTCATTAGATTTACCTAAAGAGTTAAATACAATAAAGATGTCTTAATCTTGTTACTTGATATTCTTGATATATTTTTAAGTGTATGATTTTTATATTCATGGTATAGTACATATTTTTGGTTCATTATTATTATATATATTATTCCAATATTTTATCTAAAAATTATGTTTGTTCAATTTAAAAATGGGATGTAGCATTCACTGTCTTATTTGGAAATAGTATTAACAATTGTGCTTATGAGTATTTTGTGTAGAACTTGTTTCTTAGATTGACCTTACTTTCTTGTTAGCATGACACAGAAACAACCAAATATATTTGTTATTGATCTTGCATCGTTCTTGTTATGATCTTGAAGGGTACCAGAATATGCCACCCCCAGATATGCTACTTTGACATATGAATTATTTTTAGCTAAAGGCCGTTGAAAACTAGCTGACAGTGGAAAAGCTGTAAAAACAGGGCACAAGTTTTCCTTTTGTGAGGGAAGTTTACATTTGTAAAATATGTCTCCAGATATCCTACCAGGAATAAGAGGATTCAATAACTCTTACCAGTGGAGAAGGCATTGACTTAAGACCAACACAAGTAAACAAGGTTTGTTTACCATACTTTTCCTGATCATCTCCCCATACCTTGCCTTCTCTTGCCCAGAAGTCCAAAACCCCTTTTCCTTTGCTTTTGCTTAAAATTCTACATAAACCCAAGTTCTAACCATATGTCTGAGTTATTCATCTCTGGGTACCCCATATGTGTAAGCACGATTCACATGCTAATACACTTACGTTTGCTTTTCTCTTGTTAATGTGTCTTTGATTAGTCCAATATACAGGCCCCCACCAGAAATCTAGGAGGGCAGTAGGAAAAAGAATTTTTTTTCTCTCCTGTAATCTCTTGTCAGAACTTTGAAATTTGGAAATTATTAATAAATTAACCACAGTTATTTTAAATCCTGTCATCTGCAGGTAGTTTATTCTGATTTCTACCTGAAGGCTCTTTCATCAGCCACCTGCCAAAGATTGAGTATTGCACAAAGGAGACTGTCTCAGAGCCCCATGGAAAAGGCTATACCAGGTACTTCAAAATATTTATACTTCAAAGATTAGACTCTTGGTTTTAGGCTTCTGATGGCATTTTTATACCAGTCGGCTGAGTCAGAGTTCCTCAAATTCCTCCTATATACCTTTCCAGGTGCCTTCATTGAGACTGTTAACCCAAGATAGCAAATTAAGAATGAATTATAAATAGAGGGGATGCAGCATACTGCGAGATGACTATATTTAACACTGCTGTAACTATAATTCTAAGTTGCTAAGAAAGTAAATCCTAAGAGTTCTCATCACAAGGAAAAACAGTTTTTTGCAACTCTGAGGTGATGGATTTTAACTAAAAATAAATAAATTAAAATGAAAAGAAGAAAACAAAGAATGAGTTATGTAGGACTGAATGAACTGACAAGGGAAATGTTATTTATTTGAAATAACATTGATGTTGTTTTAATGTTCTATTTTCTGTATAAGGAAGCCCTTTCTTTGTAATATAACTGTTGCTCGTAAGGGTAGCAAAATATGCCGCTCCAAAGTATTCCACTTGGGTATATTAATTATTTGGGGCTATAGGCACTTGCAAAACAGCAAATGCAGGAGAGGGTTTCTCTGAACTCCCTTATCTGCCTAAAGACACATCCTCCAAAAGGAACTCAGTTGTCATAAGTCGCCTCCCCTGGAGTTTCATCAACCAGGGAAGATTGACTCTTATCACAGGAAAGGAGACTACAGGTGACACCACACCCAGAGAAACGTTGTTATAAGCTACTGTTAAAAGCTACTGTTAAAACTGAGGCATATTAAAAATTTTTAGAGTTTCTTTGAGCAAAAATCTACTTGAATAGGGCAGCACCAACCTAAAATGGTTAGGAATATTCCACAGACAGGAACTAGGGGAAAGGCTTTTATAGACCAGATACAGAAGCAAATCAAGAAAATTATTTGATTAGCTAGAGCTTAGGTGGTTGCCTTATTTGGGAAAGCCTAGTTGGCTATTTGTGATGGGTTGTTCTTAGATTTTGATTTCTTAACCTTGTGGCATTTACAGGAATATACTCTGGCTTAGGTTTCTGTTCACTTATGTAGGCTGCCAAGGCATCAGAATGCCCTCAGTCTAAAGGTCTTCTTGTTCAGTTACTGTAATAGTATTATATCTCCCATCTGTTCTTCTAAGGGCCCATTCATCTTTCCTAGAAGTCATTTACTCTCCTCTAAGTGGCCTACATGCTCTCCTTTCCTTTCCCTAGTAAAATGGTATTTAAGTCTGAATTCTAAGCCACCCCAAGGAGTTACTCATTTTTCCTTGGGTAGCTCCTGTGAATACATGAGAGATGCATGTTAATAAACTTCTGTTTGTTTTTTGCTTGTTAATCTGTTTTTATATTACAAGGGTCTCAGCTAAGAATTTAGAAGGGTGGAGGGAAAATTATTTTCTTCCCTTACACCCATAAAAGTTTGGTAGACTCTACTTTTATAAAATGGAACATTTAAAAATAGTATCTGGCTCGGTGCTTTGCTACCATCTAGAGGGGTGGGATAGGGAGGATGGGAGGGAGATGCAAGAGGGAGGGGATATGGGGATATATGTATACATATAGCTGATTCACTTTGTTATACAGCATAAACTAACACAACATTGTAAAGCAGTTATACTCCAATAAAGATGTTAAAAAAAAAGAAATTAAAAAAATAATAATATCTGGTTCCCCTCTCCCTCCCCACCCTCATTCTCTCCCAAGAATTTAGAACGTTGTATTGAGTTTCCTTCCTTTACGTGGCTATTATATTATTTGCATACGTCCATTAAGAATCTATCCTTCTGTTTACTAAGGTATAATTGTTTACCATGGTGTTACTCGGAATATTAATTATGTAACCAGCCCTTACCTGGAATGTGATATTTGAGAATGATGCACATTTAATGAGATCTGATCAGCCACTTTAAAGGAGCTAAGTTTGCTTTTACGGAATTAAAACTTGCAAAGTCCAACCAGGAAAATTGACCGGGTACCTAATTTATAGGCTCTGTGGTAAGGAAGATCATCTCTGGCAAGGCAGGTACCTTAGAATATTTTGAGAACCTTAGGAAGAGGAAATTATCCAAAATTCTAGGTAATGCAGGTCAAATCTCATGGAGAGAGTTTTTCAGGATTGGGTCTTTGAGTTCAAGAAAGCAAATAATAAGACTCATATAAATCTAATCTGAGATTCCTTTTGATAACATTCAGCAAAGCAAATTTAAGAAGCTCTGAGTGGTAGATTAAGACTCTTGCTGCACTTATGTAAATAATCAGGCTGCATTTAATAAGAACAGTTTTATTTTCTAGTCTGTAATAATCTTCCTTTGAGATTATTTTTTTAATTCAGTGAGAGGATCTATAGGAACAATCTGCTTCAGTGGAAAGCTATGCATTATCTAGAACACTCCATTCCTGCTTATTGGATTCCAGTCTTTCATTGACTGTGAGCTGTTTTACAATGCTTATATTGTGGGTAAATTATAGAAATGCAAATTATTGTCTATAGACATGCAAATAAATACTGTCTGGTAGAGGTTCAGTTGATTTCCTGTGAAGCCAGTCTTGCTTCTATTTGAACACTAATTTCAATATTCTTGATCTATAAACTTGCTGTATTTAGATTCTTTTTTGTACTGGATGTAACATCTTACCAGTTTCCTTATTAATGATTAAAAAAAATCTTTAACATCTGTTCATTTTGTATTTGAATTAGTGTTATGATTTTGCTTTTTTTTAATGTTTAACATATTGTAAATATTTCTGCTCCTTTCATACCACTTCAGTTTGAAAATGTATCTTCTTTCATTCCCCTGTCAGTTTCTACAATTATTTTGGAAGTTTCTTCAACTTCCCTTGCTCATCCACTCTCCTTTATCTGTGATGGGGAGGGATGAGAGGTATCATGGGGATAGAAGGTGATCAACAGCAAAGTAAAAGCCACTATTCGTCTTTTCTATTTTTGCTTCACCTCTGATTCTTTTTATTTTGCTTCCTTTTAAAGATTTTTTCCAGATTTACCATCTTATTATTGGATTTTAGCTTTTAAATAATAAAAGCAAAAAAAGTGTCTGTTTTACCTTCTAGACTCTGCAGTTTCATCATTTTTTTCATGAAAATGAAAAAGGAAAGAGGAGGGGATGTATAATACAAGTTAAGCACATTGTTCTTACTTTGAAAAGAAATTCAAAAGTGATAAGTACATTCTATATGCAAAGCCCAGGTTTAATTCCAGCAGTAATCCTGCAAACCAGGAATGCTATTATTTTCATTTAAAATGTAATACAGATGATGTTTAAAAGGCTAAGGAACATTCCCAAGTTTGCACAACTACTAAGTAGATAGAAAAATGGAATTGAGGTGTTAATGGGAGGGCCAGATGAAAATCATTTGTTAGTTTTGATCTCAGGTGGCTTCAGCCTGCAGCCGCTTGAAGCAGAATTTCTGTTCCTTGGCCAGAGATTGAAGTCAGGCCACGGCAGTGAGAGTGCCAAATCCTAGCCACTAGACCACCAGGGAAAATGGCCAGTGACACGGCCCTGGCCTGTCAGCTTTGTAGAAATGAATTTCCACAGAGAGACGGAAAATAGTGAAAAAAGTAAAGTGTTTATTAGGAAGAAAAAGAGTGAGTGTGCATAGACTCACACAGGCAGACTCAGAGAGTTGTGCCTTTATGGTAGTTTGAATCACTTATATGGAGCATTTCTTCCGGGTTTCCTCTGGCCAGTCATCTTGCTTTGCCTGGCTCTGAGTCCATATTTGGTTTATCTCAGGATCCTTCCCTCTGTGAGTGCGCACATCTCTTAGCCAAGATGGATTCTAACAAAGAGATCTATGGGTCGGTTGACATCTACTACTGTGGGGTGGTGGCCCCTCCCTTTTTGACCCTCAAGGAGCCTTTCTGCACATGTGTAGTCAGGAAGCTCTCCTTGACCTCAAGAATGAGACTGTGTTCTCCCTTTCTTTTCTGGGCAGAGCTCAGTTCCTCCTCATTCGTGCTATTATTGTTATTTTAAAGTGTCCACCAGAGGCAAAGTCCAGCTATTTACCCTGTTCCTGTTGTTATTTCTATCTGGAAGTGTAAATAGGAGGCTGGCTGTAAATGTGTAACCTGGAGCCCATCTATCTCCTGCCGCAGTTTAGACTATTAATTTCCTTCTATTTTGACATCTCTCCCCTTCCTTATGTCATAATATTTTCAGAGAAAGGATATGGTGAAATCTTTTACAATATGTCTAAATGACTGATAAATCCTGAAGTCTTTCTAAATGGTATTTTTGTATACAAAGCATTATGGCTAAGTAGAGTAAGAGATATAAAACATTCCATATGGTTCTTAAGCTTAACTTACTTTTTTCCAAGAATGCTGCAATGCACAATCAGTCAAAAGATGGCTCCCCAAATATCACCAACAAAACACATTGATAAAACAAAGCTGAGTTACCGTGGGAAGGCAGAATGCTACCTGGCAAAACTTTGGCAGTGTCTTAGGGAGGAGATAATACAATAGTTTAGGATTTGTGGAAACAGCAAGGCAAAGATTTTGAGGTGAAAGATTCAAATAATCTTAGGGCACAAAGTGTTTGTTGATATTTCCCATTGAAGAATTGATGGGTCTTGCAGGTAATGCCTGTAATGAAAAATCAAATAATTTTTCTGGACAGCAGAGCCCTAGAAAAAATGAATTCATGTTACTGAGGACAGAGGAATAGCATGGTCCTGTTAATGCAGAAAGAAAGGTGTGGTTTCAGTTCTCAGTGTCTAGACTGAATGTGGAGATAGCTGGTTTTGGTTCTGAAAACTAACATTCAAATGCAAACAAAAAAATCAAGTTATTTTGAAACTTTTTTTTTGTAATACTCTTGCCCTTTACTCTCTGTGTAAGATTATCATAAGAAGCAGAGTATGTCACCTGTCATAGATTACAGTGACTGGGAATGTAACAGACAATGAAAACAAGGATGAGAAATCACTTCCTTAGTGTAATGAAAAGCTAGTCAGAGTATTAGAATAACAATTGAGATAAGAAGCATGGAGTAGTTGACAGCAAAACAAAAAAAACAGAAATTCTCAGCACCAAGGGTCTCCTGAAAACACTTGTATTTTATCCAAATAGACTCTTGAAAATGTAGTCATTGACACAGTTTGTACCATTATTGTCAATGCAGCTGCCATTGCCACTGCCACATTTCTACCTCTTTAGTTTTCTCTACAACTCTCGTAAAATAAATATGTTCATAAATGTTATCATATTAAAACAAACAAAAAATAAGATTCTAAAGAATAGGGAAAACTCATATCATTGTTCAAAGTGTTAAATGTTAAGGAGGTTATTTATTAGATCTGTGTGTGTGTGTGTGTGTGTGTGTGTCTATGTAATGTTGAAGTTTACCTAAGCATCCTATTTTTGAGGAAGGCAGTTTTATTGTTTCCCAATATCTCCTCTTTGTCTTTCAAGGAAAGAGCTAACAGCAGAAGGACTACCCTGCTCTGACATATTCTAAGATAAAAACTCTTCTCCATTATTCCTCATGACTTCCAGAATAATTACCAATGATTCCCTTGTTTACTTTCCTCTAAAGGATCCAAGCCCCTCTTCCTTTTCTTTGAGATGTTCTTCATTAATGAGTGTTCTCTATATTGCAATAAATTATTATTGAAAAAATAATTGGTGTAACTGGTATTATATATGCATGTGTATGTATACGTATATATAGACAAATATATTTATAAATAATTGTACCATATTAGATCATAAAAAGTGATAAATTAGGTAAACTTCCTCTTTGATATTCACAGTGTCCTTTTGGCCTCTGCTGCCACTTCATTCACAAACACCATGTGAAGCAACATTAAAGGACACATTAAGAAAAGAATGAAGGTTCTATTTTATTCAGACTTTGTACTAATTTTATTCACATATGGAACAGCTGTAGAATGTATGGGTTTTGGCTTTTGAGACCTTAAATTTTAGTTCCTCAGCTCTTTATTATAACTGAGCAAATTGCTAAATCTTACTCTACTCATCTGTAAAATGGCAATAAAATAGATCTTGCAGAAATATTTTTTAAATTATGTGAAATGTGTCTAAAGTTCCTAGTATAATGTAGGTGTTAGTATTCTTTCTTCCTCATTACTGTGTTTTGTTCTATCACTTTATTAAGAAATGTATCTAGTAAGTTCATTTATATTAGGATGTAAATAAATGTTGAAACCTAAAGTTTTTCCCCAGTTTAGGTATTTGATTTTAGACATTACCAGAGCTATAATCTAGGGAAAACATAAACATGGATGATTTGATGCAGATAATTTTCAGTGGAGATTGTGAAGATGCTCCTGAATTTAAATCATAAAGCAGGCATCTTCTCTGCTTCTGTGTAGGATCAATCTAGAATGAATTTGAATATGCAGATACAGTTATCCATGCTTACTATATATTTCTATCTTTATTCTAGCTTTGTTAATTTGGTTTTTGGACTTAATTTGACAAATATATGACTTGTGTTTGTTTAGGATGATATTACATAAACACCACTTATATGTGGGCACATACATGGGAAGAAAACAACCAGACATTAGAACTTTAGAAGTCCTATACCCAAAAATCCAATTCTTACCTTCAGATTTAACTACTTGATTTCTCTAGGATTGTTGTTAAAGAACAAGGGCTTTTGATAATTATTCTCATAATTGTAGTTTTTTATGTATACCTGACCTGCTTTGTTTTCATAATAAATTAACAGGCATTTAAGATTAACCTATCTTATGCTATGTAAAATACTCTGGGATTGCTTGAAAAATAATGTTTAAATCTCTGTGGAGGAGTTGAAAATGTTGAGGAATTGAGGGAAAAAAAGAGTACATGAAAACACTAGAACATTTAGTGCTGTATTAGGATGACCATACTAACTTTGTTTCAGAAATTCAAGGGGAAAAAAAAGCAGTGTAAATTAATGCAATTGCACTATTGGCTTTCAAGGCTAGAATGTTTGATACTATGTTTAATTCACAATAGGCAATTAATTGTCTGTTTTCATGAATGAATGATTGAATGAATGAATGGTTGCCCACACACAGGCACGTGCACACACACACTAAAACATTCATGATGGGTCATTAATTTGACTTTGACAAATATGTCAGTTAGGTCAATGCAAAGAAAGCAGAAAATAATTATATGTAGAAGGGGAATGATAAGCAAAACCACAAGTTCAGTGGACTGTAGGATTAAGTAAAAAGCATCCATAACAAAGCCATTGAGAGACAAAATGAATGGCTGAAATAAAGCATCATTTAAAATTATGCATATATATATTTTTTTAAATTCCATATTTCCATAAAAATCGTTATAAATACTATTGATATTCTTCCATCTACCTTCCCTGCTCAAAACCTTTTTCTCATTTCTTATTGGTAACCACTTTCAAATTGTGACATAATTTATAGGTAATCATCTCCATGTTTATAATTAAAAGCTAATCCTGCTATTTTTTAATATTTTATAATTAGATATTCTAACTATCTAGATATCAAATGACTTCTCAAAGTAGATAATACTTTGAATACTTACAGTCCTACCTCCTTTTCTCTTTTCCCTTCTCTCACACACACTCACACACTCATATTCATGCCCTTCTTCCAACTACCCAATATAATTATTTTTAAATTTTAGATGGTTCAATACTTACTGTTTATGTTATGAAAATTATATAAATATTCTTTTTCAGAGTTGAGTCATGTAGAATATGTATCCTTTGTTATATAAATATTTGTTTTCTCTGAAGTTGATAATTGTCTCATATTGCTATTTATTTAATTTATATAAATCTATCAATATCTTATTCCAAACTTTTGCTAGGAGTTAAAATCTTCTCTTCTGGATATATCTAACAGACCAAGTAGACCATCAATGTTCTACTCTTCTTAAAGACTTCAAGCTCTCTCTTCTGTTTCCTGCTTATCTCTGAAAAGGCAGCTTCAGACCTGGTGAACCATCATTTTCCTGGAATCTATTTTCCCTTTTGTCATGGGGATTGTCATGGTTTCTCTCCTTTTCCTAGGTTTTAATATTGAGACTTCTTGGCTTTACTAACTTGTTTTGATAGAAAATATATTTCAGTAGTTTCTTGAAGAACATCACATAGAAAAATTAATATTTTGCATGTGTGAAAGTGATTCATTTATCCTCATTTTGGTTTTGTATAGAATTCTTCACTGGACTTCATTTTTCTCAGGTTTTCGGTCATTTTTATATTTTCTTCCAGGTTTCATTGTTGCCATTTGACAAGTCCAATGCCATTCTGTCTTTAGTATGATTTTTTTCTTAAATCCCTGGATGCTTTTAGCTCAGACTTTTCTTGAATTTTATGAAATCTCTAAATAAAGTGACTTTCCATTGTGGTAAGCACACTGTCCATCAGTTCTTGAAAATTTGTGTTTGTGTCTTTTTAATATACTTGCTGCCTATTTTGTTTGGGGACTGGCTATGCTCAGAGGCTGAGATTGCCTTTGCCAATAGTTTATTTAATACAGACAGGTTTGCTGTGGGATTTATAATAATTTCACAAGCTAATAGCATATAGGGTAATATCCTTAATAAGATAGTAAAGAAATAAAACATTGCAAACAAATGATAAATTACTTACGGTGCGGGGGGGTTGGGAAGAAGTTCCAGGTAAGGGGCAATGACAAAAATAAAGTCCAAATTAAGTTGAGCTGTACCCTTTATACAAGTTTAGTTTCTCTAGGACAAAAATAAAGGTTCCTTGTTGCTAGCGCATGTTGCTAGGGAAGGAAGGCAACAGGGGTCAGAGGGCAGGCTAGACTGCTCTGGGGGTTATCATTCCAGGGACCTGTTTGTGCCGTTGCCTATGAGGAGTGACTCACCCAGGTAGGAACAGATGTCCCTTCTCTTCCTGAGACTGTTGCACAGTTTAACACCACTGCCAACTAAGAGTAGCCTGGCCATGGCAGGAGCAAGTCTCTCAAGATCTTCAGAGAGCTGGATCAGTCAAGGGTAGCTTAGCCCTGAACAAAACTCTTGGATACCCCTCACAAACTCTCAGTATTTGTAGTGTAAATGTCCCCTTACCATAGTTGCTTCTATATCTGTTTTTATTAGTAAGACCCCAGAGGAGCCCCTCAGCACCTGAGCTGCTAAGTGCTTATCAGTGACAACAGTTGAGATGATGACATCCTGACCCAGTTTACTTCATGTCAAAAAAACTTCTGAAAAGGATTTTTTTTTGTCTTTCTCATAAACAGGTGGATTAAAACAACTTTACTTAAGTCATAACAAGTGGATTGAAATGATTTGAAACCAGTATACAGCACTGCCACTTTCAATGTCACCAGTTTTTAGAATTCCTATTATTTACATGTTGCAATGCCTAGACTGAGCCTACAGTTTGGCTGTTATTTTTTAGTCATTTCATCTCTCTCATTTTTAATGTTTAATGGTATCTCAACCATATCTTTCAATTCTTCTGTCGATTTATTTATTTGTAAAGGTTTTTTTTTTGGTTGTATGAATGGTCATTTTTATAGTCTTTTGCTCTTATTTCATGATCTTCCTCTGTCTCATGTACTTTACTCCTTTTATTTGAGGTTTTTATCATTCACTCTTTACTCTCTTTCAAGTCCCTATTTTCTCTTTATTTATATTGGTCTTCATCTTATATGTTAGTGGCTTTTCCTGGTGACCCTTGGCTATTCATGAATCGTATTAAATTTTGCCTTTACTACTATACAGGTGTTTTCTCCATAAATAAGTCTTTTAATCCCATGTCTAGGGTCATAAGCCTGGCTGCTATCTTTATGTAAGTCATTGTTGTTTCTAGAATTGTGAGACAATACATTTCTGTTGTTTAACAACAATTTTGTGGTTGTTTGTGACAACAACTACAAAAAACTAATACCTGCCTCATGTATCTAGACTTTAGGTTTGTCTCTCTTCAAAATTATGGTTCAATTGATTTAGAAAAAAATGGATTTAACTTTACAGTGGTAAAACAAAACCATATTTCTGTATGACAAGACAACATACCATAACCTTTCTAAATCAATAGGTGTAATACAATGAAAATCAAAATCCAGTCAAGAATTTACAAAGGATTTTATATTTATTTGAGAGTAAAACTGGGAGGACTAGTTCAAAATATCTTCAATAAGATTAGACCAAAAAAAAAAAAAAAAAGATTAGACCTATAAGGATAGGGATTATGTCTTACCAAAGTGTCTTCCACATAATATTCTATAAATACTTCTGCATGAATAAAAAATGAGAAATGGAATAGGCAGCATTCTAAGATGACCTCCAAGATTTCTAACCCCTGATATGTACATTCTGTATAATTTCTTCCCCTTGAGTGTAGGTGGGATTTGTGAATATGATCTGATTTCACTCGTATAATTATCTATTGTAATTTTCTATTATAAGGTAATGTTTACTGGTTCTACAGATTAGGAGCTGATGTCTTATGGTGGCTATTATTCAGCCTACTATGGGAAATCTCCACATATTTAAACGTAATTCATTGATACTGAAGGCACTACTTAGAAAAAATGTATGCTACCATCAACCAAACTGAGCTTAATATTTCTTTCTGTGTGCCCTTAAAAGAGGGATTGGGTCCTTCCTAAAGAGAGAGTTTTGAAGTCAGAGCTTCTGCTGATCTTGAAAAAAACAAAATGGCACTTTGTGTATGGGCTGTGTGGTTTGGACTTGAGGGCACCCTCTAGGACCTGAGAGCCACCTGACCTACAGTAATCAAAAATATGGGAACTGAATCCCATAACCATGAGGAACTGGATACTTACCAACAATATATATGAGCTGTGAAATGGATTCCTCCCTAGTCCAGCCACCAGTTGAGAATGTAGCTGGCCAAAGCCTTGATTTCAGTGTTGTGAAACCCTCAGTAGGGCACCCAGTTAGGCCATGCCCAAGCATATGTCCCACAGAACTGTGAGGTAATAAATTAAGCTTCTATGTTTGTGGTAATTTGGGACATGGAATAGAAAACTAACATAAGAAAGGACTTGCCCAAATTGGTATTAAACATACCATAAATGTTCAATAATTAAATAGTTTTTTTTTCTTGCACAAGATTCAATTGGTAGATCAATGGCTCTGATTAGATATCCCAGAAATAGACACAATTTTATATATCCAAATTTTATTTGTAAGCAATGTATGTTATTAGCTACATCAGAAAGAACATTTATTCAATAAATAACATTGGAATATCTAATTATTTTTAATATGTAAAAAAGTAGCTAATTACATGGCATATTCTAAAATATATTACAGATTGATTAATAATTTACATGAAAGGGTTGAATAAAGTAGTGGAAAATCAAGTTGAATATTTTTTTCTGATCTGAGAGAAGGGGAACATTTTCCATGCATAATAGCAAATGGAGAACTCCCAAGGAAAATACATGCAATGGTGATAGTATATCTGTTTCGGAAGAAGGTAGAGTACAATAAATAAATCCATTTGACAAACTGCCATATTTAAATCACTTTAATTCAAAGTTCATAAAATTGGGGATAAAGGCAAATCTATGAAAATATATTTAAAGATATGTATTAAAAACAATACAAATTATGCAGCCTCATTAAAACATGGACAAATAGCCCTGTTTACACATGTGTCATAACCTGCGGCCACTATAGCCCTATCTAAGCAAACTGCTGCATTATATCATCACTAATGTATGTATAATGGTTCCCACTCCAAGGCCATTGAATACTGGGCCAGAGATTGATACCTAACTCAGTGGTTTGCAATTATTTTATGGCCTGAGTCAGATAGAGAATTTCTATTAGTTAAATCCTTTTTTAAATTTTGACCTAAGAGCCACAGAGACTGTTGCCTCTTACATGAGCATTGAAGTGAGGGGTCAGAGTCTGCCTTTGCATGGCCTTGTATGCCTAATGAGTAAGGTAAGAGAGACAGAGGGAAGGAAAGGGAAAGGAGGGTATGAAGAAAGAAAAGGTAAAGAACAAAAGAGAACAGAACAGAAAAAGGAGAGAAGAGAGAAGAGTTACAAGGAAAGAGAAAGGGAGAAGAGAATATAGAGGAAAGATTAAACATGCAGGGTCTGAATGTCACAAAGCACAGCACCCATGAGGAATTACAAAGAAGAAAGGAAGGCGTCCCAGGCTGTGGAGATGGGAATATACAGATCATATTTGGAAAACAATAGAAGGAGCATGTGAAGAACACAGAGGAACCGTAGATTATGAGAGAACAAAAGAGCTGGGAGTGACCCTACTTAATAGTGACCTGGTACTGGAAAGCACCAGATCTATTTAATAGTTATTTTTCTGGGCAAAAACATATTAAATGACGTAAAATTGGAGGAATGATGCTTACCTCTACTTGATAACCTATGTGCATAGGCCTGTTACAGAAACTACTCAGGAAGACAATACGAAGCTTATTTAAGTTTCCTCCTCTCTTCTGCCTAAAGGAGAGACGAAAATAAACTAAAATAGACAATTTTCTCTCATGAGGTAAGTTTTCCATCAAATTCCTGGAATCCTTTAGGTTATTTCAGAACATGCTAACAATCTATTTCTATTTATTTCGCTTTTGCTTTGTTAGCTTTGTTATGAAGTTCTATTTTAATACTAATTCACAGAACTTAACCTGATACATTGTTCACAGTGTCTACACTTTAATCCCATGCTCTGGGGATAAAACTCCAGTGCTAGATATGTCAGAGGTATTCATTATAATTTTTATTTTTAATGCACACATGATATCCTTTCTTGTAGATCTTTACCTGTCCTTGGTCATTTTCTAAGGAGCCCTGGATCCTTTTAGTGAGAAAGGCTTTTAAAGATCCCAATCTGATCACTAGGGTTACTCATTGTTACTGGGTTGTTTTTACTTTTAGGACTTGGTAGTGGGCGAAGGTTGAAAATGCTTCTTTTTTTGAAAGAAAGGAAAATGAATCCTGAGTTCACACTATTTCTATTTCAAATATAAGATTGTAGGATTTTTTCCTGTATTTTATGTTTTATTCCTCTACTATTACTGTTGTCTCAGCCACACTTATTCTGACAGTAACAGTATAGGAATGTACTTTTATTAAATCTCTCTAAGAAACTCAAATTTATTTTCCATAGAAATAAAACTCTGTCATTTTATGTAAATAATGTACACATTTTCTTTACAAATAATTAAATTATGTAATCTTATATTGATTCCATTTATAATAGTTTGCATGCTGTTATAATGCGTATAGTAAATATGATATTAAATATAATAAGATGAACACACACAGAACTGACACAGATTTATGAACAAACATAACTGACTCCGTAAGCGTTGGACTTTATAGGAAGTACAGGGACATATTGAAAATTACCCAGATAGCTTTGTGAAAAATTAAAGCAGACGCCTCAGTTAAATAGAGTTGGGAGACTAGAAGGAGTAGCTCTCATGCCCTGCAGCAATGACAGAGCCAGACAGGAAGGAAAAAGGAGAAAGACTCTTCTTCCTGGAAAGGACCCAGCCAGTGAAAAGCCATGGACTCTGTTTACTATAGCCCTCCCAACTGTCTTTTCCTTTCTATAAAAGTTTTCTCCTTCCCTTGCTATGTGGGGACTTGCATGTGGCTCTCCAAGGTTACAGACCCCTAATTGCAGTTCTCTTCTGATCCTGATTAAACTCATCTTTGCTGAAGAAATATCTGGCACTCTATTTGTTTCAGATCAACAGCTTCAAGCATTCAACAGGGGAATGGAAAGTGTCATTTAGTAAGGGGATGTGAGTAAGTGAAGTTTTTGAAGACAACTTCCACTATGTTTAACTAGGGAGAATTTTTATCTTCACCTGTATCTGAATAATTCCATATTTATTTAAGCCTTCTTTTTAATTCTTATTAGAGTTTAGTAATAATCCTTATACAAGTTTTGTACATTTTGGGTTAACTTTTTTTAAGTTTTTGAAGTTTATTTGTAAATGTAAATAGTATCTATGTTTTTATTATGCTTTGTTGTCTAGGCAAAGTATGTTTTTATTAAAGTTGATGCATCTGTTTTGAGATTCTTTCTCTTTTCCAATCCATATTTTATACTTTTGTCAAATCAGTCCTTCAAAAATATACTTCAGTCATTCCGTTTATAAAACTATTGACGATATGATGGAATAAAATGATCTGAACTCCTGGAAAACATCTCTCCTGATAGTTAATTTCCCTTGTTTTTAACCTATGAATTGATATTAAATAGTCTATAAAGTAAGTGCTCTAATTTGCTACATTTCCATAGATTAAGAAGTTCATCAAAGCAAAGCTTTAATTTCTAATTAATTTCTAATTCTTCTAAAATATTTATCATAATAAAGCCTTGTGGCTCATAGTCTTGGTATAGTAATGATGGAGGAGCTGGTAAATTTTAGGTATACAATTTAGTGGTGAACTGATCCATCAGGCTGAAAATGAACAAGTGATTATCTCATAGTGGCCAAATCCACTTGATTTATACAGTGTAATGTGGATAATTATATAAAAATTTTAGTGTAGCTTTCTTAGAATAATGATTTATAAATTTCTAATTTTTCATTGCTTTGTTATAGGTCTTTTTTTTTTTCCTTTTTGTCATTATATCTTTGGTCAGATAACTCCTTTCACCCTTTAATTACAATCACATTGAGAAGGAGATAAATTAATAAATAAGTGGCTAGAAAGATCATAACTATTTTGTTTATTTGAAATTAGGGTATCTAAACTCCAGAATATTAGTAATACAAAACAGTTTCATTCCCAGATAGTTGCCTCTTCCTAGCTAAACACTTTCCAGATAGCGTAGCAATCTGAAAGATTATAAGTAAAGAGGCTTCATATTTTTTGTCACCCTTGAATCAGTTTTGCCTGTCTCAGATTACATTTCATATAATAAAAATCCTCCTTCCCTGCATTATGGTACCAATAAGAAGACCAGTTGGTCTCCTTCCCGGCATTATGGTACTAATATTGTCCAGATGTACCCAAAAGAATGATTATTTTCTTTTTCTCCGTGAAATGTTCCGTTATTTCTTGAGGATAAGCTCTCATGACCATTGGCGATCAATATAACAGTAGTAAAATTCTATCAAATGTCAGTGCTCAATTAACGATGAAGTTTCAGCAAACTCTATTTGTGTCCACATTCTACTTTATATACAGGCTAAAAATTGTGCTTCATTTTTTAACACCACATATACAATTGAAAACCAGTAAAAGGTAAGAATAGAAGGCAGAAATGATCAGTTTGAAAGTAAAAATAAATATTTTTACCTATAGGAAGCCATTCTATTTCTTGCTTGAGGGAATTGAATACACTGGAACATAATGTAATCTTTAAAAGCATAATGGCATAGAGACAACTGTGAATACAGTGCGCAAATTCTGACATTGACAAATTGTCCAAGAGTCGATGGAATATAAATAGGACTGACAAACTTTTCAATTCCATTGATGTTTAGGTACTTTAAAAATCAAACTGCTCAAATCATTTTAATGCTAATACTTGTGCAAGACTTTTAAAGCCTGTTTAAAAAAAAAAGTTTGAAAACACAGTATTGCATTGTGTTTTTCTATAAAGTTAACAAGACAGAGTCTAATATAAATCCAGCTTTATAAAAATCACGGTTCTAAAAAAACAGAAATGTTGATTTAGTAAGGAAAATAACAGCTACATCTCCTCTTGCACTAAGAAAAAGGTAGCTATCAATCAAGAACTTCCTCACATTTCTGCAACAACATCTACAAATTTATTTGTAAAGATTGCTATCTTTTTATTCCATCTGTTCCTCTCTGTCCCTTCCAGAGAATTGTACCCTCTCTCTGCTCGAACTGTTTGCCTTCTCTAGCAGCTTGCATTATCTAATTAATTATCATGTTGTTCTCCTTTTCTATTGGCTCCTTTTCATGAAAAATTAAACTTTTTATTATTCTTTTCTCAAAAAAAATTTTTGTTTTTCTAACTCCACATTTTTTTTAAGTTTTGTCCATTCCATTATAACATACATGTTTTTTCCCACACTCTGCTTCCAACATCACAGGAAGTGTCAGGATTTTCTTTATTTGCAAAATATGCTTTTAGAATATGGAAATGTCTGAATATTCTAGTAAAGGCTCTGAGTATTCACACGAATATGAAGTTCCTAGAGAATAAAAATATATGCATTTAAAATTATTAATAGTTATAGATCACATTTTAATAGGATATAAAATTTTTAAATCCCCCCAAAGAGAAAAATGTGTGTGTGTATAGCAATAAAAGTAATCGTACCTGCCATTTAAAAATATATTTTTAGTGAGAGAGGTAATTTCAGGTTTGGATAAACAGAAAAGAGATATATTTCTGGAAGGGAAAGCTAAAAGTTATGAAGATGTCAATCTCCATAATTAAATTTACAGCTGTAATACACACAAAACCAATATTCCACCAAATCTGTTTTTGAACTTGTCAAAAACTTTCAAAAGTTTATCTTTAAGAAGAAAATAACTGAGGATATAAAAGGAAGTTCAGGTATGTAATTGGAGGAAAAGAACCCTACCTCATATTATTAATTTTAAATTATATTTTAGATTTAAAAGAATACAAGCAATGTGATAATCAGACAAGAATAAATTGATTAATAGATCAAAATTGCAAAACAAAAATGCTTTATTCAATGAAAAAAATAAGGCTTTATTAAATAAGTACACATGCTGAAAAAGTGATGGATCAGTTAATTCCTAAAGATTCAATTACGTTTTTTGGGAGTGAGGGATTAACACTCAAATACGTATACCCACAGGAGAGTTCTCAATAACTTCTCCTAGATGTCTATCTTGATGACTGTAAGACACCTTAGAATCAACTTATCAAAGTTCACCATCTCTCCACAAAGGAGCTTTTTCTCTAGTGTTCCCTATCAGAGGTAATGTCACCATAATCCTTCAAGATGCTAAGACCAATGTATATGTTAATGATTGACCAGTATATTTTTTGATATAGATATATTTTACTGTGAAAGTTTTTCTTCATACTCTACTAGTGAAAATTCTGCATATATAATACAATTCAAAGGATAAGATGATCAAAATGTTTTGTTGATTGACTGTAGAAGTGATCCTTTCTGATTATGCTTAAAGGTGGCTGGCACTCCCTGTCAGCTGTACACTTCTAGGAGATTCAAAACTGTCCACAGAAATTCATAAAGATGCTTAGATGTTTTCTAGGGCAGTATCACCAGATAATATTACAGTTCATGGTATCATACTACTTTATTCCATATTAGAGGATTTTATCCAATAAATCTACTTGCATTCAACCTATTTTATGAGGTCTTGCTTCAAAAAAATTAATCCATACAAAAACAGAATTAACATCATTTATAACAGATTTGTGTGTGTATATCTTATTTCTTTCAGTAAGATTAAAACATAAGATATTTTAGTATTACCACTGAATCTCTCACATAGGTCACAGACTCAGATTTAGAAATTCTTTGTTTTGAAAGTAAAAAAATATTAAGAATATTGAATGCCTATTATATGTTAGACTGACATATTTCATGTCATTTAAATTTCTCAATAACTCTACAAAGTTTTTTCATACCTATGTAAAATAAAGTAATTTATTCAGTGGAATTAGGCTAAAATTTGAATTAGACTTTAAAGATTGTTTCCATTTTATAAAATAGTTAAGGAAAATAGAAGAGATTACTTTGCTATACCATTTGTAATGATACTAAAAATATAACTGAGATTAGCTATCTGTCATTCTTCACATATACATGTTGAAATATGAGAAGGAAGTTGCCACCAAAACTTTAATCCAAGAAATAAGAATATGTAGTGCATGTAAAGAATATAAGTTAGATGATAGCAACTTTGGCAAATGTTGATTTCTGAAAATGACAGTTCAATGTTTTAAATAAAGCCATGCTACAAGTTTCAGCAGTCAGTATCCTAGGTGATGAATTTCTATGAATATAATTAAATGGTATTGTGAATTAATTATGAATGCAATTAAACAGTATTATGGAGTTGTCACCATTTTGGAGTAGTAGAATTTGGTAAGTTTAATTTTGATTAGAGATATACCTTGATAAAATGAAAATAATGTTAAGATTTTATTATTGAATAGGAATTTGGCTACCTTACCATAACTAAAATTTTAGGAAGAGAGATAATTCATAAGTTTTATCAGTAATGTTTTCTGAGGTTGTTTTACAGATAAAACTAATTGGAAAGAGAAGAAATATAGAATTAAATAATAAAGAGCAAAGAAGAGCTGGGAGTACAGAAGGGAACTTAAGTACTTACGTTGTCTTAGGCAGTACTGGTGTTTTTATATCTATTGTTTCATTTGATACAAAGAACAATGTTAGATTGGTACTTATAAACATAAACTAAAAATAATATCCAAATTATAAACTGTGTTGGATTTTACTTTTCTGTGGATATTTCCATCTTCTTTCTCTAGATAAAACCAGGATCTTTATAGTTATCCCTGCAGCCTTTGCAAGTGGAGGCCATTCTTTCTCCCACACGTTCTGTATCTCTAGTACATGCTGATGGGTAGGAATCTTCCTGGTTCCCTACTGCCCTTTCCAGCAAATGTCTCCTTTTCCTTTTTTTAAAATCTCCACATTTTCGAAGTGTGTGTAGTCAGATTTCATATACTTTGTCTTCCCCTTAATGTCATCGAAGAATCTCCCAGTTGTGCTCCTTCATGGATCACTGTCTTCTTCTCTACTCTTTCTCTTATCATTCTTGTCAGATTCAAGACATAGTAGATGATCCCTCAAACGCTAAACTCACATACTTGACCATGGCACGTTTGTTTGTTTGTTTTTTGCGGTACACGGGCCTCTCACTGTTGTGGCCTCTCCCGTTGCGGAGCACGTGCTCCAGACGCACAGGCTCAGTGGCCATGGCTCATGGGCCCAGCCGCTCCGCCGCATGTGGGATCTTCCCAGACTGGGGCGCGAACCTGTGTCCCCTGCATTGGCAGGCGTACTCTCAACCACTGCGCCACCAGGGAAGCCCTGCCATGGCACTTTTAAAGATAATTTCTTCCTCTCCACTCCATCCACTTATACATAGAGTTATAGTCTATATTCTGTCATCGCCATACATGCACTACCTCTCAATTTATATGTAATGCTTCCTTTTTCTGATTTTAACCTCCTATAAATCAAACTCATTTAATACCATACTCTGCCCCACTAGTTAACACAATATACATTTCCCTTTATTTTGGTCTTTAATTTCTTTCAGCCATATATTTTTAGTTTTCAGTATACGATTCCTTCAAATATTTTGTCAAGTTTATCTCTAAGTGTTTAATAATTCTGATACTGTGTTAAGTGGTATTTTATGTTAATTTCTATTTCCATTTGTTTGTAGGTACTATATAGAAATGCGATTTATTTTGGTATTGATCTTACATTCTACTGCTGTGTTGATTTTTAGTAGTAGTAGCTTTTTTATAGATTCTGTCAAGTTTTCTATATGGACAATCACGTTCTCTTCAAATAAAGATACATGTACTTCTTTATATCCAATTTTGTAGAACTTTATTTCATTTTCTTGCCTTATTTCCTTAGCTAAAACATTGAGTACAATGTTGGATAGAAGTAGGGAGAATAGACAAATTTGTCTCATTGCTAATCTAGGGTTAAACACTCATTCTTTTAAAATTTAACAATTAACAAAATGTAATTTAACAAAACTGCTAGTTCTCTGAGGGACTTTTTTTGAAAATTAGAAGTGGATATTGGATTTTATCAAATGCTTTTTCTAAGCTTTTGACAAAATTCAACACCCATTTACAATAAAAACTCTTGAGAAAGTGGGTATGGAGGGAACCTACCTCAACCTAATAAAGGCCATATACGACAAACCCACAGCAAACATCATTCTCAATGGTGAAAAAAAGATCAGGAACAAGACAAGGATGTCCACTCTTACCACTATTATTCAACATAGTTTTGGAAGTCCTAGCCGTGGCAATCAGAGAAGGAAAATAAATAAAAGGAATCCAAATTGGAAAAGAAGAAGTAAAACTGTCACTGTTTGCAGAAGACATGATACTATACATAGAAAATCATAAAGATGCCACCAGAAAACTAATAGACCTAATCAATGACTTTGGTAAAGTTGTAGGATACGAAATTAATGCACAGAAATCTCTTGCATTCATATACACTAACAAGAAAGAGAAATTAAGGAAACAATCCCATTTACCATCGCAACAAAAGAATAAAATACCTAGGAATAAACCTACCTAAGGAGACAAAAGACCTGTACTCAGAAAACTGTAGGATACTGCTGAAAGAAATCAAAGACAACAGAAACAGATGGAGAGAAATACCATGTTCTTTGATTGGACGAATCAATATTGTGAAAATGACTATACTACACGAAGCAATCTACAGATCCAATGCAATCCCTAACAAATTACCAATGACATTTTTCACAGAATTAGAAAAAAATTTACAATTTGTATGGAAACACCAAAGACCCCGAATAACCAAAGCAATCTTTTTTTTTTCTTTTTTTTTTTTTGTGGTATGCGGGCCTCTCACTGTTGTGGCCTCTCTCGTTGCGGAGCACAGGCTCCGGACACACAGGCTCAGCGGCCATGGCTCACAGGCCCAGCCGCTCCACAGCATGTGGGATCTTCCCAGACCGGAGCACGAACCCGTGTCCCCTGCATCGGCAGGCGGATTCTCAACCACTGCGCCACCAGGGAAGCCCCACCAAAACAATCTTTAGACAAAAAAATGGAGCTGAAGGTATCAGGCTCCCTGACTTCAGACTATACTACAAAGCTATGGTAATCAAGACAGTATGGTACTGGCATAAAAACAGACATATAGATCAGTGGAACAGGATAGAAAGCAAAGAAATAAGCCCACACACCTATGGTCACCTAATCTATGACAAAGGAGGCAAGAATATACGATGGAGAAAAGATAGTCTCTTCAATAAGTGTTGCTGGGAAAACGGGACAGCTGCATGTAAAAGAATGAAATTAGAACACTCCTTAACAACATACACAAAAATAAACTCAATGTGTATTAAAGAGCTAAATCTAAGACCGGACACTATAAATCTCTTAGAGGAACACATACGAAGAACACCCTTTGACATAAATCACAGCAAGATCTTTTTTGACCCACCTCCTAGAGTAATGAAAATAAAAACAAAAATATATGGGGCCTAATGAAACTTAAAAGCTTTTGCACAGCAAAGAAAACCACAAATGAGATGACAAGACCACCCTCAGAATGGGAGAAAATATTTGCAAACGAAGCAACTGACAAAGGATTAATCTCCAAAATATACAAACAACTCATGCAGCTCAATATCAAGAAAAGAAACAACCCAATCCAAAAATGGGCAGAAGACCTAAATAGCCATTTCTCCAAAGAAGACAAACAGATGGCCAACAAACACATGAAAATATGCTCAACATTACTAATTATTAGAGAGATGCAAATCAAAACTACGATGAGGTATCACCTCACACCAGTCAGAATGGCCATCATCAAAAATATCTACAAACAGTAAATGCTGGAGAGGATGTGGGGAAAAGGGAACCCTCTTGCACCGTTGGTGGGAATGTAAATTGGTACAGCCACTATGGAGAACAGTATGGAGGTTCCTTAAGAAACTAAAAATAGAACTACCATATGACCCAGCAGTCCCAGTTCTGGGCATATACCTGGACAAAACCATAGTTCAAAAAATACATGCACCCCAGTGTTCATTGCAGCACTATTTACAATAGCCAGGACATGGAAGCAACCTAAATGTCCATCAACAGAGGAGTGGATAAAGATGATGTGGTGCATATATACAATGGAATATTACTCAGCCATAAAAAAGGAATGAAATAGTGCCATTTGCAGAGACGTGGATAGACCTAGAGACTGTCATACAGAGTGAAGTAAGTCAGAAAGAGAAAAACAAATATTGCATGATATTGCTTATATGTGGAATCTAGAAAAATGGTACAGATGAACTTATTTGCAAAGCATAAATAGAGACATAGAGGCAGAGAATAAACTTACGGATACCAAGGTGGGAAGGGGGTGTGGGATGAATTGGGAGTTTGGGATTGACATATATACACTACTATGTATAAAATAGATAACTAATGAGAACCTACTGTACAGCACAGGGAACCCTACTCAGTGCTCTGTGGTGACCTAAATGGGAAGGAAATCTAAAAAGGAGTGGATATATGTGTATGTACAACTGATTCACTTTGCTGTACAGCAGAAACTAACACAACATTGTAAAGTAATTATACTCTAGTAAAAATTAAAGGAGTTTTGTGTGTCTACTGGGATTTCATACATTTTGCCTGTTTATTTTAATATAATAAATTATACTGTTATATTTGAATGTTAAAACAACCTGGAAAGTATTTGGCCACTACTTCTTCAAGTAATTTTTCTTTCTCCATCTCTTTCTCCTATCCTTTGGGGACTCATACAGGTTAGGCTGTTTAAAGTTGCCCCACAGTTCACTGATTCTCTATTTTTTACAGTTATTTTTTCTCTGTGATTTTGTTTTGAATAGTTTCTACTGTTACATCTTCAAGTTCTGCCATGTCTAATCTGCTATTAATCCTATCTAGTGGGTATTTTTAAATTCTCTTTCTGTTTCTCTAATCTCATACACTGTGGTTTTCATCTCTAGAAGATTAATTTGGTTCTTTTTTTGTCTTATATATTACAACTTAACTTTTTAAATACATGAGAAAACAGTTCTCAGTGTTTTGATTATTTGTTTTTATGTCCCTGTATACTAATTCTAATATCTATGTCAGTTCTAGGTTAATTTTGATTGACTTACCTTTTCATTACGGGCCCTATTTCCTTGCTCCTTTGCATGCTTGGTACTTTTGTAATTGGGTATCAGACATTGTAAATTTTACTTTGTTGAGTGATGAATTATTTACATTCCTATAGACAGTTTTGAACTTTGTTTTAGAATACTAAGTTACTTGGAAATAGTTTCAACCTTCAAAGTCTTCATTTTAAGATTTGTTATGTGGGACCAAAGAGGTTTTCAGTCTAGTCTTACCCCACTACTGATGTAAGGCCTTCATTAGTAATCTACCCACTGCCTCGTGAATAATGAGGTTTTCCAGTCCAGCTGGGGGGAAAAGCCACAATTTTCACTTTTGCGTGCACTGAGGTACTGTTACCTCTATTCCCTTTGATGCTTCTTTCCTCTGTCTTGGGTAGTTCCCTCACATGTATTCATTGGTCATTATTCACCTGAATACTTGGGAGAAACTCACTAAAGATCTCCAGAGTTTACTGGTTGTTCAGCTCTTGTCTCTTCAGTCCTCTTTCCTGCAAGCTCCTGGTCTTCTCAGACTCTTGGGTTTGTATCCTAAAGTTATAGAGTTCTCTGGGCTCCACCAAGATTTCCCTTTCTGGAGCCATGGCCTGAAATCTCTTTCAGAGAAGAAAGTTGTAGCAATCATAAGGCTTACCTTATTTGTTTCTCATCTCACAAGGATCACTATTCTTTATTGTTTATTATCTACTGTTTTGCCAACCTGTTTTTGTTGTTTGCCTGTGTTTTGGTTGTTTCAGACAAGAGTCAGTCCAGTCCTTGTTAGTGCCTCTTGGCCAGAAGTGAAGATCCTCAGGTTGACTTGTTTGATTTTTATACCACAAAATACATCATACTTTCTAAATTTATACCTACACTCTGTTACTTTATTACATTGCAGTAGAAAAAATATTCCTGCTTCTATATGAAATAAACTCCTCCACTTATATCCTAAATCTAACTCTTTTCAACCCATCTCCTGAAACTGCCCTTTCTCTTTTATATTATCAGTTTTGTCTTCTGAAATGGTAAGCAAACTTTTTTTTTGGTAGAGTCAGATATTAAATATTTTGGGCTTTACAGTCCATATAGTCACTGTTGCAACTATTCAGCTCTGCTAAGCAGCCATATGTAGTATGTAAGTGAATGGGCATGACTGTGCTCCAATACATTTTATTGACAAAATACAAATGGTGGTGTTAATTTGGTCTGTGGGTCATAGTTTTACAGCCCTTACTCTTCTGGATCATTCCCGTGCTGTAATCATCTTCATCATAAACACAATGGCAGCATCCATCCATTCTGCTTGTCTTCTTTTTCTAGTTTTCCTATAACGCATTCTAATTGATCTTTGACTTTCAAAATTGCTAAAGATAGCTTTAATCAAAACCACCCACAATATACAATTATCTTCATCTTACACTATGTACCACAGACTAGTTCTTGAACCATTTTTTATGTTCTTGGTTTCAACCACATCATTTGATTTTCTTATTATCTAGTTAGCTTTTTGTTACCAATTTTATTTCCTGACCCCTTCCTTTCTCATAAAACTATAAATGATGATACACTCCCAAGGTCATTTTTCTTCTATATTATCTCTCCCTTTTCAGACTTCATCTAATTCTATAACTTTAAAAATTATCTATTTTATAATTCCTCCTAAATTTAAAGCTCTTATAGCACATCTTAGAGCTCAAGACTCTTCTAGTCAATCTATTTGACATCCCCATATTTGTGTTTAATAGACATTTCTTAACTGAACTTAATCATAACCAAAACATAATTCTTAATATATTCTCCTAAATCTATTCATCTTAAATACTTTCCCACATCTCTAAGTGGTACACATTAACACAAATGCTCAAATATACCCAATGAATCATTACAGATTATATTTTCTTTCACATCTAACAGTCAATCCATTTATAAATCCTGTTGACTCTGCCCTCAATATACGTTCTGTATCTGACCATCATTTACACCCTTTCCTGCCAAAACTCTTGTCTAAGCAACTAACATATCTCTTGTGGAGTCTCCATTCTCTCTGACCTCCCCACTGCCTATTGCCACAGCAGCCAGGCAATGTTTTATGTTTTATCTTTATAAAACATAAATCATATGTGGCTCCCATATTCTAAACACACCAATATCTTTGAATCACACTGAAATAAACATCTCGTCTCCTTCCCAAGGCCTGAGAGATTATATAATCTGTTTCCTAACAATCTCTTTGACCTCATTTATTACCACTATCCACTTGATCACTCTTGTCCACATATTTGGCCTTCTTACTAGTTTTTAAACATGCCAAGCACACTCTACCTTCAGGAAGCTTACACTTCCTGGTTTCAGTGCCTGTCATTTCCACCAGGTCAAGGCTTAACTTCATTCAGGCAGAATTGGCACCCTTCTTGAGAAAGGAAAAATAATTTAAAAATTTCCCATAAACTTATCTTGCTCTTATGAATAGGAATTTTTAAATTCCCTATTCACCTCAAAACTCAACTAACTTTACAGAATATGCCTCATTTTTCCTGACCTTGCTCCTCTGAGAGGCTGTAGTTTCTTCCACAGATACTCTCTATGCTAGTACTATGCTCTAATTTCTTCATAAAATACTTCAGAAATATCTTTTGTTTGCATTTGATTTTATGCTTATTATCATATCCACTGCTGATGCTCCTGCACCCCTAGGATATAAGCTCCTTAAAAGCAAGAATTTAATGTCTTGTTTATTTTTGTATCACAAGAGTGTGCAAATTGCTTGGAATATATTAGACATTCAGTAAATATTTGTTGTATAATCAATGCAAATCAAACTTTTAATCATCAATATCAGCATTTTAATGAGGTATTAAAAATAAAATCCTGCATAATATCCTCAACAGGCAAAGGTTAAAGTCATATGTAACATAAATATATAAAGGAACCTGTAAGATGAAAGCATGTTTTTTTTAAAGATATGGATAAATAGTCAAGACAATAAATGTTTTTTAAATATGCATTTGAAAGAAAATCTAGGGAAAGTGAGGTACAAAAAGCGATGGCCTCATTTAAAAAAGGATTTTCATATGTCCTAGCTAATAAGCACTAAATGTGCTATGTATATGAATGAAGAGGCAGATTTTAATAGGATAAGTAAAGTTAATGAGGTAAAGAAAAACACAAAGGACACATTATGGCACTTGAAAAACAGAGTACTAAGGAAAAACATGCCAAATGAGTTGAATCAGGAGAACACACTATAAAAAATAAAGCAACAAACATCCAAACAAAAAATCATTTGAAAATAGTTTAAACACATTCTTCCAAAATTAATGCATGTTAGTATTTGTACTAACATGACAATGTCTATGAGATTTTTAATGTTCATGTTCTTTCTTCTCCTAAAATATGGTTCCTATTGTAGAAATTAATATTAATCTAAATTTTCATCTTCCCATATGTCAGTGATTGAAGAAAAATAACAATTGTCACACAATCATCAAAAAATATTCTGTAACCAAAAAAATTCTCTAACCAAAGGAATAAATGGTAGATATGGTATATCTCCAGTACAACTTCGTTGATAATTCATTTTCCACACACCTCTGGGTGCTACTGTATCTTTTAATAGCCTCTCTAGTACATTCTTTGTAGTGTGTTTTGGACTAAAACACTGACATAGAGGAATAATGCTGAGGGGAAAAATAGGACAACTCAGTCCTTAGTGAATGATTCAAAGAATAATTGAATCATTTTTCTTTCTAGAATGGAAACGAGTTTTGTTTGTACTGTTCCACGTTTTTATTATCATCAATAAGGCTTATGTTTTCTGTGAGAGAACTTGTCTTATTCTGGTAAATACCCACTGAAAGTATATAGGAAAGCATAAGAGATGTAATAATTTTATAGAGGAAAAAAATACAGTGAAACTGACATATGTTCCTTTAGCAGATATCTGATCCCTGAGAGTATCATTCAAACCATTTGGTCCTGCAGAAAACCCATAGTCTTCATAAATCTTTCGTGTATAAGGAACTATTCAACTTCTTTTACCATGCTTAACAGAGTTGTTAAATTACTTCTCATCATTTCTTAGTCCTTAGAGATGAGAATTATGTGGAGTTAGTGGATTTTCTACAAGTGCTTTCATTGTTTTCTAAGTCAGGCCAGGATAATGTTTGTTTCTACTCTCTAGTTCAATGCCCCTGGTTTTCCTTCTTTGTCCTTTTCTTGGGTTTCACATTGTCTTCCTTTCACATATTGGCATTTGACTCTTTATAATCTCATATGCTGAATGACTGCCAAATACTTTAAAGTATCAGGAACTATTAAAGTTTTATAAGCCAATTTTGGGTTTGGAAAAATGGCAGTGTTATGCTGCAAAAGGGAAATAAATATAGAAAAGAGAGGTAGAGAAAAGCTGGCAGGATTGAAAGATAGAATTTGATGTGGGGACAGTGAGGAATAGAACACTCAGCGACATTAGGGAAAAAAGGAGACAAAAAATAAAAAATAATGAAAAACTGCAAGAAGGGGGCAGGACCAGGAAAAATAAGCCATTTGAAAAACAAAGTAATTTGAGTTTTGAAGTGAATTGGAAATTTTAAAAAATTACAAGTAAGTAGTCTAAGGTGCTAAAAAGTTTATGAGAAATTCAGAAGTTATTTTCCCTTCACAAGAAGGATGCAAACTCTGCTCTTTGGTTTATTTGAGGGAATAAACAATGGCAAGAAGAAAACAATGGCAAGAAAGTTTTCAGTTTTCTGGAGAACATTGAATACATCAGGTTCAAGAATTTTCAGAGAACTTTTCTGTCAAACAATAAAATGTTATGAGTTTTTCCAGAAGCTAGAAACAACTAGAAATGAGGGGGTATGGCTACTCAGTTGTCAGATAATAGCACTGAGAGATAGTGTGTGATATACGTACAAAATATTTTATATAAAGCTAAGAGCATCCGGAATGAGAAAAGAATGGTCTAAATGTGCAATGGGAGAAAGACATCCTTGTGCCCCTTGCCAGGCTCTGTTGTATGAGAACTGTGTGAAGACAAATAACCATCACTATGTGGGAAGCAGAGTTTGTGGAGGGAAGCCAGATTTTTATTAGAGCATGAATGTGAAGGGTAGTTTCAGAAAAGAAGATCAGGATATAGGAGGTTATTCTGATAAGGTATATTTCAAGAGTGTCATGAAAGATTTTGATGAATTAGAAAGTGATGGAATGGGAATTACAGGGACATGCATATAAGCGTGAGAGACATAACAGTTAATCTGGGAAACTGAGGATTCTTGTGTCACTAATATAAAGAGGAATAAAGGACATAAGATTAGTTGTAGTGAGTTCAAGACTGGTAGGGTGGTGAGGTTGTGTTAAATGACAGGAGTGGCAGACTTTTGATTCTTCCCCTTCATCCTTGATGATGAGATTACAAGGTCTGGGAGGCATAGTCTTAGGCATAGTTTGCTGTACCACTCTGACTTTTGGGAGAATTGAGACTTCTGGGAACCAGTGTGTTACACTGTGAGGCCCCCTCTTCACCATTGGTGATGGGAAGATGACCTAAAGGAAGTGTGACCTTTAGTCCCAGAGCCCAAACTCACATTTGACCTCTGAGGCTGAGACTGAGAATCTTTCAAACTAAATATTTTCTAAATATGGAAATGGGAATTGGTTTTTAAACTTGTGAAGATTTTATGGATTCTTCATAAGTGTAATAATGTAGCTGCCCTGGTAGAGATCAAAGATAGCCATTGATGTGGGGTAACAGTGGTTCAAAATTTAAACTGCCCAATTATCCTCCTCCTGTGGATGAAATACATGTATTTAGGAAAGTCAATTCAGTACCTCTCTTTTTTTTTTTCTTTTACTATTGCAAAGGTAAAGTAAGGGAGCATATAATCCCTAATCCTGGGATTAAGATTTCATTACTTGCCAAAGTCTCCAATACCATGAGGATACAAAGCCAGTAGGCAGTAAGAACTTTGCCTAAGGAGCCTAAGATTCTTCTAGAAAGAGAGGAACCTCATACCCTAGGTACTTCCTGAGTTTCAAGTCAAGGAGACAGGGTGGCCTGGAGATTGTCCTATCCTAGACCTAATGGCTGGGAAGAGAAAATAAAATAACATGACTTGGGGGGGATAAAAATCTGAGTTGATGTCATGGTTTCAAGTAAATAAGGCATGAATGTTCTTGGTAAGGGCTGACACCATCAGTTTACTACTTATAGGTGGAAGGTCTTTGGGACCCAGACATCATTTTACAGTGTGATGTGCTGGGCTCTGTCAGAACTGTAACTTAAGAGCCTGAGTGTGTCACACCACTCAGGTGTGGCAGTACATAGAATTGGACCTGGCATGGTCACTGAGAGGATGAGCACCCCTGGAATTGTATAAGACCATAACAGATGCAAAGTCCACAGAAGAGGGTTCATATCCCTCTTGTTGGGAAACATTTCTCCTCCAGATGACAGACATTCCCTGCTCCCAGACACTTTAGTGTAAATGAGTCTAAATTTCCTGGATAACTAAAGAATGGTTTTTAGAAGAGAAGAATGTTAACAAGGTATTTTATGGACTCCTGTGACTAAAAATATATGATTGGAAGGGATGTAACTATGTTCTATGCTGACTTCATGAGGAAGTACATATTTGAGTAAAGTTCTTAAAAATTCATCGATTTATTACTAAAATTTATGCTTAGTCACTTGTGTGTTTTATTCTTCTACTTAAAGTGTCCATTGCTGATTCAACTTTGGGCCCTTACTGTCTAACACGGTGACAAACACCTACAAGGCCATTAATTAAAATTTGTTGAATGGGTTCAAAGGTTACAGCTCTCTTGATTCTCACTTATATTCAGCCAGTGGTGTCCAGAATATAGCACTCTTAGAACTAGCTCTAAGGTATTTAAAGAAACAACCACATGCTAAATTAGAATTAGCCTTTTCAAGAAATTAAGTCATAATTGAATTCATAAATTAATAAGTAGATTTTTAAGTTTACAGAAACATAAATAAACATTTTCATTTTGTTATAACTTGGCACTCTAATTTGAAAACAATTAATAGATAGGAAGATTTATGCCCAGCAGGTGGCCAATATATATTTTATTAGAAATTTCATGAATATCTTGCTTCTGAAGTTCTTCCAGTATTATTTTAATTGCTAATGGATAATTTAAGCTTATGATAAAGTAATGGGATTTAGGACTATCTAAAGTGAATAAAGTAACTCAACACGCAACAGTAAGAAAACAAACAACCCAATTAAATGATGAGCAAAAGACATGAACAGACACCTCACAAAGATGGCAAATAAGAATGTGAAAAGATACTCCCCATCATATGTCATTAGGGGATTGCAGATTAAAACAACGAGATATCATTACACATCTATTAGAGTGACTAAAATTCAAAACACTAGTAACACTAAATTCTGACAAGGATGTGGAGCAACAAGAATGCTGATTCATTGCTGGTGTCCACAGAAAACATGCATACAAATGTTTATTGAGGCTTTATTCATAATTGCCAAAAGTTGGAAGCAAAAGATGTCCTTCAGTAGGTGACTGCTCAAACAAATCATGGTATATAAATAAAAATGACTATTTTTCAGCCAAAAAAAAATAAAGAAAAGAAATGAACTATCAAGCAACAAAAAAGAACCTTAAATTCATATTGCTAATTGAAAGAAGCCAATCTGAAAAGGCTATGTACTCTACGATTCCAGCTATATGATATTTTAGAAAATGAAAAACTAGGAAACAGTAAAAAGATTAGTGGTTCCCAGGGGCTGAGAAACGGGAGGAGGAGGGAAAGATAGGTGAATCATAGGGGATCTTTAGGGCAATGAAACTATTCTATATGACACTAATGAGAGATACATGCCATTATACATTTGTAAAAACCCCCTGAATGAACTATACAAAGAGTTGAACTCTAATGTAAACTACGGACTTTAGCTAGTAATAACTTATTAATTGTTGCAAATGTGCCATGCTAATGTAAGATGTTAACAGTAGGAGAAGCTGTATATGGGAATTCTTATAGAATTAAAAAAAAAAAAAAAACTTGAACGAAGTCACTTTCTACCCTTTAGAAATTAGTGTTAGTTGCAGTGAGTGGAGAATTACTGTTTTTATCACAACACACACGTCAGAGGCCCATGCTGGTTTCATTGAGCTCCCGTATAAGCTCTAAAACTGATGAGTTGAAAAATACAAAAAAAAAAAATGGACTACCATATGACCCAGCAATCCCACTACTGGGAATATACCCTGAGAAAACCGTAATTCAAAAAGAGTCATGTACCACAATGTTCATTGCAGCTCTGTTTTCAATAGCCAGGACATGGAAGCAACCTAAGTGTCCATTGACAGATGAATGGATAAAGAAGATGTAGCCCATACATACAATGAAATATTAGCCATAAAAATAAACGAAATTGAGTTATTTGTAGTGAGTTGGATGGACCTAGAGTCTGTCATACAGAGTGAAGTAAGTCAGAAAGAAAAAAACAAATACCATATGCTAATACATATATATGGAATCTAAAAACAAAAAAAGTTTCTGAAGAACCTAGAGGCAGGACAGGAATAAAGACAGACGTAGAGAATGGACTTGAGGACACTGGGAGGGGGAAGGGTAAGCTGAGACGAAGTGAGAGAGTGGCATGGACTTATATATACTACCAAATGTAAAATAGATAGCTAGTGGGAAGCAGCTGTATAGCACAGGGAGAGCAGCTCAGTGCTTTGTGCCCAACTAGAGGGGTGGGATAGGGAGAGTGGGAGGGAGACACAAGAGGGAGGAGATATGGGGATATATGTATATGTATAGCTGATTCACTTTGTTATAAAGCAGAAACAAACACACCATTGTAAAGCAATTATACTCGAATAAAGATGTTAAAAAAAGTATGCAAAATAAATGCAACTTTATTTTTTAATTCTGAAAAATGAAATGGTGGAGGGTAAATATGGTCTGGATAATAGTCAACATTCCACTGACATACAGACACTTTGGAACGCATATTTTTCTGTCCAGTGGTTTTCTGTACCCCATAGAGTCCAAGAATGATTCTCTCCCTTAGTGTGATTAAAACAGTTTACCATAGAGCTGGCTGTTGAGTGTGCTTTTCCTGAACTAAAAGGTAGGACTGAAATAATTACTTAAAAGGGGAAGCCATATTTCCCTGAATACTTCTGTAATTGTGAAACAGAAAATGACTCAAATTATCCAGGTGATATTAGTACTTTAGTTCAGGCTAGTTTTGTACACTTAGTATTGTGTGTGGGGGTGCATGTGTATGTGCTAGAGACCAAGGAGTTATGCCCAAATCTAGGAGACCTTCCAGGAATAATATTGATAATGGAACTGAACAGAATTTTAGAAATATAGTCTTATAAATGGAAGTAATTGAGGAAAGAGGAAGGAGATACAGAGATAATATGTAATAAGTGTAATATATAAATAATATGTAATATATAGTATATCAAACAATGTGTAGGATATATATTCTATATATTACAGATAATGTAAATATAAAATATTATAAGTTATTGTATATAATAATATATTCTATTTTATATCAGTATATAAATGTGTGTATATAATATGGCATATATGATATGCTTCATGTCCATGATCTCTTTCTATCACTGCAGGGATATTTGCTAGGAGAAAGTCTAGAATAATTGCTATTGGCCCCAACCATCTTCCAGTCACTGCTGCAAACAGTTAATGTGCAAATATCATACATAATTTGCAATTATTAGGCTTTCTTTTTAACATTCTACAATTTGATACTTTATTGAGGGGTTCTGTCTTCCTGTCTTAATAGTTACAATTTTCACTATTCATTTGGTTTCATGGAATCCATTCCCTGTGACCATAGAAGGACATCTTGTAGAGAGCTCAACAATTCTGAGTCATTGATTTGAATATCACTAAATTTCCCAGACTTTTTGAATGAACTGTAAACCAGCTTTCTCCATATTTCATTTTTGCAATTAGCTACCTCAAATGCTCTTTCAGGTAGGTGAGATCTATATTGTAAATTCATGAAGCCATAAGTAAATTTTAATGGAACATTTTATTGACGTTCGTTGCCAGGATATAAAAATTGCTAATCAGTATTTTTTTCTGTTGTTACAAAAATTCCTCTCAACTTCTACTCTTACTGTGAACTTTTAATAGAGTAAACTATAAATGCTTTGAGTATGATGGTCACACATTCTTAGCTTTACATACTGTTCTCTCTGGGTCTCATACTCTTTTATACATTGTCGACTTACAAGATAATTTTGTTAAATTATTAAAATTTTAATACAGTGAATTTTAAACAGTGAATTTTAAACAGTGAGGAAAAGTATAGACGTGGTTATATACATTCATATATGTAATTATACATGCAAAGAGAACAATCTATTTACCTAGTCAGAATCCTGCTGTGAAAAACCATTAATGTTTATTTAACAAATATTTTTACTGTCTAAAGCCTAACTCCTGGAGAAATGCTATTAATCATATTAACACTATTTATGGTAAAACATTACTCATCTTGTTTGATGAAAGTGTAGAGTTTTTGACAGTCTCCAGAGTGTCATCTGATTACGATCCTCACTCAAATCCAGCAGATTTCAACATCCATGTTTCGAGAACATGCAGCTCCTACTTACTGACACATTCTTTATAATTTTAACAGAAACATAAGAGAGGAGACAGTGTCTTAGGTGTCTGTGACAAAAACAATCATTTTAGAGATAAATCAGCAACATTTTCTGTAAAACAATGCATTTTTGTCTAAGTTAAGAAAAAAGTCATTTGGGCTTCTCTTTCCTTATAAATTGTTCCCCTACAGAAAAACAAAAGCAAAAAATGTTCCCTGAATTCATTAGAGCAGAAATCATGGAGAAATTCAAAGAAGCACATGAATTCCTTCCTAAATGTTACCCAAAGAAATAATAATGTTAATTTAAGGGAAAAATCAGAGATTTTAGCAATAGTTTATATTCAGTACAACCTATAATTTTTCTTTTCTTGACAAGCCAGAATAAAAAGCATATTTTTTTTCTAAAATACTCTAATGTGGAGAAAGGATTTTTTTCAGCTTTATTGAGGTATAATTGATAAATTTGTAAGATATCTAAAGTATACATTGCAATGATTTGATATATGTTGTATATATTGTGAAAGGTTTTTTTCCTATCTAGTTAATTAACATATCCATCACCTCACATATTTATCTTTTTTGTGTGTGTGTGAGAACATATAAGTTGTACTCTCTTAACAAATTTCAGTTATATAGTACAGTGTCATCAACTATAGTCAGTGTGTTGTACATTAGATCCTCAGACCTTATTCATCTTAAAGCATAAAATTTGTACAAGTCACATTTCATATGCATGCTTTATCCAGCATTGAAGCAGAGTTACTAAGCCTAGAATAATTTCTGTAGGTCAGTCTTTAAAATTCACCTATTCTAGATTGCCCTGATTTGCTTTAATTTGGCACATACTTTGTAACAACCAGTGTATCCATGACAGTGTTTTATGTACTCTGTGTTTGAATATAAAAAACTGAAGGTAGGAACTTCCTTGGTTGCACAGTGGTTAAGAATCCACCTCCCAATGCAGGGGACACAGGTTTGAGCACTGGTCCGGGAAGCTCCCACGTGCCGTGGAGCAACTAAGCCCGTGCGCCACAACTACTGAGCCCGCGCGCCTAGAGTCTGTGCTCTGCAACAAGAGCAGCCACTGCATTGAGAAGCTCACTCACCACAACAAAGAGTAGCCCCCGCTCACTGCAACTAGAGAAAGCCCGTGCGCAGCAACGAAGACCCAACACAGCCAAAAATAAAATAAGTAAATAATTTTTTTTTTAAGTTGCTGCTTTGAAAAAAAAAAAATCTGAAGGCATTAAACACCATTACTGGATGGAGACACAGATAACTGATTACTTATGCTGTAGACCAGTGGTTGGCAAACAGTTTTTTGAGAAGTACAGATAAAAAGTGTTTAGGGTTTTGTGAGACATACTTTCTTTGCCACAACTATCCAACTCCACTGTTGTAGTGTAAAAACAATAAAAGGGAATATGTGTGGCTGTGTCCCAATAAAACTTTATTAATGGACACTGAAATTTGAATTTCATATAATTTTTATGATTCATAAATATCAATCTCCTTTTGATTCATTTTCAACTATTTAAAATGTAAAATCCATTCTCAGCTTGCGAGTATATACACAGTTGATGCCTTGGATTTGATCCTCAGATTGTACTTTGCTGACAATATAGACATATATTATAAGTTAAAGAGATATAAAAACAGTTATATAATTTAATATACATTTGAGATGATAATGTAAAATACAGATAATTTTCACCATTGTTTGAGTAGTCAGAGATAGATTCTTGGAGAAAGTGAGATGGCACTTAAAGTCTAATTAGGAATAGAGGACAAGGAATCGGAAGGTGAGAGAGAGAAACAAGTTCTTAAGTGAAGTTTCAAAAGCAGAATTGAATGAAGTGTGTCTTGGTTATTTGGAACTTATCACTGATTTGGATTTTGACATTGCTTACTAATGATCTTCAGTCGTTATTCTACAAATTTCTATTTTTTAAGCTTATGCTGAGGGATAAAATGCTCATTTTAATGATTTAATATTAAATACAAATACAGTACTTCCAATATCTGATATAAGTATACTATCTATACTCAATATTCCAAAAATATCTAACTTCAATATTTATATTAAATATGGACATGTCATTTCATTTATAGAAATCGTTGGAGAACGTTATGTGCTTTTTAACCATGATTTGATTGCATCAATCTTTTGTTTGTTTTTGCCTCTAAAATTTAAGAAAAAAAATCATTTAAATCAAACATGCGAGTAAGCTGTATGAAAGTAGTATCTCTTCTAAGGTAGAATTTTCTGGGACAAATAATTTCCACTTGGCACTGGCTTCACAGATACTGCATTTCTATTATAACATCTAAGTTGAGACCACAAGTTAGGAAGAAATCCCTCCTTGGGTATCATACATGCTGCATAAATGCTGTGTGTTTAATCGTCCAAACCAAGCGATTTTATTGAAAGAAAAACAACAGTTGTGTGGCAAAGATACAATTAAGAGAAGTCTTTTCAAAAATTGATCATAGCATCATGGGAGCAAATCAAATCATGAATCTCCTCAAGATTAGCATTTAAATTTGCATATTACAGATAGTCATGATGAAAGATTTTAATTCTCAAACAGGTCAAATTTCTTGGTAGAGGATATGGAAAATATTTTTTTAGAACCTAATAGCAGCACTGACTTTGGTATTATAAAAATGGTTTGGTAGTATCATACTGAACAATGTTCCCAGGCCGATATATATTGAAAGCAGAAAGAAAGCAAACTATTCATATTTTGAACAATATCACTAAAGAGTGATAATGGATGAAATCCCTGCTCTCAAAAAACATTTCATTTAAGTCAAGGCTGTGCACAAGCCATTAAATTGTCATGCCAGTTTCAAGCCATACAGCCTTATCTAAGAGTCTGCACTCTTCACTACTATGTAAAATATTCATTACTCAGGGGTAAGTTATACCAAGTTGTTCATCTATTGTAAATTTTCCGACTGAAATATTCACATAGCAGACATTCTGGGTATTTGGCACAAACAGTATTGAATCTGATTAATTTCTGCTTCATTTACATTTTGAATTTTATTTACATTGAAGTAGAAATATTTTGAAGTCAAAATAATATGGCAAGAATGTAAAAGTTGAAGAAATGGTCTTAGCAAAAAGAGCAAATAATAATGTGTTGAGAAAAGAAGAAGGATAATCTTGTCATAACATTTTTCAATCATTCAAATATTTTGCTAGTGGGTAGGAAACATTCAGAATTCCATGATGGCTTAAGTTGTCTTGGTGGTGTCAGAAAGCTCTCTCTAGTACTGGGGTTCTAAGTCATAGAATGCTGAAATAGCCTCTGTTGGTGCCGAAGTGCTTATGAAACTATTACTAACTGGTGGCCATGCAGGTTTACTGGTTTATAAAAAGAAGCCCAGCTTGAGGCAAAGAATAAAGACATTTTTAAATTTTGTTTTTTAATACTAATGTAGGTATCAATGTACCAGCCTGAATGATTTTTCTTATTTACCTTCTTACACCAATATATTGCTTTCTCAAGAAAATTATAAATACTCTAAAATACTAATTTCATTTTGGTCACACACTCCACGTGTAGTAAGTATTTAGTCATTCAAGCATACATTAATGATTCATTCCCTCAAAAATATGTGCTTCAGTGCTGTCTGTGAATGTATCTGACTGATAGATCTGAATGAACTTAAATTACAGAAGAATGACCCCATATAATTATGACCAACAATGCCAAAACATTCTGGGATTATTTTTCAAGTCTGCTAGATTTCTGGATAGGACTTCAGCAGAGAGAAGTGCCTACATTTTATATGAGTCCTATATTTCTCCATATTCAATGCTGCATACTGTCTTTTTTTAAATTTTATTTTTATTGAGATATAATTGAAATATTATATAAGTTTAAGATATACAATGTATTGATTTGATACATGTATATATGGAAGTATGATTAACATTGTAGTATTAGCTAACACCTCTATCATGTCACGTAATTATCATTTCCTTTTTTTGTGTTGGGAACAATTCAGATCTAATCTCTTAGCAACTTTGAAGTTTATAATACGTATTGTTATTGTAATCACTGTGCTGTGCATTAGATCTACAGGGCTTATTTATCTGCAAATTTGTACCTTTAAGCAACGTCTCCCCAATTTCCCCCCCAAGCCCTATCCCCCACCCCCCACCCCAAGCCTCTGGTAACCACCATTCTACTGTCTGTTTTTATGAGTTCGGGTTTTTTATATTCCACAAATAAGTGATATCATACAGTGTTTGTCTTTCTCTTTCTTACTTAAATCACTTCATAATGTCTGTCTTCAGTCTTTACTTCTCGCAATATATTAGGTACTATATAAAAAATGAATATAATTATTACATTATATATTATGTTATATAATTATATATTTTTATAAAAATACATTATATAATTATATATATAATATGAAAATTAGTTCATTCTGAAGTACTAGATTGTTCATCTTCTGTTCCACTTAAGTACATTTTAGAAAGTTTTTTAACAGCCACAGCTTTTCTGAAAATGCTCTAAATATGCAGTTTTCATGAGTACTCTGAAGAGACCTCTCTGATGTGTCTAATTGAGTGCCAAGTGGGCATGAACTGGGTCTAATCGTTCTTTATAGCATTTAGTGCAGTGTTGATGCTCAAAGCATCTTTAAATGATGATAACAGTAACAATGTTCCCTGGCCTCCTGATCGAATGTTCCCTCCCTTGATATTTTCTCTCTGCTGGGTGCATTACAAGACCCAGTCTCACAGTCCAAATTGCTTGGATCGTGGTTCTTTGTTTCCATACTTTGGCATTGTTCTTCCACTCCATTTATTGGTATTTTGGCAATTCTTCCACTCAGGAGATGTGGGAATTGGCTTGTCTCTATGTCATTCTTAACCTATGAAAAAATACCTCACGGCAAACCCAACAGGAAGTTCTTAATTTCTATTATTTTGACGAGGAAATTCATAATTTGAAGTAAAAAGTTAAGTTTTCCTTTTCTCAAAGGAGATAAAAAGTCACCAGATGAAACCTTAAGGTTTTATTCACCTCTAGTGTCTTGAGATGTTATTCAGTTTCTGTGCCTAGCATTATAAGTCACAGAGACATTTATCTTTGCATTCCAATAGATCAGCAGAAAGCTGAAGGGAAGCTTTTACATGATTGCAAATTCCCAATAGTTTCACCATAATAAACCTTTGTCCACCAAAAATCTCTGTTGCTTTCTTCCACAATTTAAAATTGGTTGTATTATCTAATTTATGCAGTGGCTCTTGAGCTGTGGCAGTGGCACTAATTATTTTATTTTATTACTAAAGAATAATAATATAATATCTGATATTCCTAGAAAGCTCATTTTTATTTTAAAATTAAAATATTTTCTTTTTCATTTTATATAGTATAAATATATAAGTATAACTTTTGGAAAACATAAAAAATAATATATAAGTATATATGTATCACAAATAATACATGTACACTCCTCCCACCAAAGTTCTAGTAATAAAAGTCTTCTAATACTTCCATATTTATGTCATACAACTCAGTCTTCTAATCATATTAGAACAAAAACTTACTCCATGAACTCAACTTGTAGATCTATAACAAGTCCTGTATGTGGATTAAAAAAAATGAGGCCTTATCTTATTCTCTGTAGATGGTTGAATAATGTTTTTCATACTACGTAAAGCGTTGTTAGAGTTACTGGTATTTAGTTTGTTCCCAGGATTCACAAACACAAATATTGTCATCAGTCTCCTGACATCTTTTTAGGTAATGGGAAAAATTAATATGCAGAGAATACATTTAGTGAAGTGAAACTATTATTTCTGGCAAGTACTTAAGCTCCAAGCCCTATTGTAATCCTCGGTGATATAAAATGAAGAAAGTGGAAAACTAAGTTAGATTAATTGTAATAAGCATAACTAATATTTATTGAGTGTTACATTACAGACACAGAGCTTGGGCATTTTACATCTCATTTAACCTTTATAGCAACTACAGGAAGTGTTACTGTCACCATTTTACAGATAAAGAAACTAAGCATAGTGAGATTTGTTGACTTGGGTAAGGTCATTTTGGTAACAGGAAATAAATGCAAGATTCTAATTCAGGTAGTCAGACTCAATGGTCCGTGCAGAGAATGCATAGAAATGGTTTAAGTGATTTCCAATACCTAAAAACGCTTAGCAGTTTTCTTCGATTTTTTTCTGCAACAAGTCTATACCAGTATTGGAATCCACTGTATCTTACTCCTCTGATGTCAGAATAAGTCCCAGATAACTCACTCAGGGTAACAGCAAGCCAAAAGGCATTTACCCTAAAAAAGATAGTTTGTTCTCATTCTGCTATTACTGTTTCACCAAATCTTGATGTCCAAATAGTATCTTTGCATATGACACATCCTTTTCTGTGTTCTTTTTATGTGAATATAGAGGTAGAAAAGGAAAATACTAGATAATGGGCTGGAACAGAAAAAGATGGGGTGTCTTAAGCTGTTCCAAATGACCAATAACTGTTACAAATTTCATGCATTGATTAATTGAGTCAATAAATATTTATTGAATTTCAACTAAGATTTGAAGTCTAGAGTAGGTACTATGGCACATAAGTAAGAAATATATGGGTGAAATAATTGAGCAAAAATATAAGCAGTTATCCTACACAGTGGTACCAAGTACATCAATTTTATCACACATTCCTTTTTTGAGATATGGTAAAACAAAAATAATAATAAGTAAACAAATTTAAATTCTGGTTTCCCAAAGCATCAGAAACATTTGTAAATTCTTTCTTATTTTTCTTATTATTTTCATATTATTATTTAAACTGTGTATTTGATCATGGGGAGTAGATATGATCCATTTATTCTAATTTTCAATAAAACATCTTACAGAATTTTTCTCACTTCAATTCAGAGACTGTTTCCATTGATCCAGTGTTAACAACTAAATCAGGGCAATCTGGTATATATATTTGGTTACAGAGCTTTTTGGCTCTCTCCACAGGCATACTGCACTGCAGTCTTCCTGAAATATTCCATTTGAATAACTAAGAAGAAAAAGTAAGTGGTGTCTGGGAAGAATCCAGTTCAACATAGGTTACCAGGTTTTTCTTATGAGAGCAACCCACCGTTAAGCCTGATTGCAAAGGAGAGAATTAGAAGTGTCAAAGGAACATCATAGAATATATACAGATGAGTCAGTCTTGACTCCAATGAAAATCATAATCTAATTTGGGCAATAGGAAGCCACAAATAAAAAAGACAAACTTTTTTTCATTTTTGGAGGAATCAAGTTTACACTGTATTGATTTCATTCAGTCTCTGCCCTTATGCTATCGTGCTTCTTATGCCACAAGGCTGCCTGAGTAATAGGGCTGAAGGAGAATTTTTGGATATGCGATATTATTTTAATATCTTGCCTGCAAAAATAAAGTCACAAACCACAATTCAGGGAATGACTGTTATAATACCTATATCTCCTATATCCATTCTCTCTCTCAAAACAAACTTTTGAGGGCTTATCTATATTTGGAGTTGAATAAGAAGATTTGAGAGACAGTTGGAAGTAACAGATTAAAAGTGCTAGACTTAAGAATCCTCATTGCTTGGAATGCTTAGCTCTCTTCCACACTTGAGAAGAAAATCAACTCCTTATTTCTGTGATAGAGTCTTAGGAAAAGTATAGTTTCTTTCATAATTTTCATTTGTGAAACATAATAAAATATCTTATTAGAACATTTAATGGAGGTGAAGACCCCTAAATTTAATTTGAGGTCTGAAAGAAAGAAACCATTAACAGCAGTATAGCATTCAGAGACTCAGCAGGAAACATGAAAATGGATTAAGGGGTTAATGAAATTACATAGTCAGAAGTTCCTATGGAAAGATTAGATGATTTGCCCTAAGGTCAGTGTCCATAGCAAGGGATCAGTGACTACTCTAGAGATGCCAAAATGGAGAAATGAGAGAATGAGGGTGAATAACACATGATTGAACTCACAGGGAAGGAATTTAGTGAAACAGTTTCAGTAGTCATCATGCAACATTTTGTATGTGAAACCTAATCCAACAAAATTTCTTCGGAGACATCATCTTCAAAGGATTAACAATATATGGCAATTTTGCTTTCAGGAATCATCTCAAAATACTCCTTATGAAATAAATTACAGAATACACAAATAAATGGTAAGATAGCTCATGTTCATGGATTGAAGGAATTAATATAGTTAAAGTGCCCACACTACTCAAAGCCATCTTGGAATTATGATAAGGATTCAACACAATACCTTTCATAATTCCAACTACTTTTTTTAAGAAATAGAAAAAACAATCCTAAAATTTATATAGAACCACAGAAGATCCTGAATAGCCAAAGTAATCTTGAGAAAGAGGAACAAAGCTGGAAGCATCACGCCTCCTGGTTTCAAATTATCCTACAAAACTGTAGTAATCAAAACAGTATGGTACTGACATAAAAATATACACAGAGACCAATGGAACAGAATTGAGAGCCCAGAAATAAACCCCACACATATGGTCAACTAATAGTCTGCAAGGGAGACAAGAATACTCAATGGGGAAATGATAGTCTCTTCAATAAATGCTGTTGGGAAAACTGAATATCCACATGCAAAAGAATGAATTTTGTACCCTTAAACCACTCAAAAGTTAACTTGAATTGGATTAAAAACTTAAACCTGAAACCATAAAGCTACTAGAAGAAAACATAAGGAAAAAGCTCTTGGCAATAATCTTTCAGATATGACATTAAAAGTACAAACAATAAAAGTGAAAATTAGTATATGGGAGTACTTCAAGCTAAAAAGCTTCTGCATAGCAAGAGAAAGAATCAGCAAAATGAAAGGCAATGTACAGAATGGGAGAAAATAATTGCAAATCATATATCTGATAAAGGGTTAATATCCAAAATATATAAGGAACCTATACAATTCAATAGAGAAAATATCCAATTTAAAAATGGGCAAAAGACCTGAATAGGCATTTTTTTAAGAAGACGTACAAATAGCCAAAAGGTACATGAATAAGTACTCAACATCACTAATCATCAGGAAAATGCAAATCAAAACCACAAGGAGATATCACCTAACATTGTAGAATGGTTATTACCAAAAAGATAAGAGATAAATGCTGGCAAGGATATATAACAAAGGGAATCTTTGTTCACTTTTAGGAATGTAAGTTGGTGCAACCATTATGGAAAACAGTACGGAAGTTCCTCAAAAAATTAAAAGTAGAACTTCTGTGTGATCTAGCAATCCACTTCTGGTTATATATCCAAATAAATCACATCACTATTTTGAAGAGCTGACTGCCCACCCCTGTTCACAGCAGCATTACTGACAATAGCCAATACATGGAAACAACCTAAGTGTCACAGTTGGATGAATGGATAAAGAAACTCACACACACACATATACACAGGAATATTATTCAGCCATTATAAAAAGAAGGAAATCCTGCTATTTGCAACAACATAGATGGATTTTGAGTGCATTATGCTAAGTGAAATAAATTAGAGAAAGACAGACTGTGTATGATCTCACTTATATGTATAATCTAGACCATCAAACAAACAAAAAATAAACTCATAGAAACAGAGAGTAGATTACTGGTTGGCCAGGGTGGAGAATGAGTGAATGCTGTCAGTGTGTACAGATTCCAGCATTCTGGGCAAGTAATGAACAACATGGTAACCATAGTTGCAGTACAGTATTGTATACTTGAAAGTTGTTAAGAGAATAGATCTTAAAAGTTTTCACCATAAAACTAAAGGTAACTGTGTGAGTTGATGAATCTGTTATTAACTAACTTTACTGTAATAATCATTTCCTAATATCAAATCATGATATTGTACACCTTAAACTTACACAGTCTTATATGTCAGTAATATCTCAATAAAGCTGGAAAAATAAGCAACAAAAAAACTACTTCATGTTATCAGAAGTGCATATACAGTTTCCATGTAATTATTTACATGAAAATTCATGTCATGACACTAGTTTCCTATACTAGAAAAATACTGACAATAAATAAATGAATTGTTATTGGTGGTTTGGTGTAAATGATTCAAAGCTGTGAGGAAAACTTGAAAGCTATTTCTAATTATAGTGGCCTTCCATGAAAAGTATTCTATTTAAGTTCTATAAAATGTTATTCCAGAAAAATGACGAAAAAGAGCTATCTAGCTATTCCTAAATGTCATGACAGGGAATAACTCTGAGTTTTCAGATCATCACCATTTAAGGTTTTCACAGAGTATGTAGGCTGTACATTTAACAACTCACAGGAACGTAAAAGGTAAAGAGACAGGTTTCTCCCTGTGTGAGGGAGTTAATCATCTCCCATTTTAGTTTGGTATATACCATCTAGAAGATGAATCTCCACACAAGATCAAATGAAAAGATTCAGGGGCCATTCTTCATGTATTCTTTCATTTGTCTACCTATGTATCATTTTTTTGTTCTTGTGAAAAACCAGTTTCTATTTTAAACCACAAAAGCAAAAAAAGAAAACCTTACAAAATTTTTGTGTCATCTGTAGTTCCTCTACCTAGTGTTTATTGCTGAGTGTATTTTGGTGAAGAACTTGGACTTGAGAGGTTAGCCAGCTCTAGGCCTTATTCTTTCTTCACTGATGTCTTAAAGTGTAACTTTGGAAAGATAGTGTAACCTCTGTACCACTCAGTTTACTTACATGTAAAACATATGAAACACTAAAAATAATTATATATAATATCTGTCTCACAAGTTTGTCATAGTAAGTAAAATAACACATCCAAAATGCATTGTACAGATGCTAGCCTATAGTAGGAACTCAAAAACATAAGCTCTTATTCTATTGGGTTGGCCAAAAATTTCATTTGGGTTTTTCCTTAACATCTTATGGAAATTTATTGCAATAACTTTATTATAATTTCTATTCAACATAAAATGATATCAGTAAGAAAGGTGAGTACCATAAATCTCATGTCACTGTATTCATTTTAAAGGTCTATAGAATTCTGTGGCTGAATAATCATTTAACCATACTTCTATAGAGGAATAATTCAATTGTTTCTTTTTGTTATTACTACAAATAAAACGTCACTGTTTAAATAAAACTGCATAGCAAAACATTTATATACTGTCAAGAGTATTTGCCTAAGGTAGAAATTCAGAAATCATATGACAGTTTAAAATATAAACAAAATATTGCCAAATACTTCCAAATTTCCTTGCATAAAGTTTGTAACTACTTACGCTTTCACTAATGGCTCTTGAATATGCCTGATTCCCTGGTACTTCATATAAGGAAGTTGTGCTTTTTCCTTCCGTTGCATTCTCTTAGCCAGAAAGACATTTAATCTTCTCATACATATGCACTTCTGCAGTGATGAAGCTGGTGTCCAGCAGCTTGGCCATTGAAAGTATATACATTTTCCTTTTTTATTAGTTATTCGTCAGAGATGGCAGTAAGTACAGACCTATCAATAATTACTTTAAATGTCAATGGATTAAATGCTCCAGTGAAAAGACATCAGGAGGCCTGATTGGATTAAAAAAAAAAAAAAAAAAAACAAGAACCTGCTCTGTGCTACCTAAAGGAGACTTACTTCAGGGCAAAAGGCACATACAGACTGAAAGGGAATGGAAAAAACTATTTCATGCAAATGGAAACAGAAGTAGGGGTAACAACACTCAAACCAGACAAAATAAACTTTAAAACAAAGGCTATAGAAAAAAGCAAAGAAGGGCATTATATACTCATAAAGGGGTCAATACAAGAGGAGGATATTACAGTCATTAACATATATGCATCCAATGCATGAACACCTAAATGTATAAAGCAAATACAGATATAAAGAGAGAAACTAACAATAATATATTAATAGTAGGAGACTTTGACACCCCAATGGCATCAATAGACAAGATCATACAGACAGAAAATTAATAAGGCAACAGAGGTCCCAAATGACACAGTCGACCATTTGACCTTAATTTATATCTACAGGACACTACATTAAAAAAAAAAGCAGAATACACATTACTTTTAAGCGTGCATGGAACATTCTTCAAGATAGATCACATACTAGGTTATGAAACAAGCCTCAACAAATTTAAGAGGGTAGAAATTATATTAAGTATCTTTTCTAACCACAGTGATATGAAACTAGAAATCAACTACAGAAAGAAAAAAGGGAAACGAACAAACAAGGGAAAATTTTTTTTAAAAAGCTCCTAAAAAAAAAAACCAATGTGTCAATAATGAAATCAAAGAGGAATTCAGAAAATAGCTTGAGACAAACAAAAATGAAAACAAAACTTTCCAAAATCTATGGGATGCAGCAAAAGCAATTCTGAGAGGGAAGTTCGTAGTGATACAGGCATTCCTTAAGAAACAAGAAAAATCTCAAATAAACAACATAGCCTACCACCTAAAACAATTAGAAAAAGAAGAACGTACAAAGCACAAAGTCAGCAGAAGGAAGGAACTAATAAAGATCAGAGAGAAAATAAATAATATAGAGATAAAAATAGAAAAGACCAATGAAGGCAAAAGCATTTTTTCAAAAGATAAACAAAAGATGATAAAACTTTAAGCAGGTTTACCAAGAAGAGAGGACCCAAATAAAATAAGAAATGAAAAAGGAGAGTAACAACCAATACCACACCACAGAAATACAAAAAAAAAAAAAAAAAAAAATTGGAAGAGAATACTAAGAACAGCTATATGCCAATATATTGGACAACCTATAAGAAATGTACAGTTTTCTAGAAACAGTTTTCTAGTCTGCCAAGACTGAGTCAAGAAAAAACAGACAAATTGAACAGACCAAACGCTAGAAGTAAAAGGGGATCTGTAATTAAAAACAAACAAACAAAAAACTAAAAATAAACAAACAAAACTCCTAGCTAACAAAAGTCCAGGACTGGATGGCTTCACAGGGGAAGTCTACCAGACACGTACAGAAGAATTTATACCTATCCTTCTCAAGCTATTCCAAAAAATTCAAGAGGAGGGAGCACTCCCAAGTTCATTCCACAAGGCCATCATTACCCTGATTCCAAAACCAGACAAAGATACTATAAAAAGAGAAAATTATAGGCCAATATATTTTATGAATATAGATATAAAAATCCTCAACTACATATTAGCAAATTGAATCCAACAATACATAAAAAGGATCATGCATCATGATTAGGTTGAATTTACTCCAGGGTCACAAGGATTGTTCAACATACACAAATCGATCAATGTGATACACCACATTAACAAAGGGAAGAGAAAACCACATGATCATCTCAATAGAGGCATAAAAAGCATTTGACAAAATCCAACATCCATTCATGATAAAAACTCTCATCAAAGTAGGTATAGAGGGAACATATCTCAACATAATAAAGGCCATTTATGACAAACCCACAGCCAACATAATACTCAATGGTGAAAAGCTGAAAACCTTCCTGCTAAATTCAGGAGCAAGACAAGGATGCCCACTTTTGCTGCTTCTATTTAACATAGTATTAGAAGTCATAGCTACAGCAGTCAAACAAGAAAAATAAAAGTTATCCAAATTGGAAGGAAAGAGGTAAAACTCACTATTTGCAGATGACATGATACTCTATATAGAAGACCCTAGAGTCTCCACCCAAAAACTCTTAGAACTAATAAATGAATTCAGTACGGTTTTAGGATACAAGATTAATATACAGAAATCTGTTGTATTTCTATACACTAATAATAAAATAACAGAAAGAGAAAGTAAAAAAAAAAATCTTGTTTAAAATCACATCAAAAAATAAAATACCTAGGAATAAACTTAACCTAGGAGGTGAAAGATCTGTACTCTGAAACTATAAAACACTAGTTAAGGAAATTGAAGATGATTCAAAAAATGGAAAGATATCATGTGCTCTTAAATTGGAAGGACTAATATTAATAAACTTGACATACTATCCAAAGCAATCTACAGATTTAATATAATCCCTATCAAAAGACCCATGACATTTTTCACAGAACTGGAACAAATAATCCTAAAATTTATAGGGAACCACAAAAGACCCTGAATTGTCAAAGCAATCATGAGAAAGAAAGAACAAAGCTGGAGGTATAACCCTCTCAGACTTCAGACTATTCTACAAAGCTACAGCAATCAAAACAGCATGGTGTTGACACAGAAACCGACACATAGATCAATGGAATGGAATAGAAAGCACAGAAGTAAACCCATGAACCTATGGTCAATTAATCTATAAAGGAGGCAAGAATATACAATGGAGAAGAGACAGTCTCTTCAATGAGTGGTGCAGGGAAAACTGGACAGCCATATGTAAATGAGATTAGGACATTTCCTCACACTATACACAAAAACAAAAACTGGTTTAAAGAACTAATTATAAGACATGAAACCATAAAACTCATAAAAGACAACATAGGCAGAACACTTTGACATAAATCATAGCAATATTTTCTTGGATCAGTCTCCTAAGGCCAAAGAAATAAAAGCAAAAATAAACAGATGAGACCTCAGTAAGCTTAAAAGCTTTTGCACAACAAAGGAAACCATCACCAAAATGAAAAGACAACCTATGCATGGAATGGGAGAAAATATTTGTAAATCATGTGACCGACAAGGGGTTAATATCCAAAATATGCAAACAGCTCATACAACTTAATATCAAAAAAACAAGCAGACCATTCAAAAAGTGGGCACACATTTTTCCAAAGTCATTTTGAACAGACATTTTTCCAAAGAATACATACAGATGGCTAACAGACACATAAAAAGATGCTCAGCATCACTAATTATTATAGAAATATAAATCAAAACCACAATGAGGTATCACCTCACACCTGTCAGAATGGCTGTCATCAAAAAGTCTACAAAGCAATATTGGCAAGGATGTGGAAAAAAGGGAACCCTCCTACACTGTTGGGTGGAATGTAAATTTCTGCAGTCACCATGGAAAACAGTATGAAGGCTCCTTAAAAACTAAAAATAGTACTGCCATATGATCTAGCAACTCCATTCCTAGCTATATATCCAGATAAAACAAAAACACTAATTCATAAAGGTACATGCACCTCAGTATTCATAGAAGCACTATGCACAATAGTCAAGACATGGAAGCAACCCAAGTGCCCATCAACAAATGATTGGTTTAAGAGGATGTGGTATATCTATATGCAATGGAATATTACTGTCATAAAAAAAGATGAAATACTGCCTGCCACTTGTAGCAATGTGAATGGACCAAGAGAGTATTATGCCTAGTGAAATGTCAAAGTCCAATATTATATATCGCTTATATGTAGAATCTTAATAATAATATAAGTGAATGTATATACAAAACAGAAACAGACTCACAGATGGAAAAAACAAACTTGTGGTAACCAAAGGGTAGAGGGAAGAGGCGAGGGACAAATTAGGGGTATGGGATTAACAGATGCAAACTACTATATATAAAATAGATAAGCCACAAGGGTATACCATAGAACACAGGGAATTATACCCATTATCTTGTAATAACCTGTAATGGAATATAATCTGCAAAAATACTGAATCACTATGCTGTACACTTGAAACTAACACAATATTTTGTAAAACAACTGTACTTCAATTTAAAAAAAAGCATGGTCCAATGGCTTAAACTAAGGTCAGGAAAAACACAGCAAGGACAAAGAATAACGTACAAGTTAATATTCTAGTAAAATATTATACCAATTATAAACTAGTTAGGTTGGAGAGCTACTGGAACTCTGCCATTATTGATTTTAATGTTATTTAATTGTTGTCCTAGTTTGAAAAGGTTAATAAACTCATTCCAGTCCACTGTATTCTTATTGCTTTTTGTCTACACTTTTCTGTTAATCATTGAGAGAAATGCATTTACGTGTTCAAATGTGGTTGGGATTGGTATATTTTACCATTTTTCTATGAATTTTTAATTTTTGTATTCTGTAAGATTAACTACATAGAAATTTAGAGGTATATATCCTCAATAAATTGATTCTTCTATTATTTCAAAAATGTTTCTTTTTATCTCTTTAACCTTCTGCATTTCTTCATTTTGAAATCTACTCTGTCTGATAATAATATAACTACATTGCTTTTTTTATTAGTAGTAGTAGTATTTGCAAGGTGTATCTTTTCCCCCACCTGTTTACTTTAACTTCCTCTCTTATATCTAAATTAAATTTCATTTAAACAATATATGGTAGGATCTCTGATATATTCATGTAAGCTAACCATCTTAATCTTCCAATTTTTGTGTTTAATTTATTTAGATCAGTTGATATTGTGAATATCGTTGGCTATTCGATTTTAGTTCTTCCCACAGATTCTTTGATATTTTGTTTTTCTTGCTTTTTCATTCTTTTGCATTATTAAAATATAATTGTCTTTTATTTTGTTACTTCCACTAACTTTTTAGCCATATTTGTCTTATTATTTTTAGTGGATATTTTATGTTACAGTATGCACCCTCACATCCCACTTTGTCACACTGTCCATAAATGGCATAAACATTTTGCAGTAATTATATTTATATACCTTCACTCTCTGTGCTATTGTGGTTATATATATTTACTTGTACATATTTTAAAACTCTATTATATATTGTAATTATATGTGCTTTAAGCAGTCAGTAGTCTTTAAATAAAGTTAAATGTGATATTGTACATTTGTTCACAATTTTCTCACAATTTTTTTTAACTCTGTTCTGTGGTGTTATCTTTCCTTCTTGCATGCACATACAGTATTATTTTTATTCAGTAAGCATTTTCTTTAGTATTTATTGGGCTATGAATTTCCTGTCTTGTATTATTTTAGTTCTTGTTTGTCATATTGTCTTCATATTTGATGATATTTTCATTGGGTATTGAATTCAAGGTTAACTTTTGTTTGATTGTCTGTTTTTAGCCCCCCCTGCAATTTAATTATATTATTCTATTACTTTCTGGTTTCTGTTGCTTCTGGAGAAATATTCATTTTTTACTATTGTGATTTCCCTGAAATGCTATTTTTCTGTATCTGATATTAAATATTTCTCTTTATCTTGAGTCTGACTAATATGCCTAGAAGGGGTGTGTGTGTGTGTGTGTGTGTGTGTGTGTGTGTGTGTGTGTGTGTGTGTGTGTACGTGCGTGTGTGTCTTTATGTTTCTTTTTTTATTAAGCATTCTTGATGTTTATATGATTTTTGGGTCTGTGCTTAGAAAACTTACGTCAATTGTATGCAGTTTTCATCCATTATCTTCTCACATATTTCTTTTGCCCCTTTTCACACTCCTCTCCTTCTGTCATTCCAATTATTCAATTTCATAATTTGATGTTGTTTTGCATGTCTATAATGTTTTACTCCTTTGTTTCTTTTTTTCCTCTGTGCTTTAGTTTGTATTCTTTCCACTGGCCTGCCATCCCATATAGTTTTCAGTTTGTTGTTAAACACAAAAAAGAAAAGGTTTTTATTTTTCTTTTCAGAAATTAAATTCTAGAATTTCAGGCACTTGAATTCTAGAAGTTTGTTTTTATATTTTTATTACTGTGTTGAAATCATCCATCTTTTGCCATAGTTTTCTCTAAATTCTTTAACGTTTAGCATAATTAATTTAAAGTCTGTGTCTGCTAATAGTAACATTTATTAGATACTTGTGTATCTGCTTCTAGTGGCTACTTTTATTCTCTTGATTATGGATCATATTTGCCTGCTTCTTCATATGTCTAATAAATTATGGTGATTGATGAACATCCTGAAAGACACTTTGAGTAATACTAGATTATGTTACCTAGATTATGTTTTTTTAAAAAAAAATATTGTCTTGTTATGGAATGAAATTAAAGAAATTCATTCCTGTAAAGTCTTGATTTTGGCTTCATTCAGGTGGATCAATCTTGGTTTTGCCATTATTCCTACAGTAATCCTTAATTCTAGCCATGGTTTCAGAACCACAGAAAGCAATACCTTCACTAAGAGCCTCCTCTCTGGCTATGATTGAGTATCTCAGCATTGTGTGATCTCTGAAATTTCTATTCAGCTGAGAAGCCCCAAGCAGCTGTTCTCTGCTGTATTTTCTGGATTCTTGCTCTGCTTTTTCCAAACTTAGGGTATGCCAATATGTGAGGAAAACCTCTGTGAAACATAAAAACTCAAGCTTTCCAGAATTTGAATAATTTTTTAAAGCTATTTTGTTGGAGGGATAGATTTAAGCTTATAGTCAATATTATTTACATTTCACATAAAATTAAATTCCATTTGTAAAAGACATTAAAAGAGAAATATAATGTTTGCAATAATATAAAATAATATGAACTTCAGGTAATAGAATGTTTTTGAGAGCATATTAGAGGTAAAAAGGTATATAAAATTGATGAAGAATAATGGAGTATATATTAATGATGTTCTAAATGAAAAATCCAAAGCTCTGGTTTTAATATTGGAAGAAATAGTCTTTGATTTTGACTTCAGAATAAATGTATTTAACATTACGTAAACTTGATCCCAAAATTCTCTCTCTGTATAATAATGACTAACTATTAGCTAAGATTTTTTATCTCATGGGAATATGTGTAATAAAAACTGGATCATTGGTGTTGAAGAGTTCTTGAAGTTGCTTTGTGACAAGACAAGGGAAAAATGTTGAATGAAATAAAATGTCAGATAGGAAGCTTAGGTTTGTATTTCACTCTCAGAAAGGCATGTATCAATACCTTCTCTAGATTAAAATACACAAAGTGAAATTGTACCGATTTTTTGTTGTTGTTCCTGTAAGAATGGCAGCTAAGAAGAGTGAAAAAGAATGAGGTAGAAATGTTTCTTGAGGCACACAGTATACTGAGATTTTTCTTTTGTATTTTTGAATTCTCTTGTATTCTTTATGCAGCAAGACTGTGTTCTACTAAAATCTTTGTTAAGTAAGAATTAAAAAGCATTACTTACAAATATTATGAAATATATTTGTTTTGATTCTTTTTTTTTTTTTTTTTTTTGGTGTTCTGGCTAGGTTTAAAAAAATGTCTTATTCTATTAAGTGGGGAAGAATCTCTACTTTCCAAATGAATTAACTTCAAGGAGTGTGTACATGGTTGTGTCCAAAACTTACAATGTGATATAAAACTAAAACATTTTAATTTCAATATCTTATAATTTAGTATAATTCGTGATGCCCCAAAGCATTCCCTAAACCTTAATAGAGAATAAGTCTTTGACTTTTTTCGGTTGAATGCTTCTAAGCAGGCGAAAATGAGGAATCATTATATGCACTGGTGGAAGCATGCTTTTAAGCTGCAGTTTTGTTTAATTCCTGTCACCTTACTCATGACAGCTATAACAAATAAAGAAACTGAGGATGAATTCATAGGGATAATTAAGCAGTGTTGATCTTAGGACAGTTGTCTTTTCAGTGAAACACTGATTGCATTGTTCATAACAGAACTATCTCTGCATGACAGAGCTAATTAGTGACCATCTGAACTTACTTAGCCAAATGAAAAAAGCAATTAAAAACACCGTCATCATTGGATCTACCATTGAACAGCTGGTTATGTTGATAAGCAAGCCAGCAAGTTAAAGCTACTTTAGAACACAATGGAACATAATCTGCTTTCTCAGTAGTAATTAGAGAGCAATAAGAGAATATGAGATTACTGTTGAGAGACTGTAATTGTGATGCAAACAACTTTTAAAATACATTTTCCTCCTGAATTGACATAAGAATAATAGGTGAAAATTTTTTGAAATATTTTATATTCCTATGGGATTTACAGATCATATTATGGGCCATCAATTAGCCATCTCTCTAAGACAGGATAAATTTTTATGACATTGCAGTTTGATTTAACAGAGCTTACTTATTCAATAAACAAATATATATTGAGCACTTACTGTGTGCCAGGGTTATAGTAAGCAATAGGAATAGTAATCAAAACTACAGACAAAATTTTTGCTCTTATGGAGTTTTCTCTTTGTTAGGATAGACCAGGGATTGGCAGAAATTTCTGTAGAAATATTTTTTTTTCTGTGGAGATATTTTATTTCTGTAGAAATATTTTAGACTTTGCAGGCAATGTGGTCTATGTCACAATTACTCATCTCTGCAATTAGAATGCAAAAGCAGCCAGAGAGGATACATACATGAATGTAATTCCTGTTCCAATAAAATTTTATTTACAAAAACAGATGGAGGGCCAGATTGGGTCTGTGCACCATAGTTTTCCCACCCCTAACATAGACAATAAAACAGAGAAATAAGTACTAATAAACTATAAGTGGTAGAACATAAGTGGCATGGAAAATAATAAAGCAGAGGCGGGAGATAGAGAGTTAGGACTAGGAGAGATTATATTAAATCCAGTGGTCAGGATTTATGAAATTCTCTCCATGAGAGTGGAAATTGAGTAAAGAGCTGAAAAACGAAAGGACGTAAATTACGTGTGTATCTGGGTTGAAGGAAGAGCCTTGCAAAATCCCTGAGGTTAGAAAGTGGAAATTGAGTAAAGAGCTGAAAAAAGAAGGGAAGTAAATTATTTGTGTATCTGGGTGGAAGGAAGAGCCTTGCAAAATCCCTGAGGTTAGAGCATGGACGGTCTGACAGAAACAGTGGAAAGATGAGTGAGTCAGTGAGATGTGCAGGGCTGGATTTGGTCAGAGAGATAGGAAGCCACATCACATGTGGCCATGTGCTCCATAGAGAAGGTCTGGCTTTGAGTCACATGGAAAGCATTGTGGAGCAGGACAGTGATAATGTGATCTGTTTTAGATTTTAATAGGCTCACTATAGCTACCATGTCAAGAAATGATCTGGGATTGGCTTTTACAGAGGCAGAATGGTCAGTAAGATCTCTTTAAACTTGTTAAAGAAATTGTCTTTTAATTAAGCAATTCTTTTGGGTAAAATATTCATCACCCAATGAAATGAATTTAACAAAGTATGTACGATACTTCTGTATGTCAGGAACTCTGCTACTTCCTGTTGTTGCAGTCAAACAGGACACTACTTTTCTCTCTGTATCTGTTTTTGGCAACTAAGTATTTGATCCTCTTCCTTTGTAAAAGTAGGTTCTTTTTTTTTCTGGGTTTGTTAAAACAAAAATAAAAATTGTGATGACTTGTCACTTTGACATTAGATTTACTCTTCTTCAATAAAGAGATACTAAAACAGCAAAAATGCATTAGCAGAATATATCTCATCCTGCTGTGACTTCACCATCATCTCTTTGCTAAGAACTGTACATCTATTGACAGTATGGTATGTGTCAGTCACAGAGGAGTAATAAATAAAGGAGTCCAGAAGTTGGTGTTCTGATGGTGAGGTGACAAAGACTTAAAGTGACTGACTCTTGGCAACTTCACCTATTTCTTCATTTGGGTGGGTTTTATGGTTTCAGCTGAACTGCAAGACCCTCATTCAAAAAGGATCAGCCTTTGTGGGCAGCATAAGCATGAGATAAAAGCTCTTTCAGTTGCTAGTAAGCCAAGATAGGTTAGTGAGATAAGCTTTTGGCTGAACTTCAGACAAATAGTCTACATCATTGATTGGCATCATAAGCTAATAAAGGGACCATGGTTGTATGTTGCCAAGGAACAGAGCAACATTTAGGGGAGAAACACATGCCTATACTTTAATCTAGTCCCCAAGACATTTTCCCAGTGTCTCTTTGGACTAAAAACTAGGGCCATTTCCCTTACAAATTGAGGGTGATTATGTCAACCAGGGTATTTAGATGAAATTGCTAAGGTTTTGTAGGGATTTGTCGCTGTGGATTGCTTTCATCTCCACCCACTTATTGTCTAATAATAATATTTCTCTTTTGCTGTGTATCCTATTATATTACACTGGTATTTAGTTTTTCCTATCATATTTGAGTTTTATTATAAATGCTATTATTGTCATTGTTTTTCAATTAAATGTATGTTTTTTTACTATAAAATTTATTGTCTTAACCTTTAAAACACTAAAATTATGAAGTATAACAATGGATAATATATTTTAAAATATGTAACACATAAGACTTGAAATAGAATTTATTGTGTAAATTATAAACAGCAAATAATAGAACTTGATTATTCAATCCTGATGTAATTAAAACTTCTGAAGGAGTTTTAGCTGATTTATATATACATTTACATTTGGCTCTGTGTTTTTTAACCTAACAGTTCCTGAATGTCTTATGTATTTTAATCATTCTTTATAAGACTCTTGAATGTTATACATCATCACTTCAACATTTTAGAGTGTTAAAATTAAATCTTAGAATGAGAAATATTTAAGTGTCAAAATGTCAGACAGCCAAACATATTATTTAGTAGACTATTCTTGATTCTGTAATGAAACTTTTATTTTTCCTGAAATACTTTGGTGAATGCAATCATTTGGACATTTTTGTTTATTTATATTTAAATATTTTTAACTTTTTAGATTTACAGATATTAAACTAGCCATTACACTAGCTTATTCCTTTCACTATTTGGCATTTATATCACAATTTCTCCTTAATGCCCGTGTGTGTGTGTGTGTATCCAGTGTATAACCATGCGTAGTAACTCTGTCCTATCCAGTGAATGCAGCAAATTTTTATTTTTCCTCCACTGTCCCAACCTTTGCCTACTCACTTTCCCTACTCTCTTCTTATGTTGCCCTGTCTTTCTGCCTGCATACCTGTATGCATTTGTGCATGTCTGCACTCATGAGGTGCTCTAAGAATTCAAGACAGGCATATGGGAATTAAAACAAACCAACCATCCATAAAACAATAATAGAACAAGTAATGAGTTACCTAAGATTTTACATTAAATTTGTGAAGAAAAATGTTTTAGATTTCTGATTTCTGACCCAGTATGCTCGGAAATCATCACTCCCATTACACACACAAAAAAACAACAACAACAGAAAGCTAAACAAACTTAAAAACAAAAAATCTTAGATCTTTCAGGGAATTGAGGTCATAGTGCAAACTGCTGGCACCCCAAATTGGAAAGATAGGTAAATACAGAGAATCACAACTTACCAACTAACCCAAGTAGAATCACACAAGCAGAAACCTTGGTGGGAACCTGCATCAGAGTAGGAAAACCTAAATGATTATTGACATATTGCTGGGGATACGGTGCGGGCAAGTTGGAGAGTTCAAAACTCTGGAGTGGCCCAGTCCTAACAAACTGTAAACTTTTGTGGGTGTTACTTCCTGGAGCTCAACTAGATTCTGATAGTGAAAATGGGAGAAAAATCTTTGTGCTTCTGACAAAGGGAGGGAAATAGTAGATATTTAGAAAAACTCCAGAGCATTCTGTTCTTTCTAATAAGCCCTGCCCTCATGATAAACTCACAAATGGTTAAGCAACTGAGGATTTTACCATAGCCTAATTGACTTGGGGGAGGGGAAATATCCAGCTCCAGCCCCCTCTAGCTTTTTTGTCTCACCTACATTGGAGAAAGAAAACAAAACAAAAACAAAAACTGAAGAGCATTGTGACATTTACAGTTGAGAGGCACAGGCCAACTAAAATATTGAGACCTAATCATAGGACTGTAGAACTACCACCCCCATACACACACCTTACCACCACATCAATAGCGCTCTTGTATAAATAAAAACAAGGAATACAGCTGAAAGAACTGCATATTTCCGACTTTATTTGAGTCTCTAGGGAAACCCAAAGACAACAGTGGAGAAAAAAACAAGGACACCAGAGGAAATTTTAGCCTTTGATACCTTCAGCTATAGCAAACAATAAATGCAACTTCTCTTCAGAAACCATGCAAGCATGAAAAGAGTGGAGTGAAATATTCAAAGTGTTGAAAGGAAAACAAACAAACTCATCAACCTAGAACTTTGTATTTAGTAAAATTATCCTTTAAAAGTGAAAGGGAGTAAAAACTTCAAAGAGAAACAAAAATTGAAGGAATTTGTCACCAGTAGACCTGCCTTGTGAGAAATATTAAAATAAATTCTTCAGAAAGAATGAAAACAATATAGGTTAGAAACTCATGTACATAAGAAGAGAAGAAATTAGAGGAGTAAATGAAGATAAAATACTTTCTTTTTCCTTATTCTTAATTGATTTGCACAGATAGCATTTTGCTCAAAATAACAAAAGCAATAATTATTAGGTGATTGTAGCTTAAGGATAGGTGAAATGAATGACCACAATGTTATAGGAGACAGGAGAGAAGAATTGGGTCTACTCTGTTATAAGGTACTCTCACTACTCATGAAGTGGTAGAGTCTTATTTGAAAGAGGACTTGAATTTTGTTGAAAATGTATACCACATGGAAACCACCAAAAAGAGTAATTTAAAAAATTTATAAGCTAAGAGAAGAGGAAAAAAATAAAATCATATAAAAATGCTCAATTAAAACCAGAGAAGGCAGAAAAAGAGTGGTAGATAGATAGATAGACAGACAGACAGATACATAAATATTTTAAAATATACTAAGAACAAGGACAATGAATAGAAAACAGTAACAAATATGGTGGCTATTAATCCAACTATATCAATGACCACTTTCAGTCATCTAAATACACCAATTAAAAGACAGAAACTGTCAAAGTGGGATTTAAAAACAAAACAAAACAAGACCTAATTATATGACACTCTGAAAAGAGCAAAACTATGGAGACAATAAGAAGATCAGTGGTTGACAGTGGTTTGGGGAGAGGGTGGGGATGATTAGGTGGGGAAATGGGGTTTTTACAGCAAACTATTCTGTATGATACTGTAATGGTAGATACATGTCATTATACATTTAACAAAACCCATCTCATGTACAATACAAAGAGCAAGCCCTAATGTAAACTATGGACTTTCATTAATAATAATGTATTAATATTGTCTCATCAACTGTAATAAATGTAACACACCAATGCAAGCTATTAATAATAGAGGAAATTGAGAGAGGGAAAGATTAAAAGTATATGGAAACTGTCTATATTTTCCACACATTTTTCTGTAAACTCAAAACTGCTAAAAATGTAATAGTTTTAAAAAGTTTTACTTAACCTTTTTTTTTTTTATAGTTGAACAATTTGTAAGGAATGTAAAACTTTTTTTCCTTCTAGTTCCCCACTCTCATCATTCCTTATAGTCAACTGAGTGTTTGTGTTCCAAGTTCTGAGCTTTCTTGAATCAAAGGATTGGTTACAATTTTGTTGGGAGGGCACCTCTTGGTCCACTGAGGGGAAGTGTCATGTAAGCTGCCACTGGGATAGAGGAAGAAGAATTCACATCTTTTAACTGAAGAGATGGAATTCTTCCAACACAGGAAATAATAGGTTCTCTAAGAGAAGGAAGGTGTCTTCAAGAGTTAGAAAAACAGCTGTAATTGCAAGAATTAGAGTATACTTAAAAAACCACAGCATTTTCCTTTTTCTAGACCTTTCTTACTTTTTTGAGCCTACCATACTCATCAATATGGAAAGCTGATGAGAATGTATCAAAGAGCAGAGTTCGGGGGCATTTTTGAAACAAACTTAAATAGCCATGTCTTGCTGGTTAATCTTTAAACACCGGATACAATTTGTTATGTTTTACTTTAAGTTGTAATACAGTATTCTTAGGAAATCATTATAGAACTTTCTTTTTCTGTCTTTCTGATATCATTCTGCATTAATAGAAAGAATAATCAAATTATTTACCTCATATGCCAAATGAAACCTCCTACAGAAAGAGGGCTTGAGTTTTCTTCCATTCTCTTTTGCTTCAAACACTTCATATTGACTTGCAATCGTGTATAAACAAATAGTTAATGGCACCCTGGCCTTTGGTTGGTTTCCTTTTCTGACTTAGGTGTCTAGTGAATGTGAATGTCTTCTAAATTGCTAATATTTTTCATACTTTCCTCTTCTTGAACAGTGAAATATTTGTCTTGAAAAATAATTGCCAGTAGATCACTCTGAACAAGTGTTTTTTTAATAAAAATCACATTGATTAATAATTAGCTTATTATATCTGAATATAAACCAAAGATCATTGATGCAGTTCCAGCCCTAATCCTCCAAGCAGGTTTTCTGATTAACACCTGCCTACACTGATGTCTCCCCTTTCTGATCTCCATAGCAATTACAGTCTGCCTAATGCCTTGGCATTTGCTTAATTTCTATTTTGTACTTTATATTACCATCAATTATATTTTTTTAATTTTAAAATAATTTTATGTCCCCAAGCAGATCGTTACTATTTAAATGAAAGTTCTACTTATCTCCTATGATATGTAAGGATGTTGATGAAGCCCCTTGATGTTATAGGAAAACCACGAAATTTAGGTTCTGTTTTACTGAAATGCAACTACCAGCTTCTCCATGTTTTAACTGTGTCTTTAGGAAAGTCACTTAACTATTCTTTGCCTCAGTATTCATATCTGTCAAATGACAACATAGATACCAAATTCACTGTGTCTTGTTAGAACTAAATGAGATGAAACGTGAAGTGATTGGCTCACAGTGTGGGCTCTAAAATTGTTACTTTTCTTTAGCATAAATCTAGTATTTACTATTTTAATAAATTCTGTATTTAAACTGGTGTGATGAGTTTTAATATTATCAGTAGTGAACTTATATGCAAAGATGTGGTTTATATTGTACAGCTTTATTTGTTTGTTTTGCTTTCTTAGACCAAGGAAATGAAATTAAGTAGTAATTTGTTTTCTAGTTTACAATTTTTACCTAGAGCAGAAATTTCTATAACCTCTTGAAACACCTCTAACTAAAAGCCTCTAAGTGACTACTTTAATGACTAGGAGGTCTTGACTTTTCAAAACATCCCATCCCACTGTTCCATGATTCTAATTCTTAGAATGTTCTTTCTCATATTGAACTAAAGGAAGACTTTTTCTCCCTTTATCTTCAAACACTAGCATATTATTCTGCTTTATTAAGCCACACAAAATAAATCTATGTCCAATTCCAAATGATAGACTTTTGTGAAACTGCAAGAGAAATGTATCAAACATCTGTGATGAAGATGTGCAAGTAGGTAAGAATATATCTATTTCTGTTGTTGTGGAGCCATATTTCTTCAGCTTAAATCCTAGATAATTTGATAATCTGTGAAATGAATTACAAAAAGTAAACATATATTGACTACATTATGAAAAAATACTTTCTTACATCAGAGATAACTATCTATATCTATAGCATCACCATATTCTTCTAGCTAATAGCACTATCACAAATTAAAATTAGGTTAGTTTGGACTGACTTATTCTTAGAATATACAAATTGGATTTCAATAATTTTCCATTCATGGTTGTTTCTTTATTATATTTCAAAGACTTTTGACAACAGTTCTAAGATTACATTGTAAATTTGTTGCAGTGTAGTAGGTAGAGAATTCCATGTAAACAAGCTAATTACCTATCGCGAGCTATCATTCACCTTCTCAAATATTCCTTTTTTTTTTTTTTCTATTTTTCCAGTTCAGATGCTATTTTTCAGTTCCAGTTCAAAGACTGCTGTTTGTCAAATAAGAGATGAGTCATTTTGCTGGTGATATTGGAGGGAAGATGGAAATATTTAATTTGATATAGATAAAATTCTAATTTAGCTAACAATCCTTTCTCCTCTTACTAGAAAAAACAACAGAAGTTTTGGAGACAGGAATTTGGGTGGCTCTAAAAGAGGAGTAAAAGTGGAAACTCTTATTTGCCAAACCAACAGAACTAAAGGATGAAAAACTATTTACAGGCAAAAAGTACATGAAAATTATAACATAAAATTTTTCAAAAATTGTATGCAGCAAAAATAACTAGTTTTAATATCCTCTGGCTTTAGAATTTTTGTTTTATGCAGACTGATACTTCTGTGGATTTATAATTTGTTACTTTTATTCTTTCAGTTTAATACTGGATTTTAGGATCTGGAGTGACAAAGATATTGACTCATACTTAATATATTTTAACAGGGTCAAGTAGAATGGGTATGCTTTTTAAAATGCCTTTATTTTATATTTTTTTGTTTTGAAGTAGGGGTTTAATTAGTATGTACTAGTCAATTACTAAAACTTTTGCTTATTTTGTTAACTATATTTTTTTACTCCAGATGTACATTCAAAAATTTAATTTTCATAATATATCTGTTTACCTGCTCTGCTTCAAATAGGACACACCTACTGCTTCATAGGGAATATGAGGTAAAATTAAAATGATTATAAAATGAATTTCTCTTTCTCTATTCGATCTCTCATTTACCAATATACTTGTCTGACTTCACTTTAAGTCATATTAGACTCCTGATATCTGATAAAACACAGATTTTACATTGCTGGTGCTCAATACAAGGTTATTGCATTGAAATCATACTTAATGTAGTATATTCAATAGGTACTTCAGCTGTTGAAAACTTTGATTATTTTATAAGGCTCTTTGTGAATGAAATGAAAAGTAGGCAACTTTGTTCACCAGTATTTATTGAATATTTACTCTGTTTGGGAATACAGTAGGCATTATTTAGGATATTTAACTCATCAAGATTAATTTGTGCCTTCTGTCCTCAAAGATTTTACTATGTCCAGGAAAATTATGTTGGCCAAAGGTTTCTTGTTGGGTTCCTCCACTGACAATCAGCCGTTGTACATCAGAGCACTCACTGACTTCTTTGAATGATTCCTTCCTTTCTTTGCCCAAGCCTATTAACCCCTAATCCTACCCATTGTATACAGTGCACCTTTAATGTCATTCTCTCATGGAAGCCCTCCTATCCTCTGATAACTAGATTAATGTCTCCTGTATATTTTCATAGCACTTCCTGCTCATTGTGATTTCTATAATTAGTTTTTTTGTTTGTTTGTTTAATGTTTGTCTTGCCTACTAGAGTGTATGTTACCAGAAGGCAGGACCCATTTTCATTTACCGTCATATCCCCAGTGTCTAGTGAATGTCTGACTCAATGATAATTGCTTAAATAAATGAAGAATCCACACAGCTAAAACTGTTTTTGTGAACTGTTTATTTTGAAAAAAATTGAAAGTTAAAGAAAAGTTATACTGTATCCTTTTCCAGATTCAACCTATTATTAACATTTGCCACATTTGTTTTTCTCTCTCCCTCCCCACTCCTTTTCCTGTGTAATTACACATATATCTCCAATAAACAAGGACACCCTTCTACCAGGCCACAATATGATAATTTCCCTGAGTATCTTAATATTGATAAAATAGTATTATCTTTCTTAGATTCATATTCAGATTTACCCCAGTTGTTCTTATAATCCTTGGTCCAATCAAGTATCATAGATGCTTTAAGTTTTCAAGCTGTATTTATTATAATTATTATTACTTAATATAATTTTACTTGGTTTTTGAAACAATACAGCTTCAACATGGTTTGCTTAAAACTTTTGAACTATTTCAGGTTCTCTGGTTACATAAATTACCAATTGAATGAGTGGCCTGAGGGCAAAATTTACATATGTCTTTATCCTACATGAGTAGGAGTATTTTAAATCTAGGCTGTTAAAAAACCATTACTAATGGTATAGCACATCAATATTAAAATATGATTTCAACAAATAAGACTCTCAATGCTGAACATTTACATAGTTCTGAAGGAAGATTAGAAAATTTTTCAGTCTTTAATTTTCTCCTTTAATTACCTTCTTCATGACTAAGTTTACTCACAAGGCCTTAAGGAAAATGAAAAAACCTGTCAGAAAAACATACAATATAAAAAAAAGTATTTTTTTTATGCTTTATTTTCAATATCATGGAGCTTTCTGAGAGAAGTCAATGTAGAGGAGAGATATAACAGGGACTGTCCAAAGAACTTATGCTTTTTTTAACTCAGCACCATCTTTTAAAAAGCTACGGGAATAAACATTGTTGCATTGAAGAAGTGTCTGTAAGAAGTGTGAATAGATGTTTCAATCTGAGACCATTTCACATTCACTGTGAACAGTTGGATATTATTGAACAGGCTTTGCCCTTTACTAGTAAATCCAGCAGCTAATCTTATTAAGAACCAGTGGAAATGGAAGTTATGTAGAAATCAGAAGTCAGCTCCACAGTAGAAGGTTCAAAAAGGTTTTCTTTTTGTTAAATGCTTTTTCTGTGTTTGCTTATGGATGTTATCTCATTGAATTAGTTAAATTTTGAACATTTTCAAATGTAATCAGATGCAGTCCCCCCTTATGAACACATACAAAGAAGTAGTTCTGTCAAACACAGACCAGTTTACCTTGAACATGCCTTAGATAATATTAAGGCACTTTGAAGATTCTTTGAAGAACATAGACCATTTCTTTAAAATGACTTCCCTTTACCTCTTAAATAACTCATAGAGGAGGAATGAGAGCTGACTCTATAGATTCTCAATAAGCTTCAAAGTCCCCTAAAATATAATATCTGAAGGACATGACCATTGTGGTTTTGTCATCTAGTGACTTATGCCAAATTACTAATACTGTAGTTGGGAGAGAGCAGATTGTAGACTATTGTTTTGTTTGGAGGCAAATTATGCTCAGAGACAGATTGCCTTGTCCAATATTTTATTTAACACAGACAGGTTTGCTGTATATGATTTATAATAACTTCACAAGCCCATAGTATAAAGGTTATGTACCTTAATAAGCCAATAAGGAAATAGCATACTCCCAACAAATAGTAGATTAATCATACTATTGTTTCAGGCAAGGGGAGATGACAGAAATAAAGCTCAAATTTAGTTAGAAGTGTACCTTTTCTACAAGTTTGGTGTCTCGGAGAGATGGCTTTGCCAACTGGGAGATGACTTTCAGCTGTCAGTGCAAAAATAAAAGTTCATTGTTGCTGCAACATATTGCTGGGGAATGATGGTGCTGGTGTTGGCAGACAAGCTAGGATGCTCCGAGGGTCATGACTCCAGGGACTCCAGTGCACGGCTTGTGCCACTGCCTACGAGGAGTGCCTCATGCAGGCAGGAACGGATAAATGTCCCTTCTCATCCCAAGGCTGCTGCACAGTTTTAACACCACTACCAACCAAGAGTAGCGTGGCCATGGCAGGAGCAAGTGTCTTGAGATTTCTGGAGAGCTAGATCAGCAAAGGGTAGCTTTGCCCTGACTCTCAGATACTCCTCACAAACTCTCAGTATTTATAGTCTAAGTGTCCCCTTGCCATGGTTGCTTCTCCACATGTGCGTATTGATAAGGCTCCAGGGAGTCCCTCAGCAGCTGAGCTACAAGTGCTTATCAAGGTCAAGAAATATGATGATGACATCATGACAGAGCTTACTTCATTTTATATCAAAACAACTTTACTTCTAAAAACAACTCTTTATTTTTGTCACAAACATGTGGAATAAAACTTTACTTGTAATAAGTGGATTTGAAGTAATATCAAAACAAAACACAACAACTGTATTCTGATTGTGACTCTGCCACTGGTCATCCTTGTGACTTGGACCCATAAGTCATTTAACTTTTACAAGTCTTGGTTATATATTAAGGATAGGTTAGGATGATTCAGTAAAATCTAAAGGATTATATTACATTATATTATATAAGATTATATCAAATCCATCTTTTGCTCATGACCATTCAAAGCTTCCCCTTTTCACTCAGAATAAAATAAAATATTCTTAAAACAGCTCTCAGGGCCCCTTGTGATATGTCCCTATTTACTTGTCAAAACTTATCTCTGTCTACTGCCCTCCCACCACCCCGCCTCCCCAGCTACTGCCACATATGTGTTTAGCCTCCTACACATCTCCAAAGCTTTTCCTTAAATACTACATTCTCACTGAGGGCTACCTATACAAGCATCCTTCTTTAAACTTACAGTCACTGCCATCTGCTCTATATTTTTCCCCATAGCATGCATTGTGTCTGTGATACATGACCAAGAGTAAAGTAAGGCAAAGGTGATGACTTGAGTAGATAATTAACTTGATCACTTTTACAATCTTATTTTTTAATGCATCACACATAGTGAAATAGTTGGAAAATCAGTGATTTGATCATCATCGAAAGTATAACAATTTGAGAAAGAAATATAAAGAGGTAAATTGGCAAATTGAATAGCATATAGAAAAATTACATAATTATCAATAAATTCAACTTAATTAGGGTTTCACATTAGAACAGTAGTTGGGGTATGTAATGTTCTTACAAAATGCACATGCATATCCCTAGAAAACTACTTAGATTGCCTTTGAGCAAACATTTCTCAGTAAATTAGATGTGGTGCCTTGAAATACAAAGTCTCAGTCAGCATTTGGATGAACTGCTCTCCTTAATCTAAAGTAGTTATTCATATCTGAAGGTTCTAATAATTCCCTTGGCAAACTTATTTAGGGAATAAATGAACTTACAGATACATTATTTAAATGACAGCTATAAAAATAATTTTTTTGCAATTTTGAATATTATACAAAATTTTATAATTTTGATTTTGTTCACTATTGGTTGCTGTTATGAGTTAGCATTGTACATAAAACTTTATGTACAGTCTTGGGAATTCCCTAATGGCCCAGTGGTTAGGACTCTGCACTTTCACTGCCGAGGGCCCAGGTTTAATCCCTGTTCAAGGAACTAAGATCCCACAAGCTGCACGGTGCGGCCAAGAAAAAAAAAAGCTTTATGTAAATTCTCATAATTTCCACTGGTTAAGTTACCAAAAGAGGATGACTAGATTAAAGGGTACACGTAGAATTAAAGTTTCAGCTCCTTTAACACTGTACAATTACAGCTCCATTAGCACATGGCAATGCCTATTTCCCCATAATTAGTATTTTATGTGGCAAATTATATGGTTTTTTTAAAAATAATATGTTACCTAAGTGATGAACCTTAAGCTAGTTTCCTGCAAAACTGGATCAATTCAATGAAGAAAACTGGTTGAGTAAAGCTGTGTTTCCACCCCTTTCTCAACCCTCTTTTCCTATCATCTGTCCTCTCCTGCCGCTGCACATATATGTATGCATGCATGTGCGCACACACACACACACACACACTCATGTATGAAAGAAATATGTTCCATTCTACTACAGATTTCACTTGAAGTTGATTGTACTGGAGATGGGTGAACCTAGGTCTGAAAAAATTGCAAAACTCCCTGATAATTTGCCTAGGAAGAGTGACATATATTCTTTTGTTTTTGTTCTATTTCTGTTTAAAATATGACCAGAAAAGATTTCTGTTAAACCTTTTCATACTTGTGAAGTGTTATATAATTTATCTTATTGTTAATCCTTTATCACATTTGAAGTCTAGCTTTTAACTCTAGCTTTATATTTGAAAAATGAAACTCACAGAGTTGAAATGCCCTCAGTGACACCAAAAACAACAAAAATAACAAAAATGGCCAAACTCAGAATTCCTCAGAGATTTAAATATATGTATGTATACCTTGTATCATTAGTTTTATGATATACTTGAATTTTTAGATGGTGGTTAAAATCCTCACAGGTCTAAAAGATATCCTTCAACATGCTTGTGAAGAGGCAAAATAATAGAACAAAAGCAGTGCTGAATTAAAACTAGAAAAGAAACTTGGATATCTGTCAGTTTTCCCTTTTTTATTTTGAAGAGGAAGAAAAAGATACTAGGAAGTTAATTATATTGATCTATACAACCCAGAGATAAATTGGTCCTTAAATCTAATTCTCCTGATTTGAGTCCAAATACCCTTATTGTATACCACAGACAATGTATTAGTTTATAGAAAAAATAAGTGTGTGTATTATTAAATTCTAAACCCATATAAATCTCTATAGAGGAGCCACAGATTAACCTATGTAGTGTTTTAAAGGATTTGTTTCAAAAAAAACAAAAATTAAACAATAGTCTCCAAAGCTCTCTTCATTTGAGTGTTTTCAAGGACCTCCATTTGGCTTGAGAATGTAACAATATTCTCATGTTTTTTAAATCATATCACACATTTAAATTTTGCTGCCATAAAGATAGCATTTCATTGCCTAGAGAATTATATCAATTACCAAGTTTCAATTGATCATATGCTAATACATTTTAATGCTCTAAGGAAAGCTACTTGATCCTAAATATTTTCAGCTGAGTTTTCTGTCTTAGCTTTTCTCCTCTGATGCCTAATGAGTAGGACATTTGTTATTAGGAAATAAGGTATCTAGGAAAGACTTGTAAGAATGCAAGTGTCATGTTCAGAATTATGCTACATTTTCTGCTTGTATCAGTTTCTGTTTTTATTCTGAGCATCCTGTGGTAACTTTCTTTTTCTCATTTCTCTGCCTGATAACAAATAGGCAAGAGCCGAATGGGAATAAGAATAATGAATACTGTGTATAAATCCTGCTGCAACCCAAAATCAAATGGGTCTCTTTGGAAGAGTCATTTTCCAAAGACTTGAGTCTCATCTAGATGTAAGTTACAGTCACACTCAAGCTGACTATTATATAGGAAATAGGCTGTTTTATTTTTTTCATTTTTAATTTTACATTGGAGTATAGTTGATTTACAATGTTGTGTTAGCTTCAGGTATACAGCAAAGTGATTTAGTTATACATATACATATATGTATTCTTTTTCAGATTCTGTTCCCATATAGGTTATTACAGAGTATTGAGTAGAGTTCCCCATGCTATACAGTAGGTCTTTGTTGATTCTTTATTTTATATATAGTAATGTATATATGTTAATCCCAACTTCCTAATTGATTCCTCCCCCTCACCTTTCCTCTTTTGTAACCATAAGTTTGTTTTCTAAGTCTGTGAATCTGTTTCTGTTTTGTAAATAAGTTCACTTGTATCATTTTTCTTTTTATTTTCCCCATATAAGTGATATCATGTGATATTTGTCTTTCTCTGTCTGACTTACTTCACTTAGCATGATAATCTCTAGGTCCATCCATGTTGTTGCAAATGGCATTATTTTATTCTTTTTTATGGCTGAGTAATATGCCATTGTATATATGTACCATATCTTCTTTATCCATTCTTCTGTATTTGGACATTTAGGTTGCTTCCATGTCTTGGCTATTGTAAATAGTGCTGCAATGAACATTGAGGCGCATGTATGTTTTCGAAGTATGGATTTTTCCTGATATATACCCAGGAGTGGGATTGCTGGATCATATGGTAGATCTATTTTTAGTTTTTTTAAGGAACCTCCATACTGTTGTCCATAGTGGCTGTACCAATTTACATCCCCACCAATAGTGTAAGATGGTTCCCTTTTCTCCACACCCTCTCCATAACTGTTTACAGACTTTTTGACAGTGGCCATACTGACTGGTGTGAGGTGATACCTGATTGTAGTTTTGATTTGCATTTCTCTAATAATTAGCAATGTTGAGTGTCTTTTCATGTGATTTTTGGCCATCTCTATGTCTTCTTTGAAGAAATGTCTCTTTAGATCTTCTGCCTATTTTTTGATTGGGTTATTTGTTTTTTTGATATTGAGCTGCATGAAGTGTTTGTATCTTTTGGAGATTAATCCCTTATTGGTTTTATGGTTTGCAAATATTTTCTTCTATACTGTGGGTTGTCTTTTCATTTTGTTCATGGTTTCCTTTGCTGTGCAAAAGCTTTTACGTTTCATTAGGTCCCATTTGTTTATTTTTGTTTTTATTTTCATTACTCTAGGAGGTAGATACAAAAAGCTATTGCTGCAATTTATGTCAGTGAGTGTTTTGGTTATGTTTTCATCTAGGAGTTTTGTAATATCTGGTTTTACATTTAGGTCTTTATTTTGAGTTTATTTTTGTGTATGGTGTAAGAGAATGTTCTAATTTCATTAATATTTTAATCTACTATTATCTCTTTGAGAACAAGTCCTTTGACCCAGTTGACCATTTGCATTCATCTTTCTGGAGGTGTGGCAAACTAGGATTTATTACAGAATGAATTTAAAAAATAACTTTCAGTTTTTGACATATATAAAAAATGCAACAAGACTGTAGATGTGAGAATTATGCAATGTTGGAAGAATTTTTTTCCCCAAATTAACTTGGCTTTCTTATCTCTTCTAAACTGGAAGACTTTTACCCACAGAGATGATAGCCTTTATACCCATGACATTGAGGTTATGTTACTATATAGAATAGAAGGTTTTAACATGAAAAAAAAATTTTTTTTAAGCACTTACCTTTTTCTTCTCTTGAGAAATGGTGCAAAGAAAGATATAAACAATCAGAAATAATTATCTATTTTCTCTTTTAAAGCTTTTGTTTGGTAAGCAGGATATATAGTACATACTAGAAATAAGAGGAAGGGCAGAAGGGAACATGCATCTCTTCTATTCAGGTAGTAGAACAATAAACTCTTGATTCATCCTTGAATGAAGCTGAAATGCAGCAAAAATGACTTGGTAAAATTCTTTGGACCTGGGGTTAATTTCTCCAAGTTACCTCCAGTTTTCATGAGCCATGGATGCTCAACTGCCAGGCAGTTACCTTGCATGGGGTCCTTTTGTCAGAGAATATCATCTTGCAAAGCTGGGAGAAACCTGCTCAACAGCAAAAGATGGAGCAGTGAGAAGCTACTCCCCAGCCTGAGTCAGTGGAAACCAAAATGGAACAAAAACAGCCAGAGGAAGTCATTGAGCTCTCTCTGAGCCATGAGTCATGTCTACTGCAGCACTCAGCCATGCCTGTGGCAGGTTAGATTGCAAGTGCATGAATGGAATCAAGATCAGTTAAGTCACAGATCATGATATAAGTCTCCTCTGCTGTTTTCTTCCAATTAAGAAGAAAAGGAAAGAAGAGGCAAGCTGCCCCTTTTAAATCCACACAACATTTAGCAATAATTAGGGCACTGTTTATCTGAACCTAGGTTATATCCTTTCCACTATGCTTCAGGTCTGACTCTGTTCAGACTAGATTATCTGTAAATGAGTTACTTTAAATTTCTATAAAATATTTTATTCATATTTGTTAGGGATGAAAAGAATTGTTAGACATAATTCTTGTCCTTACCGTTTAAAATTACTTAGGAAAAAGCTAAAGGCAAAAATAAAATGCAAAGTTAAATATCCATAAACACAATAATCAAAAAAAACTTAACAGGTGGAAAAGTGTAATTATTTAACATGAAACACAAAATGGGTATTAATATATTGATATAGGAATATTCTATTAGCATTTTAAGTTACTATATAAAGCACTTTAGGGAGAATACCCTTAAGATAAACCTTGATATATTTGTTCATTTACACAACCAGATACTGTATACTAGAAAATCTATTATGCAGTGAGAGTATAGAAGTAAATAAAAGTCCAGTCCTCATGAAGCTTACAGCATAAGTTTAAGAGAGAATAAATATAATAAATAAGTCAAATACAAACTAAGTAATATTAGTACGTTTGGGGAGAATCATTATGGGAGAATATCACAAGCAAAATCCTTAGTCATAAATAAGTCTCGAAGTTTTGGAGACTAATGATGAATACCAGGACAAAAGAGAGTTTTTGAAAGGGAAAATTGTGAGAGATTAAACTTCAAATATTGGTAATGGCCAGACTTTGCAGTGTGTTACTGTGTAGATTATTGTACTCTAGTTTGGATTTTGTGAGATAGGTAGTGTGGAACTACTGAAAAGTTCCAAACATGGGAATGACATATTTAAAGTTTTTCTTTAGGAAGAAAAATCTAGCAAGGCCAACAGGGAGAAAGTAAAAGCCTGTACAAATTACTGGAGTCCTGTGACTCAGTTAAAATTGCATAGCAATGCAAGGCTTAGGTAAAGATCTTTGGATGCTTAGCATTACCAGGTAAAGATCTTTGAGTGCTTAGCATTACAAAAGTTGCTGCAGAAGAGGAACTTGCTCTAACCCCAGTTCTTGTAGGAGTGCCTGCAGTTTGGGCAAAAGACTGAAAATATGGTAGATAAGGCACCTAGTAGTTCCCTTACTTATTATTTCATTTCATTCACTCATTCATTTATGAATTTACTCTCATAATCCTTTTTGAGTACCCATAATGGGGATATTGTGCATGGTAAGTATCCATAATTAATAAGACATGATGTCCTTTACCAGAGGTACAGAAGTCACATAATGTTCCTTTAGTGGGATAAAGAAAAGGGAAAAGTATGTATAGAAGCAAGAGGCAGAGAAAAAACATGATTCACTGTGCCTCTAGGAGGGAAAGAAAAGCAAGAACCTTATCTCCTAGGAATTCATGATTAAACTGAGACTTAAAAAAGAGTAAAAAATAGCAAATATAGGAGGGATAAAAAAAAACCCTGGGGGAAAGAGATCAGGTGGGTAGAAAACCAAAGGGTTAGGAGAGGGCATTACAGGTGAAGGGAACCATGAGGGCAAAGGTTTTTATCTCAGGTGGGAGAGGATAATGAGTTTGTCTAGGACAGTTGTTGAGTGAATGTAAAATAAAGCCCGTAGAGGGAAGTATTGATAATGCATGATGACTAACTCCTCCCTAACAAATCCAAACATAATGAAGTAAAAGTTTCAGTACGTCTATCTAAGTGAAGGCCTTCAACCTACACTTGAAGTATAAAGACTAGATGATTAAAGAGGTATCAGGCGTGGAGATTTAAATGTGGGAGTCAAACATGTAAGGAAGAAACAGAAGGAAGAATCATTTTCTTTGTTTAGAATTAAGTATTTTTAAATTATTTCATTCCTCCCACTGTCAAAAGGACTGGAATAAAATTATGTGAAACTCCTAACTAGACTTGGCAATGAGATAGATGAGCTGTAACTCATTTTACATTGTTATATTTTATTTTACTTTTTTAACTCAGAAAAAAAATATGGAGATTATTACTATTTTATTTTCTAATTCCACCTCTAGGTCTGTTTAAATTATATTACTATCTTTTAGATTATAAATTTATCCCTTTTAAAATTGACACTACAGCCCAGAGTTTCCACAAGATGGCAAAGTAGGAAGACTGAACTCACTGCCTCCCATGGGCACAACAAAATTACAACCACTTACAGAACAACTATCTATGAGAGTGACCTGAAGCCTCATAGGAAAGATTTTCCACAACTAAAGATATAAACAAAGTGCTACAACAGGACAAGTAGGATGGGCAGAGATGCAGTATAATCAGGACCCATACCCCTGGGTTAGTGACCCACAGACAGGAGGAATATTACAAGCATAGAGATCCTCCCAAAGGAGCAAGGGGTCCAGGCCCCATATTGGGCTCTCTAGCTTGGTTGGGGTGGGGGGGGCCCTTCTTCAAGAAGGGAAACCTCCAGAATGTCTGGCTTTGAAAACTATTGAGGCTTATGTTCAGGACAGCTGGAGGGCTATAGGAAACAGAGACTGCTCTTAAGGGCATGCACAAAATTTCACATGATATGAATCCCACTGCAGAGGCATTAGTTTGAAAGGATTCTGGGTCAGACCAACTTATTGATCTTGGAGAGCCTTCTTTAAAGGCAGGAGACAACTAGGACTCCCACTGGGGACAGAAATGCTGGTGGCAACCATTTTGGGGAGTTTGTTTTACTGCAGTGACCCCGTCACTGGCAAGTGCCATTTTGGAATTCTCCCTCTAATCTATTAGTACTGGCCTCATCCATCAGTGGGCCCAGAGCAACCACACAAGACACTGTCTTGTGGCCAGCTGGGTAGGGGCTAGCCCTAAGTGTGCCCACACTGCTCAGCCCCACCACAACAGAAGGGTGCACACAGCCTAGATAGGGGCACCTCTGGAGCATATAGGGGAAGATGCTGCTGGGCTCTATAGAATGTCCCTTACATGAGCCAATTCTGTAAAATCAGGAAACATAATCCACTAACCTAATATATAGAAATAAACAAAAAGAGTTAGGCAAAATGAGGAGACAGAGGGATGTATTCCAAATGAAGGAACAAGATAAAACCTCAGAAAAAGAACTAAACGAGGTGGAGATAAGCAATCTACCTAATGAAGAGTTCAAGATAATGATCATAAAGATGCTCACCAAACATGGGAGAATAGATGAACACAGAATTTCAAGAAAGAGTTAGAAAATATAAAGAAGAATCAAAAAGAGCTGAAGAATACAATAACTGATATTAAATATACACTAAAAGGAATCGATAATAGATTAGATGATATAGAGGAACAGATCAGTGATCTGGAAGATGGAGTAGTAGAAATCACCCAAGCTAAACAGAAAAAAAAAATAAATAAAAAGGATAATTTAAGAGACTTCTGAGACAACATCAAGCCTATTACCATTTGCTTTATAAGGGTCCCAGGAGGAGATGAGAGAGAGAAAGGGGTAGATAACTTATTTGAATAATAATTAAAAAGTTCCTTAACCTGGGGAAGAAAACAGACATCCAGGTCCAGGAACACAAAGAGTCCCAAAGAAGATGAACACAAAGAGGTTTATACCAAGACATATTATAATTAAAATTGCAAAAGTTGAAGAGAATTTTTAAAGCACCAAGAGAAAAGCAACCAGTTCTGTATAAGGGAACTCCCATAAGACCATTAGCTGACTTGTCAGCAGAAATTTTGCAGGTCAGAAGGGAGTGGCATGATATATTCAAAGTGGTGAAAGGAAAAGATCTATAACTAGGAATATTCTACCCGTCATTTCACATCTGAACGAGAGATGAAAGAGTTTTACAGACCAGTAAACTCTAAAAGAGTTCTGCACCACAAAACCGGCCCTACAAGAAAATTTAAAGGGCCTTTTGGAAACAAAAAAGAAAAGACTATGACTAGAAATGAGAGAATTATAAAAGGAAAAATCTCATTGTTAAAGGCAAACATACAGTTAAGGTAGTCAGTCGACTACTTATAAAGCTAAGATGTGGGGGGAATAAAAATTTAGCATTGTTAGAATATGTTCAGAATTGACAAATCATTAACTTAAAATAACCATATATATTTTTTATTTATATCTATATATTTATATATAGATATATATGGTTAAGAGAACATGTATATGTGTATAGGTATGAACCGCATGGTAATCACAAAGCAAAAACCTATAAAGGATAGAAAAAAAACCAAAGGAATCCAAAACACTGAAAATAATTCTTAACACTAAAAATAGTCATCAAATCACACTGGAAGAGAGCAAAAGAAGAAGAAAATAATTAAAAAGAATTGTAAAAATAACCCCCTAAATAATTAGCAAAATGGCAATCAGTACATACCTATCAAGAATTCCTTTAAATATAAATGAAATAAATACCTCAATCAAAAGACATATAGAGGCTGAATGGAGAAAAAGACAAGACCTATATATACGCTGCCTACAAGAGACTCACTTCAGAATTAAGACATACACAGGCTAAAAGTGAGAGGGTGGAAAAAGGTATTCCATACAAATGAAAATAAAAGCTGGGGTAGCAATATGTGTATCATAGACAAAAGAGACTTTAAAACAAAGACTAACAAGAGACCCCCCCAAAAAAAAAGACATTACATAATGATAAAGTGATCAATACAATAAGAAGATATAACACTTCTAAATATATATATGCCCAACATGAAAGCACCTAAATATAAAAAGCACATAGTAAGAAACATAAAGGGAGAAAATTACAGTAACACAATAATAGTAGGGGCTTTAACACCCCACTTACATCAATGGACAGATCACCCGGAGAGAAAATCAATAGGGAACACTGGCCTTAAATGACACATCAGATAACATGTTTATACAAAACATCCCATCCAAAAGCAACAGAATACACATTCTTTTCAAGGGCACAAGGAACATTCTCCAAGATCACATGCTAGGCCACAAAACAAGTCTCAGTAAATGTAAGAAAATTGAAATCATATCAAGCGTCTTTTCTGACAACAATGGTATGAGACTAGAAATCAACTACAAGAAAAGAAATGCAAAAATCCACAAACATGTAGAGGCTAAACAATATGCTACTAAACAACCAATGAGTCAGTGGAGAAATCAAAGAGGAAATTAAAAAAAAATCCTTGAGACATATGTAAATGGAAACACACTGGTACAAAATTTATGGGAAACAGCAAATTCAGTTCTAAGAGGGAAGTTTACAGTGATACAGGTCTACCTCAGGAAACATGAAACATCTCAAATAATCTAATATTACACCTAAAGTAACTAGAAAAAGAATAAGGAAAACCACCACAAGTCAGTAAAAGAAAAGAAATAATGATCAAAGAGGAAATAGAGATATCCTCATCCACCAGAGGGCAGACAGCAGAGGCAAGAAGAACTACAATCCTGCAGCCTGTAAAACAAAAACCACATTCACAGAAAGATAGACAAGATGAAAAGGCAGAGGGCTATGTACCAGATGAAGAAGGAATCAATAGCAGAATAACTGAGGCAGAAGAACAGATAAGTGACCTGGAAGACAAAATGGTGGAATTCAATGCTGTGGAACAGACTAAAGAAAAAAGAATGAAAACAAATGAAGACAGCCTAAGAGACCTCTGGGACAACATTAAACACAACAACATTCCCATTATGGGGTCCCAGAAGGAGAAACTGATTTCTCAGCAGAAATTCTACAAGCCAGAAGGGAGTGGCATGATATACTTAAAGTGATGAAAGGGAAGAACCTACAAGCAGGATTACTCTAACCAGCAAGGATCTCATTCAGGATCGATGGAGAAATCAAAACCTTTACAGACAAGCAGAAGCTAAGAAAATTCAGCACCACCAAACCAGCTCTACAACAAATGCTAAAGGAACATCTCTAAGTGGAAAACACAAGAGAAGATAAGGACCTACATAAACAAACCAAAAACAATTAACAAAATGGTCATAGGAACATACATATCGATAATTACCCTAAACGTGAATGGATTAAATGCTCCAACCAAAAGACACAGGCTTGCTGAATGGATACAAAAACAAGACCCATATATATGCTGTCTAAAACAGACCTACTTCAGACCTAGGGACACATTCAGACTGAAAGTGAGGGGATGGAAAAAGTTATTCCATGCAAATGGAAATCAGAAGAAAGCTGGAGTAGCAATACTCATATCAGATAAAATAGACTTTAAAGTAAAGAATGTTACAAGAGACAAGGAAGGACATTACATAATCATCAGGGGATCTATCCAAGAAGAAGATATAACAATTATAAATATATATGCACCAAACATAGGAGCACCTCATTATGTAAGGCAACTGCTAAAAGCTATAAAAGAGGAAATCGACAGTGACACAAAAATAGTGGGGGACTTTAATACCTCACTTACACCAATGGACAGATCATCCAAAATGAAAATAAATAAGGAAACAGAAGCATTAAGTGACATAATAGACCAGATAGATTTAACTGACATTTATAGGACATTCCATTCAAAAACAGCAGATTACACTTTCTTCTCAAGTGCACATGGAACATTCTCCAGGATAGACCACATCTTGGGTCACAAATCAAGGTTCAATAAATTTAAGAAAATTGAAATCATATCAAGCATCTTTCTGACCACAATGCTATGAGATTAGAAATGAATTAGAGGGAAAAAACCATAAAAAACACAAACACATGGAGGCTAAACAATACTTTACTAAGTAACCAAGAGATCACTGAAGAAATCAAACGGGTAATCAAAAAAAACCTAGAGACAAATGAAAATGAAAACACGATGATACAAAACCTATGGGACGCAGCAAAAGCAGTTCTAAGAGAGAAGTTTGTAGCTATAAAATTGATATTTAAAGGACAGTCCATCCCAAAACAGCAGATTACACTTTCTTCTCAAGTGCACACGGAACATTCTCCAGGATAGATCACATCTTGGGTCACAAATCAAACCTCAGTAAATTTAAGAAAATTGAAATAATATCAAGTATCTTTTCTGACCATAACGCTATGTGATTAGAAATGAATTACAGGGGGAAAAAATGTAAAAATCCCAAACACATGGAGGCTAAACAATATGTTACTAAATAACCAAGAGATCACTGAAGAAATCAAAGAGGAAATCAAAAAATACCTAGAGACAAATGACAATGAAAACATGATGATCCCAAACTTATGGGATGCAGCAAAAGCAGTTCTAAGAGGGAAGTTTATAGCTATACAAGCCTACCTCAAGAAACAAGAAAAATCTCAAGTAAACAATCTAACCTTACACCTAAAGGAACTAGAGAAAGAGGAAGAAAGAAAACCCAAAGTTAGCAGAGGGAAAGAAATCATAAAGATCAGAGCAGAAATAAATGAAATAGAAACAGAACAATAGCAAAGATCAATAAAACTAAAAGCTGATTCTTTGTGAATATAAACAAAATTGATACACCATTAGCCAGACACATCAAGAAAAAGAGGGAGAGGACTCAAATTTAGAAATGAAAAAGGAGAAGTTACAACAGACACGGCAGAAATACAAAGCATCCTAAGAGACTACTACAGGCAACTCTATGCCAACAAAATGGACAACCTGGAAGAAATGGACAAATTCTTAGAAAGGTATAGCCTTCCACGACTGAACCAGGAAGAAACAGAAAATATGAACAGACCAATCACAAGTAATGAAATTGAAACTGATTAAAAATCTTCCAACAAACAAAACTCCAGGACCAGATGGCTTCACGGGTGGTGAATTCTATCAAACATTTAGAGAAGAGCTAACACCCATCCTTCTCAAACTCTTCCAATATATAGTCAAGTGAGGAACACTCCCAAACTTATTCTATGAGGCTACCATCATCCTGATACCAAAACCAGACAAAGACACTTCAAAAAAGAAAATTACAGACCAATATCACTGATGAATATAGATACAAAAATCCTCAACAAAATATTAGCAAACAGAATCCAACAACACATGAAAAGGATCATACACCATGACCACGTGGGATTTATCCCAGGGATGCAAGGATTCTTCAATATATGCAAATCAATCAATGTAATACACCATATTAACAAACTGAAGAATACAAACCATATGATCCTCTCAAAGGTGCAGAGAAATCTTTTGACAAAATTCAACACCCATTTATGATAAAAACTCTCCAGGATGTGGGTATAGAGGGAACCTACCTCAACATAATAAAGGCCATATACAACAAACCCAGAGTAAACATCATTCTCAATGGTGAAAAACTGAAAGCATTTCCTCTAAGATTAGGAATGAGACAAGGATGTCCACTCTCACCACTGTTATTCAACATAGTTTTGGAAGTCCTAGCCACGGCAATCAGAGAAGAAAAAGAAATAAAAGGAAAAAAAAAAGAGGAAATAAATTAGAGACTAAAAAAAAAAAATAAAGAAAAGGTCAGTGAAACTTGTTCTTTGAAAATGTGTTCTTTTCAAAGACCTTGTTCTTTGAAAAGATAAACAAAATTGGTAAACCTTTAGCCAGACACATCAAGAAAAAAGGAGTGAGAGTCCAAAAAATAACATCAGAAAAGAAAGAGAAGTTCCAACTGACACAGAAATACAGAGGATTATAAGAGATAACTATAAATAGCTATACACAAATAAAATGGACAACCTAGAGGAAATGGACAAATTCCTAGAAATGTACAATCTCCCATGACTGAACCAAGAAAAAATAGAAAATATGAATAGCCCAATTTAGTAATGAAATTGAACCAGTCAAGAAATAACTCCCCACAAAGAAAAGTCCAGACCAGATGGCTTCACATGTGAATTGTACCAAACATTTAGAGAAGAGTTAACACCTATCCTTCTCAAACTATTCCAAAGAATTGCAGAAGTAACCCATCTGAACTCATTCTACGAGGCCAGTATCACACTCATACCAAAACGAAAGACATCACAAAAGGGAAAATTACAGGCTAATCTCACTGATGAACAATAGATGCAAAAGATCTCAAGAAAGTATTAGCAAACCAAATTCAACAATTTATTAAAAGGATTGTACACCATGATCTAGTGGAATGTATCCCAGAGATGCAAGCGTGTTTCTATATCTGCAGATCAATCAATGTGTCCACCACATTAACAAATTGAAGAATAAAAATCATATGATCATTTCAATAGATGCAGAAAAAGCTTTTGAGCAAATTCAACATTTATTTATGATAAAAACTATCAACAAAGTGGGTCTAAAGAGGACATATATCAACATAATAAAGACCATATATGACAGATTCATACTTAATATTATACCTGATGATGAAAAGCTGAAAGTATTTTTCTAAAATCAGGAACCAGACAAGTATGCCCACTCTTGCCACTTTTATTCAGCATAGTATTGGAAGTCCTAACCTGTAATCAGAGAAGATAAGGAAATGAAAGGAATCCAAATTGGAAAGGAAGAAGTAAAACTGTCAGTCTGTAGGTGACATAATATATAGAAAATCTTAAAGACACCTAAATAAAACTATTAGAACTATCAAATTCAGTAAAATTTCAGGATATAAAATTAATATACAGAAATCTGTTATGTTTCTATACACTAATTACAAACTCTCAGAAAAAAAGATTTTTAAAAAAATAATCCCACTTACAATTGTGCCAAAAAGAATAAAGTACCTAGGAATAAATCTAACCAAGGAAATAAAAGTCTTGTACTCTGAAAACTGCAGACATTAATGAAAGAAATTGAAGATGGCATAAACAAATGGGAAGATATACTGTCCTCATGGATTGGGAGAATTAATATTATTAAATAACCATACTGCCAAGGCAGTCCTCAAATTCAGTGCAATCCCTGTCAAAATACCAATAGCATTTTTCACAGAACTAGAACAAATAATCCTAAAATTTGTATGGAACCACAAAAGACCCTGAATAGCCAAAGCAATATTGAAAAAAAGAAGAACAAAGCTGGAGTTACCATGATCCCTGACATCAAACTATACTTCAAAGCTACAGTCATCAAAATAGTATGGTACTGGCAGAAAAACAAAAACGTATATTAAAGGAACAGAATAAAGAACCCAGAAATAAACCCACCCTTATATGGACAATTCATCTGTGACAGAGGAGTCAAGCATATACAATGGCAAAAAGATAGCTTCTTCAGTAAATGGTGTGGGAAAACTGGACAGCTACAGGCAAGAGGATCAAACTGCACTACTTCCTTATACCGTATACAAAAATAAACTCAAAATGAATTAAAGACTTAAATGTAAGGCCTGAAATCATAAAACTCCAAGAAGAAAACATAGGCAGTACACTCTTTGACATTGATCTTAGCAATATTTTTTTTTGGATTTGTCTCCACAGGCAGATAGAACAAAAGCAGAAATAAACAAATGAGACTACATCAAACTAAAAGGTTTTGTACAGTGAAGGAAACCAATAAAATGAGAAGGCAGCCTACTGAATGGGAGAAGATATATCATTTGTAAATGATATATCCAATAAGGGGTTAATATCCAAAATATACAATATCCAGGCAGAGGACCTGGATAGACATTTTTCCAAAGACATACAGACGTGTATATACATACATCTTTATACATGCACACATATACACAAAATGGAATGTTACTCAGCCATAAAAAATGATATCTTGCCATTTGCAGCAACATGGATGAATCTAATGTGTATCATGCTTAGTGAAATACATCAGAAAGAGAAAGAAAAATACTGTATGTTCTTACTTATATGTGGAATCTAAGAAAACAAACAAAAAAAACAAAAACAGACTCAGATATACAGAGAACAAGTGGGCGGTTGCAAGAGGGGAGGAGGATGACGGGTGGGCATACTAGGTATAAGGGGATTGAGAGGTACAAACCTCCATTTATAAAATAAATAAGCCAAGGAATGGTAATATACAGCATAAAGTATGTGGTCAATAATATTGTAATAACTTTGTATGGAGACATGTTTACTAGACTTATCATGGTGTTCATATAGTAACATATGCAAATGTCAAATTACAACGTAGGGCACCTGAAACTAACATAATATTATACGTCAACTATATTTCAATAAAAAATAAAATAGTTGATTTCATATTTGATCACAAAGAAAATTTTGATGCATCTTAGTATTGCTTCACTTTTTGCAATGATCATGGATTACTCTTATAATGCAAAAAGCACTAAAATAAAGAAAAAAAATTAAAAATCTGTACTTCAGAGTATCGCATAATATGAAGTAGCCAAGATGAGATTTTTCCTAGATATTTTTGGCTTAAACTTATATTTTAAAATTCATTATTTTCCTTGGCAGTAATCCTTTTCACATTGAATGAAATTATGCTTTCATAACATAAGGAGTAGAATACTAAAGGAGATCCCTTATAGGTGTTTATACTGGAAGAAACCTAGGTAGTTTATAGTTTAAATTCCTCATATTATGATCATAAAATTGCCCAGAGCACATTCTATGGGTTAGACCTGTTCAAAGGCAGAATTGGAATTCTTTAGGAGACAATGAGTTACTCTGTAGGGAGGAACAAAATGGATTTAAAACACATGGTGACATTTAACATTGTAGATCTCTAGGTGAAATTATTTGCTCAACATTACTCAAGTGACTTGAACCCAGGTCTTTTAACTACCTGAATTCTGTCTTTAATCTCTTAAATCTTTTATATTCACCAAAGTTATCTCATGCAATTTTTCATTAAGCAATGCTTAGCAAGCTAAAGTGAATACCAGCCCCCAAATAAACAAAATAATCATCTTTCTTATCCAGGGGTTATATGAAGTTTGAAATAAGGCATAATCTTTAACTTAACATCCCATCTGTCTTTTTGCTAAAACCTGTTTTGGGTCTAGAAATCAAAGTGCTTTAATCAAGATAGTCAGTTCAAATCTAGATTATACTCTTATACCATGATACTGAGTGACTACAGTTATTCTTTCAGAACATCATACCTTGAAGCAGAAATTTTTTGAAACTGACCTGTTCAGAGATGTCCTTGGGCTGACTTATACCTCCTGAGGTTAATGTAATGGGAATGGATCTGCCTCGGGACTGCTAAAAGTGTCACCTCCAGCTGTTTTGTTTTGTTTTGTTTTGTTTTATTGGTCAGCTGCCAGCTCGAGAGCAGAATAAATTGTGGAGCAATGCTTAGAATCTTTTACTTCCTCTAGTATAATGAGCAGTGCAGGATTGAAACATGCTAGGTCATTTGATAATAGTAGGAGTGGTCTTGAAATATAATTTTCAAAATTTATTTTCACCTTTTTTATATTCATTCAGCCAACATATATTTATGTTCCAGAAGCTAAGAATACAGTGGTGAAGCATGTCATGCTAATAGGGGTAAACATCCAAAAACATAGAAAGAAAAATTAATGGTAGGTGTCTGAAGCATGTAAAATAGCATGATATGAAAGAGAATGCCTGTGGTCTGCTTTAGCAGGATCATCAGTGAAGGATTTCTTGATATTTGAGTTGAGACCAGAATAATGAGAAGAAAGCAGCCATACAAAGACCTGGGTGAGAAGTGCTGGAGGTTTCCAAGAAATATATACATAAATGGCAAAGTCTATAACAATAAAAATGTGCTTGGTCATTTTCAGAGATAAAAAGAAGGCCAGTTGAGCTCTACCTTAGAGGATCAAAGAGTACTTAACGGAGGACCTTCTAAAACATGGTAGATAATTTCAATTTTATTCAAATTGTAGCAGAACCACTGGATTTTTTTTTAATTTGAGCAGTGAAATGTGATTTATATGGTTTAGTGGAAGTTGAATTGTGTGAGGGCTAGAGTGGAGTCAAGGAGTTCAGTACAGAGGCTTCTGCAGTAAGTAGTTCAGGGGAGAGCTGATGGTAGCTAGAATACAGTTGTAGCATTTAAGAGAGTAAGGCATCTGAATAGCCAAAGCAATCTTGAGAAAGAAAAATGGAGCTGGAGGAATCAGGATCCTGGACTTCACACTATACTACAAAGCTACAGTAATCAGGACAGTATGGTACTGACACAAAAACAGAAATATAGATCAATGGAACAGGATAGAAAGTCCGGAGATAAACCCACACACATATGGTCACCTTATTTTTGATAAAAGAGGCAAGAATATACAATGGAGAAAAGACAGCCTCTTCAATAAGTGGTGCTAGGAAAATTGGACAGCTACATGTAAAAGAATGAAATTAGAACACTCCCTAACACCATACACAAAAATAAGCTCAAAATGGATTAAAGACCTAAATGTCAGGCCAGACACTATCAAACTCTTAGAGGAAAACATAGGCAGAACACTCTTTGACATAAATCACAGCATGATCCTTTTTGACCCACCTCCTA
>NC_041220.1:85087525-85114123 GCF_002837175.3 Physeter macrocephalus | reverse complement strand
TCTCCAAACAATAAATGCTGGAGAGGGTGTGGAGAAAAGAGAACCCTCTTGCACTGTTGGTGGGAATGTAAATTGATACAGCCAGTATGAAGAACAGTTTGGAGGTTCCTTAGAAAACTAAAAATAGAACTACCGTATGACCCAGCAATCCCACTACTGGGCATATACCCTGATAAAAGCATATTTCAAAAAGAGTCATGTACCACAATGTTCATTGTAGCTCTATTTACAATAGCCAGGACATGGAAGCAACCTAAGTGTCCATCAGCAGATGAGTGGATAAAGACGATGTAACCCATATATACAATGGAATATTACTCAGCCATAAAAAGATACGAAATTGAGTTATTTGTAGTGAGGGGGACGGACGTAGAGTCTGTCATACAGAGTGAAGTAAGTCAGAAAGAGAAAAACAAATACTATATGCTAACACATATATGTGGAATCTAAAAGAAAAAAAAAGTTTTTCTGAAGAACCTAGGGGCAGGACAGGAATAAAGACACAGACGTAGAGAATAGACTTCAGGACATGGGGAGGGGGAATGGTAAGCTGGCACGAAGTGAGAGAGTGGCATGGACATATATACACTACCAAATGTAAAATAGATAGCTAGTGGGGAGCAGGCACATAGCAGAGGGAGATCAGCTCGGTGCTTTATGCCCACCTAGAGGGGTGGGATAGGGAGGGTGGAGGGAGATGCAAGAGGGAGAAGATATGGGGATATATGTATAACTGATTCACTTTGTTATACAGCAGAAACTAACACACCCTTGTAAAGCAATTATACTCCAATAAAGATGTTAAAAAAGAAAAAGAGAGTAAGGGATCTGATTCACAATATATTTTAGACACTGAGCCAACAGGACTTGCATGTTGAATAAAGAGTGTAAAGAATAAAGCAGAGCAATTCCTAGATTCTTGACCTAGATAATCAGGTGTTGCCAATCTGAGGGTTAAGTATGGGTGAGGGAGGGAAAGAATCAAGAAATGAAAGGTTAAGATGCTTGTTCCACACCTCTGTAGTATAAATTGACTCTTGGTTATACTAGTCTGGAACTCAGGCACAGTCCAAGCAAGCAAAGGACACTCTAATATTTACATATTTGGTAGTCAGGTGAGAGATAGTAAAGAAACACATGAAACAGAGATTGAATAAGAAGAAATTGGGCCATTGCGACATCTTAGAAAACTAGAGAACACAGCATTCACAGAAAGAGGGAGTGGTCAGTTATTGATAGGCAGTTGGTAATTTAAGTAAGAAGAGGACAAAAATTGCTCATTGTTTTGGCAAGATATAGTCATTGGTGACTCATTGACCTTAATCAATAGCTGAACTACACTATTTTGGACTATATTCACTTTAACCTTTTTCATTATTATTAGTGATGTAGTAATAGTAATGTAATCAGTAGAATTATGTTAAAAATTCTCACTGAAGTGACATAAATATTCTGAGAACAAGATGGTCAAAAAAGATGGATGTTTTCATGTGCTGACATCCACAGTCACAGATACCAGCATATTTCTTCTCTAATAAGACTTCCTATTATTGTGCAAAGCCAGAAATCCCATAAGTACAGCTAGCTGAGTAGCTCCTTAATCAGCACCAGACATATTTGATTTGATACATGTGACTAAGCGTTGGAAAGTTGAGACTTAAGATAGCAACTGAGTCCTCTGAATTCAACTTACAATCTAAAGAAGGGAGACTCTGTGGTTAGGCTTTTTTTTTTTCCCCCTTATATTCATGTTCTGTTATTTATTATATCTGATGTTAACTGTAAAGTGCAAAAGAATGAACTTACTTCCTTACTAGGGTAAGATAGCATAAATGTAGGAGAGTAGACTCAACTCATTCTGAACATCAATCAATACACCACCTGATGTAGAATAAACCCTATTGAACAAATATAGCTGTTTCTAACCTGAAAATACATGGTGCCTATCTAATCCTACATTAAATTATAACTAAAGAGATTCACCTTTCTTGGTAGATGCTGACCAAATATTCTTACAGTTAATTACAACTTGTAAGGGATCCTAGAGACCTCTCTACAAATGCAGCATAAGTAGATATATTGGTATTTTGTTTAAAATGTTTAATTTAGTTGATCTGCTTTTCAGTTGCTGAATTTTGCTTTCTACTCCAGGCTTTCAGTTTCCTTAAGGATGCCACCATGAATTTAGCATATAACTCCTGCTGCTAAAAAGTAAATTTGAGGAACAGATGGAGTTTGTAATACACTTGGGCTTTGCTCATGAGTGAGGATTCAGGCTGACAGAGAAAACAAAAGATGGCTAACCAGGAATTCCTGCTGTAATTTTGACTCTTGATATGATCCTTAGTAAATCACCTAACCTCACTAGGAGTCACTGTCTGAAGTGGTGAAATCAATAGGGAAAGGTATTGGTTTTCTCTCTCTCAGAGGCAGGGTGTGAAATAATAAGTGAAGTTTTTGAATAGAAGTAGGAAGAGGCTGTTTCATTAAAGAAAGCAAATTTCTGTGAGTTTGGAATATTAATCTACCCTGTGGAAATCAAAGCTTTCATTTTCTTCTCAGAATATGTATAGCTCAATCCTACTGCAATTAATATAAAAGGCACAAGTTTCCTATGAAAGCATTGAAAAAAAATCAGTTTTAGTTTGAATGTTAGAAATAAAAGAAACTTCAGGTTCAGTGGTTTTCTAACATTTTTTGCCATACAGTGTCCTTTGTCCTTTCTAAAATAAAATTTCTGCCTTAAATTAATATTTAATTTAGATAAAATAAGATTTGCTTCATTTGCTTTGGGAACATGAGCAAGAACCCCCATGACTTGACCTTCCTTTTGGCCTCTACCTGTAACCCCAGATACATTTTTGGGTACAAATATGGATGTACTCAATTGGAGATTTGAGAAAGGAAGAAGTTTCTGAATTAAAACATTGATATATATGTAAACTATTTATCATTATTGTATCCTTCTATCCTGAATTCATCTTAAACAGAATTAGACTAATTTGCAAAGAAGATAACATTTGCTTGTTGGTCACCCATTCTCTGCTTTGTATTCCTTATCTCTTTTTTTTTAATTTTAAAATATTCAGTGGTTTTATGTTTCTTAATCTTTCTCCTCACCATTATTGGGTTTTTTTTTTTACTTTCATAGGTAATCTCCCATGATCTGCACATGTAATTCTTCCTACTCTATCAGGCTTACCCGATTTTTGATCCATTTCCTCACAGTCTTTCAAGTGGTAAATTCATTCATTTTTCCAGTAATGATCTACTGGCTATTTACAGAGAATGGGACACTGACTCTAATAAAAACATAAATAAAATGCAGTTTCTTCTCTCAAGGAAAGTGTAGTTTAGGGAAGCAAACAAAAAAGTCAGTAAGAAACTTTAATAAAAGTTATGTTTGAGGCATTTTGTTACTTTAAACTCAGATCACAAAGCAAACCAGATAAATTTATTGTTTATTGATGACCATAATATGATTCAGTGGGATATGAATGTGGATGCATTTTTGAAGTATCAAGGCCTTTACAGGGTAAAGTGATAATAAAATAATTATCATATGTAAAGTTTTAGTGTACAGGCCTATTACAACAAGTTGTCAAAAACTTCAATATAAGACAAATAAGTACACAAAAAAGCATCCCATCAATGGCATCACTCTTCACAGAGTGGAAAATACACATTCCTTGATATCTGCTTTAGGCCCAGCCCTAGGAGTTAAGTAGAATTCTTGCAAGGATAATAGAAGCACTGTTTTTTCTCAATTTTGCTCAATACAAAAAGTGAGTAAGTAACTTGGACATTTCAATCATTATGCATATGAGAGAGAGAGAGAAAGAGGGAGAGAGGAAGAAAAGAAGAGAGGAGGCACATATTTGGTATCCTACAAATTTTATTTCATTGTTGCCTGATTGCTGGGTTTTTAGATGTGACTCTGTTTTAAATAGCAACCCTTATACTAAGTGGCCACTGTACAAGTTAAGGAAAGAAAAATGGATCTGCTTATTGAAAAGGCAAGCAATAAAAAATCCTCAACGATACAAAACCTAACAAATCTTGAAAGTAACAACTACCATTACAAAACAAAAGACTATTTCCAGTAAATCTCAATGTGAGGATTTCGATCACACATAATCTTTTCCATAACAGCCAAATACACCAATCTTGACAATATTTATAATCTACTGAGAAATATAGCAATAAAAATATGGGCATGGTGAAATAAAAAATAATATTGAGTGTCTAAGTGCAAATACGTTTTTGTCCTTAACTAGTTTTGAAATTTAGTTATAAGGAATGTATTACATTTTTTATTTAATGTTAAAATTAAAGGAATACTAGTCTTTTATGGAAGAAATTAAAGTAATACATAAACTGCTATCTTTAAGCTTTATATTTCTAAACCTTTATACTGCTACATATTTATTCTTATTTTGGTGTACTCTGGGCTTTCATTCTGAAGATTAATGTTTATGGCTTTATAGTTTGTTGCATTTTATAAATTGGTTCATATTCTAAATAATGGTAAAGATGCCTGGTTTCTGAGCCTTGAAGGCTTGTTCCAGTTTATAGAACAAAGCTGTTTTCATGCCTGTAGAACACTGTATTATTTTGCATTTTTATACAATGTTTAGAATTTTACCCAAAACTTTCAGAGGTTGATTTCAAAGTGTTTCACCACATGCTTATTCCTCATATAACATAACTAGCCAAATGCAAGTTTGGATTTGGGTTTCTAAAGTCACAGAACTACTACTCAATATACTACAAATAATATATACATAGTGTTGATTACTAGAGCAAGAAAAATATAAAAAGAGGGACAAAAGTTTTTTTCATATATGAAAATAACCTAATGTTTGTGTGTGTGTTCACCAAACTTTATTGAAATTTAAATTTATTTAATTTTGAAATCATTCTGTGTAAATAATCATTCTGTGAAATCATTCTGTTCTGCTTGTTTCACTTAACATTACTGAATTTCCTCATTGTATTATTTCAAAATCTATGTATAATCATTTTATTGATGAGAAAAATCTCAATACATGGAAAAAAATAATGAAAATATTTCCTGTCCTTGATCATTTAATATGCCTCTGATTTTTTTTTATTGTTTAACAGATTATTTTAAAAGAATGTCTTTTATGCATGAATACTTTTTATACTAATTGGAAGTATTGGATTGGCCAAAAAGTTCATTTGGGTTTTTCCATCAAATCTTATGGAAAAATCCAAATGAACTTTTTGGCCAATCCAATATTTTCAGAATTTATATATGTCTTAGTCTTGGTTCTCTAGGAATAAAAGAAATCTGCTGCATAACTTAGGTGCTAATGTTTTAACTTAAGGTGTAATCCCCTCCAGGCAGCAAATGAGAGAAATTGGAAGTGATGCTGAGAAAAAGTGATGGTAAATACAGGGTGATATATTACTTCATATGAAAATACAGCTAAATCTTGGTTATATGGTACATTCTGAATAGGACATATGGAACCACTCACTAGGCCTTGAAATAGTTCATGAGAGGAGAAAGAGAGAAGAATTTTTCTTTCTTTCTCCTGTCTCTTAATAACTGTTTGTTTTATGAACTATTAACTTCTCTGCATTTCCAGGATATATCAGATACTCCTTCTGAGAGAAGCCCAGGAATCTAGGTCTCATGCTCTCTGGTGTACTATTTTATTTGAATCCAGAAGTGGTTCAAGCCAGCTCATTCTGGGACTTGTTGTATAGGAACTGGGCATTCACTATGCTGTAACTTTCACCATGGTAGGCATCATAGGAGCCATGCAAGGGATCTAGCACTCATATGAAATGCAGTTAAGGTAACCAAATGTGCTATGAGATAAGGTGGTAACCAGGGATGGCAAACAGCCTGTGAGGGAAATGACGCTTAGCAAATAAATCTGATATGAGAAACATACATCGGTCCTGCAACACCAATACATCTGATAAAAGGTATGAAAATTTATTTAACTCTTAAAACAAACTGGAATATTACTTTTAAAAAATGTATACTCTTCTATACATGTATAAGTAATAAATAAATGTATTCAGTCTTTTTATTAAATCAATCCATTTCTTTCTAAATCAACCAAAAACTTTCCTAAATAGCATTGTTTAATTAAATTTGCATTTTTATTACTAGAGAGGTTTAAAATTATTCATGTTTATTCACCTGGACTTTTAACTGCTCCATATGTATATAAATATTTCCCCAAATAATTTAAGCATGCTTTTCTCATCAGTCTAAAAAATATAAAATTAAAACCAAAGTAAAAAATTCAAACGCACACAAATTTGTTTAAATCAACTTTCTTCTCTGTTTGAACCAAGTTTCACTAAAGAGTTTTATATAAATATCAAATACAATAACAACAAGCATGATTAAATATTACATACTTAGGGCTATACTTTGAAAAATATACAATGACAATATGAAAAAATTCAATACTATCAAGGCACTCAAAGAGAAAAATGAACAACTGGAAAGTCCAACCGTATTTTTGGATTGAAGGACTCAACATAATAAAGATGGCAACTATTTTCTAATTTAATATATAAATTTTTATTAAAAATAAATTACAAAGAGCCAGAAATTGCCCTGTTGCATAGTAAACAACCACCATATCTCAGCGGCTTCCAACAATAATCATTTATTTTATACTTATGGATCTGTAGATTTGTTGTGGTTTGGTTGCTCTCAGCTGGTCTTAGCTGTCAAGGCTGAATTAAGACTTTGAATAGATCCAGGTGTTTTTATCCGAGTCCTAGGCTGGAGGAGCCAAGGCTACCTAATTTATAGCTTCACAAAGTAGACATTAGAAACTCAAGAAGGATCTCGTAAGACTTTGAGTCAAAACTTGCTCTCTCTCACTTCTATGTACATTCCATCAATTAAATCAAGTTATACAGCCAAGCTCAATGATGGGAGGATTTTACCCCACTCACAGTAAATAATGGCAAAGGCAGAGAGGGAAAGAAGAACTCTGAGCAAATAATATGTTCTGCCATACATAACTTCTTTATCCTTTGTGTTCCACTTACCTTTTCAGTTTTCTTTTAATCACCTCCTATATTTTCCTTTATCTCTAAAGCTTGCAAAGCTAATTATTGCCCCCAAAACATTATACATATTTGCTGCTCTTTACCAACTCCATGTTTTCTACCACCTGGTCATTTTTTAAGTTTCTACTTATTATCACTTTCTTAGTACCACCTTTACTAATGGGCAATATTCTTATATGATCCTGTTGTCTTATTTCATAGTTCATATCATGATGGCATTTAAATAATTTAGTAATTATTTGTTTAATGTTATCATTATTGCTACACCAATAGTTTCGTGATAGCAGAATGGATTCTCTTTGTCTATATCCCTCGAGCTCAGCCCAGAATCTGTCCTAAAGTGAGTTCTCAATATACGTATATTGAAATAATACATGAAATAATTTATATTCTTTATTTTGGGGGTTATCTTTTTAGATGCATTTCTCCAACTGTTATTGGGTATTCTTACTGTTCTTATCAATCATTATGTACTCTTTACACATATATTATCCCTTCATTATATAAATATTTGTTATTCCATCCACTGAAATTTGTTGTTTTTCTTTCATTTTTGTTGATTTGTGTTGCCTTGTTTTTGATAATTAAGAAACTTTTATACAGGACAAATCTTGAAAATATAGGATACCTGGAATTGTAAATACAAAGAAAATAAAAGAAAACAAAAAATATTCTGTAACAGCAAGTATTTACTAGAGTATAACCAGGTATTTGAGAAAACTCTATATAATAATTCAAAATACAAAGAATAGAAAAGAAATAATTAAAGATATTCATTACCTGGAAGTTAATTCCAGATGGATATGATTGAAGAATATTAAATTTGTTACATGTGGAGAAGGATGATGCTACTGGGTTATCATGCAAGTCTAAAGCAAATCTAATAATCAAACAGAATTAGAGCAAACTCTCACAGGCAGAAAACTTTTGATTGTGCAACTTCTGCCATTGTTTATGGCCAGTTAACTCTTTAAGGGTTTTCTTTTTCCTTTCTCTGTTGATGCAAGTATTTGTTTTAGAGAATGTACATTGTTCCTCATCTTGCTCAATTAAGAACCCAAACTTCCGCTGTGTAGAGCAATGTAGGCTTGATGCCGGAGAGTCTGCCTAGGAATGTTAAGTATAGGCCTTGGATATGATGAGCATCAGAGACTGTATTCCTACCACTTTTGTATCTTTTTTTTTTTTTTTTGCGGTACGCGGGCTCCTACCACTTTTGTATCTTTTTTTTTTTTTTTTGTGGTACGCGGGCCTCTCACTGTTGTGGTCTCTCCCGTTGCGGAGCACAGGCTCCGGACGCACAGGCTCAGTGGCCATGGCTCATGGGCCTAGCCGCTCCATGGCACGTGGGATCTTCCCAGACCGGAGCACGAACCCGTGTCCCCTGCATCGGCAGGTGGATTCTCAGCCACTGCGCCACCAGGGAAGCCCTCCTACATTTATTACATTTCATTTTGTTCTTTGATGGTGATGGGTTGGGAATCAAGATTGGGAAAAGCAGGAGATAACAATGGAATTCGTATAATCTTTAAGAAAATACCTCTCTTTGAATAAAGTTTGGATTGGAATTCTACTAATTTCCAAAGAGAAGACTATATTATATGGTCAGTAAATTCTCCCAATGACTAGAGCAAGTCTCATCAGCTTTTTTTTACATAGATACTCCAGGATAAAAAGGAAACATGCATACTTGGGGAATGAACACAAGTTGGCTTCCCCAAGCATTGTTCATAATGCAAGGTGTGTATAATGCAAACAAAAGGTATCTCCATGAGCCTGACACAACTATGAATTTTGATGACATTATAATTTTTATCTATTTGTAATCTAAAAAGAATCACACTTTCTTTTTTCCTTTTTAACTCTAGTATTGCATAAGAGCTCCTAAAGTTACAAATCTGGTTATTCTACTCCTCCCTTTAAAATATTTCATTGGTTTCTTGTCCCCTTCAAAAAAAAATCAGTAGTACAATATACGAAGTCTCTCGTGATCTAGAGAACCTCCATACCTGCCTGACTTATTATGTCTTGCTATGCCGTTGGTCATAAATATTTACAGTTTCTATGTTCTCTCACAAAAATGAACTAAAGTAGTTGTAAGTTCCTTTATGAATACACTTTCTCTGGCCCCCACATCTCCATCAGAAGAAATGTAGGGGTGTTCCTATTGAAAAATACACAGTGCCAAAGTCTCACCAGTTTGACAAGCAGCAGAACTACCAGTGGTGTGCTGGTAAACCAGGTCTCAAAGAGGGGCAAGAAAGCTCTCATTTGTAGCTTTTGCTAATTTCAATATTATTTATACTGTACTCCCACCTAATTGATTTCCACTAAATTAGTCTTTAAGTCTCTTGTCCCTCTAGGGCTTTCATATCTCTTAATGTGACCCCTTCTTCCAAACTTGCCAGCTCCTTAAACCTTTTCACTTAGCTTTCAGAAAAATAACAGTCATCATCAGCAAAATTTACTGTAGCTTCAGCCTCGCCTATGAATGATCATTTCACCTTTATCTCTAATCAAAACCTGATGAGAAAACTGCTTCTCCCGCAGCCCTCTGCATTGCTTCTTGTTTTTCCTTCCTCTGGGTCAAGTGGGATGATAAAGGTCCTTCTTTCTCTTCATTGACATTTCAAAATTTTTACTACTTCCTTTTAAAACACCATAGCATTTTCAGAACATGACCACTCCTTTTTCACTTTACCTCAGCCAATTGTTCCCAGAGTCTGTTTGATAAAAATTTCTGTAATGAGTGATTTGTTCTATCTCTTCACTGTTTTGTGTTGTGGCTATTAGCTACATATGGCTGTTGAGCACTTGAAATGTGGATAGTGTTACTGAGATATTAGCTTTTAGTTTTATTTATAGGCATACCTCATTTTATTGTGCTTTGCAGATATTGCATTTTTATAAATTGCAACCATATATACATTTTATATAACTGCAGGTTTGTGGCAATTCTGCATTGTCAGATGATGGTTAGTATTTTTAGCAATGAAGTATTTTTAATTAAGTTATGTACATTTTTTGCACATAAAGCTATTGTTCACTAAATAGAGTATAGTATATTATGAACATAACTTTTATATGCACTGGGAAACCAAAAATTTCGTTTTACTCAGTTTATTGTGATATTCACCTCTTTGCAGTGGTCTGGAACCAAACCTGTAATATCTCTGAGGTACACACTTAATTCTTCATTTAAATACCCACATGAAGCTAGTGCCTACCATATTAAGCAGCACAGATTTATCTAGAGCATATCATTTGCAATTTGTATAATTTTCAATAATTGTCCTTCTTCTATAATATTAGTTTCATGTAACCCATTCTCTGACCATACTCTCATTCTTTCCAGTTTACTCTCTTTTCTGTCATACTGTCAACATCTCAAAACACCAATTTGTTGATCCAAAGATTTTTGCCTTCTTTCATCTACTTCATGTTCTCTCTACTCTCCTGTCTCAGTTTAGACTCTGTGGTATCTTATTGAGACAGCTCCATTGCATGCATCCTAGGATCCTTTGCCCCAATCTTGCTTCATCATACTTGCCTGATAATATTAGTTAAATTCAACTTTCCATTGTTCTCTAGATATTCCAACATAGCTGAGTAAATTGTCAAAATACACAAACATGCTGACTGATCTCACTTTTAATCCATGAAAATTGGTCTCAAGAGTTCCCCTGTGCGATGTAACCATTCTCTCTAATATTTTCTCTGTGCTCTTTTCCTGAATGACTATCTCATCACTTCTTTTTCTCCCTCTAATTTCTAGTACATGTTCCTCACCCTTACTTTCAGCTCATGACTTTGTCTTTCATTTCACTGAGTTGATAGAAACAAGCAAAAGAGAACTTCCATGTCTATCTACATACTTGTCTTCCTCCATGTATGTGCCTTCCTCCTGTTGCTACACTTGAGTTCTCTCAAACTCTTCATTTTCCCCACCTATCTCCCCAACTCTAAAAAAATAAACAAAACAAAACAAAAACATATACACACTACTATATGTAAAATAAATAATCAACAAGGATCTACTGTATAGCACAGGGAACTCTACTAAATACTCTGTAAAAACCTATATGGGAAAAGAATCTGAAAAAGAATAGACTCTACAAGCCAGAAGGCAGTCGCATGATATATTTAAAATGATGATAGGAAAGAACCTACAACCAGGATTACTCTACCTGGCAAGGATCTCATTCAGATTCAACAGAGAAATCAAAAGCTTTACAGAGAAGCAAAAGCTAAGAGAATTCAGCACCACCAAACCAGCTCTACAACAAATGCTAAAGGAACTTCTCTAAGTGGGAAACACAAGAGAAGAAAAGGACCTACAAAACCAAACCCAAAACAATTAAGGAAATGGTCATAGGAACATACATATTGATAATTACCTTAAACGTGAATGGATTAATGCTCCAACCAAAAGACACAGGCTTGCTGAATGGATACAAAAACAAAACCCATATATATGCTGTCTACAAAAGACCCACTTCAGACCTAGGGACACATACAGACTGAAAGTGAGGGGATGGAAAAGGATATTCCATGCAAATGGAAATCAAAAGTAAGCTGGAGTGGCAATACTCATATCAGATAAAATAGACTTTAAAATAAAGAACGTTACAAGAGACAAGGAAGGACATGACATAATGATCAAGGGATCAAACCAACAAGAAGATATAACAATTATAAATATATATGCACCCAACATAGGAGCACCTCAATACACTAGGCAACTGCTAACAGCTATAAAAGAGGAAATCAACAGTAACAGTAATAGTGGGGGACTTTAACACCTCACTTACACCAGTGGACAGATCATCCAAAATGAAAATAATTAAGGAAACAGAAGCTTTAAATGATACAGTAGACCAGATAGATTTAATTGATATTTATAGGACATTCCATCCAAGTACAGCAGATTACACTTTCTTCTCAAGTGCACATGGAACATTCTCCAGGATAGATCACATCTTGGGTCACAAATCAAGCCTCAGTAAATTTAAGAAAATTGAAATCATATCAAGCATCTTTTCTGACCACAACGCTATGATATTAGAAATCAATTACAGGGAAAAAAAAGTAAAAAACACAAACACATGGAGGCTAAATAATATGTTACAAAAAAACAAAGAGATCACTGAAGAAATCAAAAGGGAATCAAAAAATACCTAGAGACAAATTATAGCGAAAACGTGATCCAAAATCTATGGGATGCAGCAAAAGCAGTTCTAAGAGGGAAGTTTATAGAAATACAAGCCTACCTCAAGAAACAAGAAAAGTCTCAAGTAAACAATCTAACCTTACACCTAAAGGAACTAGAGAAAGAGGAAGAATCAAAACCCAAAGTTAGTAGAGGGAAAGAAATCATAAAGACCAGAGCAGAAATAAATGAAATAGAAACAAAGGAAACAATAGCAAAGATCAATAAAACTAAAAGCTGATTCTTTGTGAATATAAACAAAATTGATACACCATTAGCCAGACATATCAAGAAAAAGAGGGAGAGGACTCAAATTTAGAAATGAAAAAGGAGAAGTTAAAACAGACACGGCAGAAATACAAAGCATCCTAAGAGACTACTACAGGCAACTCTATGCCAATAAAATGGACAACCTGGAAGAAATGGAAAATTCTTACAAAGATATAACCTTCCAAGAATGAACCAGGAAGAAATAGAAAATATGAACAGACCAATCACAAGTAATGAAATTGAAACTGTGATTAAATATCTTCCAACAAACAAATCTCCAGGAGCCGATGCCTTCACAGGTGACTTCTGTCAAGCATTTAGAGAAGAGCTAACACCCATCCTTCTCAAACTCTTCGAATATGTAGCCGAGAGAGGAACACTCCTAAACTCATTATATGAGGCCACCATCACCCTGATACCAAAACCAGACAAAGGTGCTACAAAAAAAGAAAATTACAGACCAATATCACTGATGAATATAGATGCAAAAATCCTCAACAAAATACTAGCAAACAGAATCCAACAACACATTAAAAGGATCATGCACCATGATCACGTGGTATTTATCCCAGGGATGCAAGGATTCTTCAATATACACAAATCAATCAATGTGATACACCATATTAACAAAGTGAAGAATAAAAACCATATGATCATCTCAGTAGAGGCAGAAAAATCTTTTGACCAAATTCAACACCCATTTATGACAAAAACTCTCCAGAAAGTAGGCATAGAGGGAACCTACCTCAACATAATAAAGGCCATATATGACAAACCCACAGCAAACTTCATTCTCAATGGTGAAAAACTGAAAGCATTTTCTTTAAGATCAGGAACAAGACAAGGATGTCCACTGTTGCCACTATTATTCAACATAGTTTTGGATGTCCTAGCCATGGCAATCAGGGGAAAAAAAGAAATAAAAGGAATACACATTGGAAAAGAAGAAGTAAAATTGTCAGTGTTTGCAGATGGCATCATACTATAATAGAGAATCCTAAAGATGCCACTGGAAAACTACTAGAGCTAATCAATGAATTTGGTAAAGCTGCAGGATACAAAATTAATGCATAGAAATCTCTTGCATTCCTCTACACTAATGATGAAAAACCTGAAAGAGAATTTAAGGAAACACTCCCATTTACCATTGCAACAAAAAGAATAATGTATCTAGGAATAAACCTACTTAGGAGACAAAAGACCTGTATGCAGAAAACTATAAGATACTGATGAAAGAAATTAAAGATGATACAAACAGATGGAGAGATATATCATGTCCTTGGATTGGAAGAATAAATATTGTGAAAATGAGTGTACTACCCAAAGCAATCTACAGATTCAATGCAATCCCTATCAAATTACCAATGGCATTTTTTACAGAACTAGAACAAAAAATCTTAAAATTTCTGTGGAGACACAAAAGACCCCGAATAGCCAAAGCAGTCTTGAGGGAAAAACATGGAGCTGGAGGAATCAGACTTCTTGACTTCAGACTATACTACAAAGCTACAGTAATCAAGACAATTTGGTACTGGTACAAAAACAGAAATATAAATAAATGGAACAGGATAGAAAGCGCAGAGATAAACCCATGTGCCTATAGTCAACTAATCTATGACAAAGGAGGCAAGGATATACAATGGAGAAAAGGTAGTCTCTTCAATAAGTGGTGCTGGGAATACTGGACAGGTACACGTAAAAGAATGAAATTACAACACTCCCTAACACCATACACAAAAATAAACTCAAAATGGATTAGAGACCTAAATGTAAGACTGGACACTATAAAACTCTCAGAGGAAAACATAGGAAGTACACTCTTTGACATAAATCACAGCAAGATCTTTTTTGATCCATCTCCTAGAGTAATGGAAATAAAAACAAAAATAAACAAATGGGACCTAATGAAACTTAAAGCTTTTGCAAAGCAAAGGAAACTACAAAGAAGATGAAAAGACAATCCTCAGAATGGGTGAAAATATTTTCAAACGAATCAGTGGACAAAGGATTAATGTCCAATATATATAAACAGCTCATGCAGCTCAATATTTAAAAAAAAAAATAAAAACCCAATCCAAAATGGGAAGAAGACCTAAATAAACGTTTCTCCAAAGAAGACATACAGATGGCCAAGAGGCACATGAAAAGCTGCTCAACATCACTAATTATTAGAGAAATGCAAATCAAAACTACAATGAGGTATCACGAGGGTGTGGAGAAAAGGGAACCCTCTTGCACTGTTGGTAGGAATGTAAATTGATACAGCCACTATGGATGGAGAACAGTATGGAGGTTCCTTAAAAAACTAAAAATAGAATTACTATATGACTCAGAAATCCCACTACTGGGCATATACCCAGAGAAAACCATAATTCAAAAAGACACATGCACCCCAATGTTCATTGCAGCACTATTTACAATTGCCAGGTCATGGAAGTAACATAAATGTCCATCGACAGATGAATGGATAAAGAGGTTGTGGTAAATATATGCAATGGAATATTACTCAGCCATAGATAGGAACAAAATTGGGTCATTTGTAGAAATGTGGTTGGATCTAGAGACTGTCATACAGAATGAAGTGAGTAAGAAAGAGAAAAACAAATATCGTATATTAATGCATATATGTGGAGCCTAGAAAAATGGTACCCATGAACCAGTTTTCAGGGCAGAAATAGAGACACAGATGTAGAGAACAAACGTATGGACACCAAAAGGGGTAAGTGGTGGAGGAGGGGTCATGGTGTGTTGAATTGGGAGATTGGGATTGACATATATACACTAATATGTATAAAATGGATAACTAATAAGAACTTGCTGTATAAAACAATAAATAAAATTCTAAAATTCAAAAATAAGAATAGATATATGCATATGTATAACTAAAGCACTTTTCTGTACACCTGAAACTAACACAACATTGCAAATCAACTGTACTCCAATATAAAATAAAAATTATAAAACCAAAAGTAAAACCTGATCACAGTCTTTCTCATATCCCAAAATCACATTTGTTTTCTTTGATTATTTTTCTACATCAAATATTTAATCCAATCATAAACCGTTTTGGCTCTACCTCAAAATATATCCAGCAAAGTGCAGAATCTCGCCACTTATTACTATTATCCTTGCTAATGCCCTTGATTACACCTCCATTACCTGGATTATTGCAACAGGCTCCAGTTTAGATATTCAGCACCCCCACAGTCCAACATAAAGTCTGTTCTCACAAAACTACAGCAATGATAAAATATTCTTCATAATATTCTGGTAAAACATTCTGGTGAAATATTATAGGCAGATATATATGGATAAATAGATAGGGAGATAGTTATATATTAATATGATTTCTTTGCTTAATGCATTCCCCTGTTCCCTCATTGGCTTCCCTTCTCACTCAGAGAAAAAAAAATGTAGTCCTTTCCAACCCTAAGGCCCTACATATTCTGCCCCTTGTGACAATACATGCCCCCCACAGCCTTCTGAATTAACTGGTGTTAATCCGTCTGCTTCAGCTATAGGGCTTTGTTGCTCTTTTTCTAAAATATCAAGCTGGCTTTCCCCTTGGGGTTTTCACATTGACTTTTCCTTTGCCTGAGGTGCAGTTATATGACTAACTCCTTTTCTTTCTTTGTATTGCTTTGCACATTCCACCTTATCATTTAAGGCTCTTTCTGATCACCCAGTACGAAGTATCAATGTCCACTGTGCCTAATTTCCCTTTTTATCCCTCTTATCTTGCTTCACACCTCTCAATAGAATTTATCACCTTATGTTTATTCTTGTATTCTCTTGCTTACTTTTTTTTTTTAGCTCTATTAGACTGAGACATTTATCTTCTTATTCACTGATGTGAAACTAGACTATGGCTTGGAATCTTGTAGATGCTAAATAAATATTTATTGAATGAGTGAATGAATAATGAATGAATGAATAAAAGCTAAGTGTTCTCTGGCAATCACATCTTTATTGGGTACCAAACCATGAGCTCTGAAAGGAGCTTCTGATGTATTCCTTAATCATGCTCATCACAATTTATTAGTTTGCCTAATAAAGGAAAGATAAAATATTCTTCCAAATATCCAAATCCTAACCCCCAGTCCTTAAAATATGACCTTATTTGGAAACACAGTCATTGTTAGGTGTAATTAGTTAAGATGAAATCATACTGCAGTTAGGTGAGCACATAGTCCAATGACTGGTGTCCTAATAAAAAGGTGAAATTTGAACAGACACATGCTCACGGGGATAATGCCATGTGAATATGAAGGCATAAATTGGAGTGATGAAGGAGATGCTAAAGAATGCCAAAGATTTCCAGCAGAGCAGTAGAAGCTAGGAGAGGTATGTGACAGGTATCTCCCTCATAATTCCTCACAGAAAGAACCAACTCTGCCAACACCTTGATTGTAGACTTCTAACCTCTAGACTGTGAGACAGTATATTTATATTGTTTAAGCCATCTAGTTTGTAGTACATTGTTCCACCAGCCCAAGCAAAGTAACAGTTTTCTTCTTCCTTACAAATTAGAAATTCCTCTTTTGTGTCACTGAACTTTGTATAAATCCTTCCTCTAACTCCAACCAATTCCCCAGTCAGATACAGTCAATGAAATAAACAAATAAATAAAGGAACAAGAAAGTGAATGATACCCCATGAAAAAAAAAATAACTAATCACTGTGGCTTGACTTCTTAAGACAAGTATAAGAAATTGTTGGAGATGTTTCAAAGAAATATCTTAAAAGGAACAAAATGAGGTGGCAATGGTTCTACTGAATATCTACATAGACATTTAAATTTCTGTGGGCTCTTTCAGTCCAACAAATTTTCATGTTTGTTTAGATTTTATGTACATTAACTCTTTTCTTTTTTATAGTTACTTCTGTATGACCCTGTTGCATGAAAATCTTGTTTTAATATAATTATCCCTGAGTCATTACCTCCAATTCCCGATATCCAAGTCTTATATAAACTTCTGTGATAAATGTCTGACAATTGTGTCTGTTCACATTGATTAAATCTTCTTATTGTTCCTCTTCAGTGTATATAAATTTTCATTTGCCATGAGCCTTGAAATGTGGGATAATGCCTACTGGATATTTTTCTTTATACTTCTAATTTTAGGAAGAACTAAAGATTTATTCTGATTTCCCTCCACCTTCAAGAAGGAGGTGGAAGCATTTTTAAAGGGATCAAGAGCAAAATGCTATTCAAGAATAAAATAACACCACATACTAGACTGAGGAGCTTCTAAGGAGAGGTGAAAAGGCATTAAGAGGAACTGTTTAGTGCTGGATTTTTCTTAGGCCACATTTGGATAACTTTTTAGACTGTTGCTCTTTGTAGGAACCTGTACAAAATTATTTTCGGGGGAGTCATCTCAGTCATCAGAGAGTAGTAAAAAAGAATTAGGTTGCACTAAGTTAAATCATCAAACAGCTGATTGCTTGGGACTATCTCCAGACTAGGGCAAGGGAATACTCATGCCTTGCAAATCCCATTTTATCTAGTAAGACACTGGGTAGGGATTTGAAGTCAGATCCCTTGCTGATCATAATGAGTATGTTTGCCCTGAAATCTAGCAGACATGTACTTGAAATCCTTAGCAATAGTAGGAAACTGATAGAATGTAAGGGATATGGGGATCATGGTCATTTTCATTTATTTTCCATCAAAGGGACATTGCTAACAGATGGTATCTGGATTTAAAATTTTACTATGGGTTCATTGCATTCCTCTACTGCCTCTGATAGATCCTACTTCGTTCATTTTATAATTTTTGACTCATGAAGTGTGTGGCAAACAACAGTGGTATTGATTTCCTCCATTTTTATCATGAGTTTCTAAATTAGGAAGTACATTTATGGCCATAACAGGAACATAAAATAGGTAGATTAGATGTTATTAAGTAATCATCTTTTGTTGAATTTATATTTTAAGGGCATAAAAATGAGTACAAATACATTCTAAGAAATTCCTTCTTCATAGTTATTATAACAACACTTGAGGATTATATTTTTTATAGAAATCTATTTCCTAAGTTAACTGAGAGGTGATGATGAAAAGATATATTAAATAAGAGAAAATTATCAGATTTTTCTCTTGTATGTGTAGTGACTATGTCACAAGAATAGCATGGGCATTACTGATTTCCCTCATTTTTTATTTGCATTCTACGTCAACACACAGTTTAAATTTTTTTTCTCTAAACTAATACTTAAATATATGGACTTAAGATAGTTCTGAAATGTAACTAGAGAATAAATTCAGCTGTCTTGCACAGTTTTGGCACATAATAAGTGCTAAAAAATGGTTGTGGGATAGTTGAAAGTACCAATAAATGAATGAATGAATTGCTGTTAATTTCATAGTGTTTCATTTTTTGTATATGCATTCTATTTCCTTAACTAGGCTCAGAATTTTGATTTATATCTGAAAATTTAAAATAAAATTTATATAAATTTTAATTTTATAAACTAATTTTTATAAACTAAAAATTTATATAAATTTTATAAATTTTAATTTTTATAAACTACAATAAGTACAAATGCAAATAAACATTGCTTTAGAGATTAGCAAGAATAGCAAAGCACTAACTGTACTGTTGGAGCTTTTAGTTTATTTGCCGTTACTGAAAAGATAATGTCAGTGGTAGGATGCAGAGACAATATAGAGTGGTTTAAAAGGTAGTTTTGAATTAGATTATCAGGGTTTGAATGTTAGTCTCAACACTTTACTTTGGTGATACTGGGAAAGTTTTCTAGACCTTCTGTTTCTCCATCTTATTTTATTGGTAAAATGGAAATGATAATAATATACCTATATCTATAAACTCTGGCAAGGATTAAATGAATTATTTGTAATTCTCCCTGACCTATATTAAGCCCTAAATACCTGATTGCCAAATAAATTCTGGGTAATATTAATGCAGGCTATTTTATATTTGTTATCATAATCTGGGTCTAGAAAGTACTATAGTTGGGAGTCTGTTGAGTAATTAATAAACCACTGTACAGCAGATAGATTGGCATGTGATCAATGCAACCTATGCTTTTGACCAATTAAGCTGTTAGCTCAGTGGTTGACTTTTTTTGAGATCCACAGATGCCTTGTGTTCTTATTCTTCCAACAAGTAATTTTGAGCACTTGTGTCCTAGATAAAGCCCTACCATCATGGAGTTTAAAACTATAGTGTAGGGAGGGAAATATAAAAATAAATAAATAGGGCTTCCCTGGTGGTGCGGTGGTTGAGAATCCGCCTGCCGATACAGGGGACACGGGTTCGTGCCCCAGTCCGGGAAGATCCCACATGCCACGGAGCGGCTGGGCCCGTGAGCCATGGCCGCTGAGCCTGTGCATCCAGAGCCTGCGCTCTACCACGGGAGAGGCCACAACAGTGAGAGGCCCGCATACCGAAAAAAAATTAATAATAATAAATAAATAAATAAATAAATATACAGTTACAAGATTTTATATGTGATGGAAAAGCATGATAATGAATATTAACAGACAATATACTATCTCCATGGAAATCCGTTCCCCAAATTCTAAGCTTATATTTCAAATGTTTGTATGTGTATGTGTGTGCATGTTTATGTATGTATCCGTTAGCTATTTGTAATAATTTCCTTTTTTCTATTTCTATAGTAAGTATAAGCCTAAGGAAATGATCAAGAATGACATGTCTTTGTTAATATCAAAAAAAGTTAAAGAAAATTGCTAACTGGAATATTTAACACTATAACACTGATTTCAAACAAGTTCAAATACTGGCCTAAGTCCCCACTACTACACTATTATAATAGAGGTAGGAAAGATGGTGTGTAAGCATGAGAAAGTGTGTTATTTTCAAGTATGGACAAAAACAAGCACATTTTTCTCATGATTCCTTGAAGTTCCTCTGCAATCTCACACCTTCAGTGTCTTCCAGCAGCAATCCCTTGTGCAACTCCTCATCTCACTCTCTTTGGTGCTAAGGCTCAAGGTTTTCACTTACAGCAGAAATGGGTCAGGAACCATGTGCTTATTGCCAGAGGAGGAGGGAGGAGGTGGATGAGATGATGACACTCTGACACATAACCAAGTTGCTCATGCAGTTAGAACTTAAGATAGCTTCATTTGCTTGAATATTTTTAGGTAGTAATTGATTTCTTGGCACCCATAGTGCCAAGACAAGGTAAAGGAGAAAGGAGCAAAGAAACAAGATAAAGATACAAAGGGAATTAATTTTTATTATTTCTGATGAATAAATAAAAACTGATGTCAATTTCAATTGTTCCAATGAGAAAACCAAGCTAGAGTAGAAACTTTTAATTTGGTCTTCTGCCTTTTTGCACATAGAGATTTATATGTGAATGATTTTTCAAAATTCAAATATTTATAATTTGGGAAGCTCTTCTTAGAAGTGTGCCTATTCAAACAGAAATAAGAGACGTGTTGTTTACAAACTGGAAATGTAATTTACTGTTTCTATTTGAGTCTACCATTTTTCAAGATGTTTCCCTAGCAATACCTGAAGATTCTTCTGTGTAGAAACAAGACCTGAAGTGATCTCAAAGTGAGTGAGTATAAAAAAAATTGTATCACATAATGTGACTCTGTGATTAACAGTTATTAATCACTTGGTTATTAGTTAATTACTTCATGGTTAGTATACATACTTGCCTTGTTCTTAATACAAATTATGTTCTGTTCATTGTGATTCAGTTACTCTTGTCTTCTAGTTTTATGTTTCTGGTTTTTATTTTTTATTAATATTGGGTACTTTCAGGCTAAATAGGCAGTTTCTCAGTTCAAAACCATTAGGATAAACTTGCAGCCTTCTCAGTCTCTGTTTTCAGTTACCCAAAGACTAAGCCATATACATTTTCTTTCTTGGCAGAGTTTGACAAGTATATTTAGATAAAGTCTAGTTTATCTTATTAACTGCACAAATATGTGCAGTGGTAATATTTTCTGAGGTGCGACCCTCTTGTGGAAGTCTCTTGGATATAAACCTTACATTCGTATTAGGAAAAGTTTTTTAGAACATGGTGTCTTTTAGGTTGAATGCTGCCAGAAGACTCTCCTTTAATTATTTTCTCTCCAGAAGAGGATATATCAGGCTTGTCTTTACTCTGTTATAAGGAATACTGGCTTATCTGACCTTTTCTGTCTACCAGGATTGTGGTGGTTCTATTGGATATTGTGATAAATTGTCATTCACCTATGTATCTCCTTGTTCAATAAAAATTGATATTAATAGGAAGGGTGTCTGAGATTGCGAGCTAGAGATAAATTCACAGTCTAAGGCCAGAAAACTGAGCAATAAATTGACATAAAAAGAAAACCTTGTGAATGAAAATAAAGGCTTCATTAATAATCAATGACCTAGTTGTTACTTGGAAACTTCAAATGCGTTTTCTTCTAAAACATTAGAGTAAGAAAGTTGTCACCATTTGACATGTATTATTTTTCCATTTCAACTAAGTGTTTTTTAAATAGTGTTTCTCATTCATTGAATGTTTACTATATACCAGGTTCTGTTCTGTGTGATACATATACATATGTGTGTTACCTTATGTTGCCTTCAGTTCATCCTATGAATTTGGTACTATTATTATCTCTACTTTATGGATAAGGATTCTGAGCAGCACTCCAACATCTCCCTTTCAGCCAGAAAGAGGTAAAGATAAATTTCAGAACCATGTGTCAGTATCCATATGCCATACTGCAGACCAGAATTCAGCATAGAAAGTCCTTATATATTAAAGGACTTCTACCTATAAAGCATTTTAATATTTCTTCATGTACAACATGACTAATAAAAACTGATGGCTTTTCTTGACAACAATTCCTAAAAAGGTGAGAGTACAACTCCCTGGTTAACTAATCACAAAACTGTTTGCAAAACCATAGCAACAGGGCTTCCCTGGTGGCGCAGTGGTTAAGAATCTGCCTGCCAATGCAGGGGACATGGGTTCGTGCCCCGGTCCGGGAAGATCCCACATGCCGCGGAGCGGCTAGGCCCATGAGCCACAACTACTGAGCCTGCGCGTCTGGAGCTTGTGCTCCGCAATGGGAGAGGCCGCCACAGTGAGAGGCCCACGCACCACGATGAAGAGTGGTCCCCGCTCTCCGCAACTGGAGAAAGCCCTCGCACAGAAACCAAGACCCACACAGCCAAAAATAAATATAAAATAAATAAATAAATTTTAAAAACCATAACAACAGAATAATAAATTAGATGAACACTTTATAATTGGGTGGGAGAAGCGGGGGCGGGATTTGCACATTTAAAATGTAATTTAGGGAATCGGTATTTATGGTGTTACAAGAAGAGTAATATTTAAATGTTAAATATTTTAAGACTTCAAATTTATATTTAATTCAGAAGGAGAAATGACTATCAAGATTAATTACACTAGCAAAGCAGTAGCTCTTTATTTCATTATTAAACTAGTAATAATGCTACACTTGACTTTTTTTATTCTCTCAACAAATGTTTACTGAGTTCCTACTGTATGTCAGTCACTATTCAAAATTCTGTTGTTTCAGCTGTGAACAGGACAGAAAATACTCCTGTACCTATGTATTTTTATTTTATCTGAGGAGCAGGCAGAAAACTGACAATCAAAAAAAATAATGGCGGGTATTTTCAATGGGGATGCTAGTGTAATAGCCAACTTTTATTGGGTTCTTATTATGTGACAGACATTTTTCTATATTGTTTACATGCATAACTCCATTTGATTTTCACAACCACATTGTCACGTAGGAAATGTTATCATTTATATAATTCAGGTTAGAAAACTTAGGCACATATACGTTAAATAGTTGGTAAGGTTCAAGATAGGCAAGTAGTTTCTTTTCTTTTTTTAATTAATAGACTTCATTTTTTTAGCTTAAGATTTATTGAAAATTGAGCAAATAATACAGAGTTTCCATATTCCTCCCCCCTCATTCACTCACAATTTTCCCTGTTATTAACATCTTGTATTAGTGTGGTATATTTGTTACAATTGATGAACCAGTATTGATGTATCATTAATAACTAAATATATTATTAACTAAAGGCCATAGTTTACATTAGGGCTCACTATTTGTGTTGTACAGTTTTATGAGTTTTGACAATTGTATAATATAGTATATATAGCATTACAATATTATGGAATAATTTCACTGCCCTAAATATCGCCTACGCTCCACCTCTTTATCCCTCTCCCCTTCTCTCTGGCAACCACTGATCTCTTTACTGTCTCTATAGTTTTGCCTTTTTCAGAATGTCACATAACTGGAATTTTACAGTATCTTGTTCGGGCTGCTATAACAAAAATATCATAAACTGGGTGGCTTAAACAACAAACATTTATTTGTTACAGTTTTGGAGGCTGAGAAATCCAAGATCAAGGTGCTGACATATTCGGTGTCTGTTGATAACTCACTTCCTGTTTCCATGGACATCTTTTCTCTGTGTCCTCACATTGCAGAGGGGAGCAAGGTAGCTTCCTTTTATAGGCGATCTAATCCCATTCAAGAGGGCTCCATATCCATGACATAATCACCTCCCATTGAAAATTAGGTTTCAACGTATGAATTTTGGGAGGACGCATGCAGTCTATAGCATATAGTGTGTAGACTTGACAGACTGGTTTCTTAAACACAACATGCATTTAAGGTTCCTCTCTGTCTTTTCATGGCTTGATAGCTTATTTCTTTTTATTGTTGAATAATAATCAATTGTATGGATGTAACACAGCTTATCTATTCATCTTTTGAAGCATATCTTGGCTGCTTCCAATTTTTTGTCAGTTTTGAATAGGCTGCTATAAGCATTTGTGTGCAAGTTTTTTTCAGTTCATTTGGAAAACTACCAAAGAGGGCAGGCAATTGCTTGATTGTATATAAGAAGACTTGTTTAGTTAATTAAGAAACTGCCAAATTATCTTCCAAAGTGGCTGTACCATTTTGTACTCCCACCAGCAGTAAAATGAGAATTCCTGTTACTCTACATCCTTTTGGGTATTCAGTGCTTTCAGTTTTGTTTTGTTTTAATTTTTTGTCTTCCTGAAAGATACGTAGTGGTATCTCATCATTTTAATTTGTGCTTCCATAATGACATAATGATGGACATTTTTTCATATACGTATTTGCCATTTGTAGATCCTCTGGTGTGGTGTCCAGATCTTTTGCCCACTTTTTAATTGGATTGTTTGTTTTCCAGCTTGTTTCTTATTGCCAAAATTTTAACCATTATGTTATATCGCCCTGTAGAGTGCTGTGCAGACAATGGCATGGGGTAAGGGAGTAGAAGGAATTTGGAAGATGAAGAGTCAGCTTTATATTTTGCATAAGGATGTCAGGGAAGGCCTTTCTGAGAAGGAAACATTTGAGTTGAGATCTGAATAATGAGAAAACGCTGACAAGAAAATATTGGGTAATCAAGGGGGTTTTCATTAACCACTCTGGGTTACAGTTTTCTAAATTGTGAAATAAAGATATCTTGGTTAAGATATACTCTTTGTTTTCTTATATCAATTAGATGGAGAGAATCAAGTAATTACCTTTCAATGGAGCACCTAATATGTTGGCTATTCATACATCTTTTTCTATGCCAGCATCTGGACTTTAGATACCTGGCATTATTGTAGATGTATTGTTAGTGGAATATATAAAACTTATTTAAACATTGTGTCTTCTTATTTTCAAATGAGTATTTTTCTGATTAAATTTCAATAGAAAACTAAATGCTATTTAAAATACATATATATATAAAGACCTTTTGCCAATTAATGCTTAGTTTGCACAATAATCACATAATGTGTATTATTTAGCATTTTAGTTGCAAGCCACCAAAACTGACCCAGGCCAACGTAAGCAGATAAGATATGTAAATATTAAGTGATGAACATTAGATAGATCATAGACATTTCAGCAGGGCCAAAAAATCTGTTATGTAGTCTGGAATATTCCCTCCAAATCCTACCACCTCACTAGCTCAGTGAAGATAATACTGCCACCACTCTGGTGACACTGTGCATTGAAAGCCAGAAGTAGAATCCTTGTCACTGCTGCCCCTGGAAATTGGCTGTCGTAGCGGCACTTGCTTCTTTTCTTTTTCCTTTTCTTTTCTGCACATCTTTTGCTTTTCCTTCCAAGCTTTAAACTGGGGAGGCAGGTATTTCTGATTGGTATAGCCTAGGTCATTTGACCACATTCTGGCTGAGGGAAGCTCAGTAAGTGAGTCAGTTATTGGCATTTTAAGCTTCATTAACATGATATAAATGCCAATAAGGCAGAATACTCTCCAGACTTTGAAAGGAGTTAGGTGTTAGTGGCCTGAAAGATTAACAGCTTTATTTGGTATACTGTATTTCAGAATACATTTTTTTTCAGAAAAATATATTCTTTTACAGTATTCTCTAATATTGTTGTGTTATCTTAGAATTTTTAGTATGATAGGTAGAAAAAATGTGCACAATTTTTGCCTATCCTGTGTATGCCCCTTTGAAATGCAGCCTTCTAGTTCTCCCATTAAAAGGTGATTTCTCCAAAGCAAGTAACAGACTTGTTACTTGCTTTGGACAACAGGAACTTAGTAATGTTGTAAGCAGAGGTTTGAACAATGCCTGTGTATTAGGGTTTTCTATTTGATACCCTTGGAAACCCTATAGCCAGCATAATGTGAACAAGCTCAGAGAGCCAGCTTTGTAATAAGTGACACACACCCCAGTCTTCCCATTGTCTTCCAAATGATGGCAAATGCATTACTGAGACCTGATAAGGTCATAGGAAGCAGCTGAAGACATCCAAGTTACCCAACCATAGAAGTGAGGAATAGATAGAGTATTTGTTGTTTTAATCTACCAAATTTTAGTGTGGTTTGTTCTCATCAAATGCTATTACATTTAGTGTTTACTCCATTACCTGTATCAGAGTTGTTTTTTTCCATCTTTAAATTGACACTCGGGGCTTCCCTGGTGGCGCGGTGGTTGCGCGTCCGCCTGCCGATGCAGGGGAACCGGGTTCGCGCCCCGGTCTGGGAGGATCCCACATGCCGCGGAGCGGC
>NC_041220.1:85064979-85087101 GCF_002837175.3 Physeter macrocephalus | reverse complement strand
GGGAGGCCCGCATACCACAAAAAAAAAAAAAAAAGAAAAAAAAAAAAAAAATTGACACTCATCTGGCACACTTAAAGTAAGTAGCTAAAAATTAATTATTATTTATAAATGTACATGGATATGGTTTATAATGTAGCTTCAGGGAAGACCATGTATTTATTTCTTCAGTATGAGATATCACTTAAATTTTTCTATTTACTTTTTTCTCTGAAATTTTTTAACAGCATGGCATCTTGGCATACTTAACACTTTTCAACATAGATAATGACATGAAAAACTTCTATTTTGGTCTACTACTCACATATCAATTGCTTTCAAAAGTCAAAGTCCATTATGCCAAAAAGAAAATAAGTGACAATTTTAGATCAGAAAAAAAGTTGATTATTCCTAACTAGAGAAATGGAACAATGACATGGACTGTAAATGTTTGACAGATAAATGATTCAAAGCTTTCATAGCACTCAGTGACTATAGAGATTACAGTGGATACAGCTCTGTGGGCAGTTATCATACAGTTTCACCAAGGAATACTGGTCAACTTATCTTCTGTCAGTAAAAAATACTTTAAACTCTAATGAACATGATATTTTTTATAGTTTTCACTGAATATCCCAGTGAATCAATTTCTAAACTGAATTTATATGTGATATGTGAATGACTTGTTCAATTCTATTGTCATGGAAGGCTAAAGCATTTTCCCAAAGGATTTTCCTCCAAATTATACATATTGACTGAAGACTACTGTTCATTATGTCAAATTTCCAATTATTTCATGTATATGAAAAAGTCATTTCCTTAAAGTGAAAAAAATATAAAAATGTTTTCTAAATTTGCTGTGTTGTAATTACAGAAACTAATTTTAGATAAACAGAAAGATTTTTGTGACTTCGCTTCTATCATGTTATTCATCTCATATCCTCATATTTGATTGTGTTCATAATCTTCTGATCAAGTCATCTTGCATAATTGAATTTTAAATGGTTATGGATATTTGTTTATTGTTTAAAGGCTATTAACACATAACTATCAATATATGCATAACAGAAAGTTTTATAGAACATCAAGTCAATAAAAATTTTTAAGGATAGTATGTGTTGACTGATGTATTCTTGTGCAATTCCACAAAAAGTCTGTATATTAAACCAATGAAATCAAGAGAAGTAGGAATTTTAAATTATTACCAGATATAAATATTACAAAAATATGATTTGAAGTATTTCACTAGGTGGCATTTGTTTCAACTTCTCTATACAATAACACCATAATAGAAAATGAATCTAACATGAGAGAGAAAAAGTAAGTTAGATTTGTCCAAGAAATGGAATAGTGAAAAAGTATTCATGGCCAGAATCTCAAAGAGCAAGATGATGACAAATAACCAGTATATTTGCAAATCATGATAAATTATTTATAGCTAAAATATTAATTAATTAATTATTTTATTCATTTAGAATAGTACCATTTTACCACATTAAGACTTTAAATATAACCTTATAAAGTTTCAATGTTTAATATAAATTCATCTGGTTGGAGTTTTAATCTTGTCTTGAGTTCAACTTCCAATTTCAGTTCTACCATTCTGTGGCCTTAGATGACTTATTAAATGGACATTAATAGAATAGCCCTTTTGCACATGAAGATATAAATTATACCCTCCTATAGGCTTTCTGATTTAATTTTCCCTTTAAAATTTGATCTTTGTTTAATTATCTTTTACATTTTTTAAATTGAGAAGTCTAGTTGTTGGCACTACTTCATACAATTATGTATATTATAATGACCCACAAAACACAAAGTTTAAATTCTGAAATTTGCACACTATGACTTATCTCGTGCAAAGTGGATCAGTGGCAATAATCCCATTAGGGATTTTTATTCCTATTTGTACAGATGACAAAACTGATATCCAGAATTATCAAGGTACTTATCAAGTAGAGGACCTGAAGCTGCAATCCATGTCTTTTGATCAAGTACATTTCTAGTTCTAATAAGATTTTACAGCCTCCTGCAGAATAGGATTTATCTATATGTTACCTTAAATTTTCTCATGCCACTTGACAATTCAATTTAAAAATTGAAAATGGGTCATTACATCAATAAATGGAGAAGCCATATGAGTTATACTTTTTTTTTTTTTTTTTTTTTTTTTGTGGTACGTGGGCTTCTCACTGTTGTGCCCTCTCCCGCTGCGGAGCACAGGCTCCGGACGCGCAGGCTCAGCGGCCATGGCTCACAGGCCCAGCCACTGCGCGGCATGTGGGATCCTCCCGGACCGGGGCACGAACCCGTGTCCCCTGCATCGGCAGGCGGACTCTCAACCACTGCGCCACCAGGGAAGCCCAAGTTATACTTTTATGATTTTTTAGTCAATCATATGTCAGCAATTTGATGCTTAAAATGTCCCCCAAAGAAAATGAGTGTTTTTAATTGTAAAATAGCTCTTAGGAAAGGAAGGTAGGACTAAAATAAGATAACATTAAAACAAAAAATAAAGCAGGAGAAAAAAGTTCTTGGGTCTAATTAACACACAATACAGTTAAAGATGATTGCCTATTAAACCAGACAGGAGTCTCGTAAGAAATTAAAATAAATATAATAAATTTATTTAGAGTGGTACAAGATCTTAGTTTTAAAACCTTGAAAATGTTAAATCAATATTCAGATAATTACCACATTCTTTATATTTAATGACTACTATGCACTGCAGATACATAAGAATACACACAATATATTAATCTGAAATAGCTCTTAGGAATAAATGAACATGGAGAAAAATGTAAATATTTTACTGTTTATTTATAACAATTTTCAATGACTTCTTGCAGCTAACCAGTAGATATCTTCCTTATTATCTAAGGTGCCTCAGATCTTAGTCCCAAAATTGTGCTTTTTGCTTTTTATACCAACAAAATTCTAGGACTGGGGTCTTATTGATGACCATCATTAGGACTGGAATGTATAAATATGCTCAATTTGCATACTAACAGGAAATTATCTTTTAACCAAATCCTAAAGAACTGCAAGCCACCATTGACTAAACATTAAAATGGACTGGAGTATAGCCTAACCTAAAAGATACTCAAAACTGTGATGTCAAGATACAGCAAAATTCTGTGGTCCTTCCTGGGATTTATCAAAAACTTAAGAAATTATTGCTTTATTATAAAGTTCTTAACTCGAAATAATGAATTCACCAATATATCCCATTTCTCAAAAACTTGTATGCATGCATTATGCTCTATAAAACAAGTATAATAGACCATGTTTCTCTTGAGAATTTTCATATGAAAGTTAACTTATTTTAATATCCAGAATTTTTAATGTTACCATCAAAAGGAGAATTATTTAGAATTGAGGGCTCTTTTCTTATTCAAATTATTACACAGTATCCTACAACAGTAGTGTGATTAACTTTACAGGTAAGCACAGGATGAGTCTGGTATTGACAGGTACTTATAACCATCTGCCTAAGACCCAAGAATAATAAGAATTTACCACTCAGACTCCCAAGAGTAATTTCTAAGATTCATATTAAGTACATGATTGTTATAAAGTAATTTCTCCAACACTTTACATTTTAGAAATAATCTAGATAAATTCAGTCCACTAAAATTCCACTTGAGCCTGTTTAATTTCCTATGACTTGGTCACATTAGCAAAAGGATTTTGTTTGGATTTGGGGGTTATGCTTGAATAAGGCTCAAGTTAATCATTTAGGTACTTAAATGTTCTTAACTCAAGGATTTCCTCTGACAGTCATTTCAAGAATAGCTTTATAGTATTCTTCAATGTATCTATTACACAAGAAATGAATGCAGGGAAATTCTATTCTGCTCAGATTTTTCTGTCTTGTCACCAAAATGCATTCCTTGAGGCCATTTCCTTTTATAAAAAGCCTATATACTGCCTGGATTGAAGCACCTATATTTCTCAGCTAAATGTCAAAGGATGTTAATCATAGCTTCATAATTGTTCTCAACTTTCATTAAGAAGCACCATATTAAACTGATGGAAAGCCCTACTTAATCTGGCTTTGCTAAAATTACTGAGGTAGGTTATCAGGATGAAAGAGCAGGGAAGCTAGAAATATGCCTGAGGGAGAATGTGCCCTGTTGTTATCTATCTTTCTGCCTCTAAAACCAAGGTAGCACTGACAGATCTTTGGAAAAGAGAAAGTTCAGACTTACTATTAGATTTTATTTTTAAACATTAGAGTTTGATGGTTTCAATTATTGAAAATAAATGAAAGCACAACCTGTTCCAAGAGGATTTCAGGAAGGATGTTCCATTTCTACAAATAGTTTTAAACTTTCTACCTGATACTTGAAATGTCTAATGCCATTCAGATTTGTGTTGACTGCACTTTCTGGCATTAATCCCTCAAAAATATATTTGTGAGATAGAGTACATATTATACTCTGCTATATGATATTTATCTGTATTATAAAACACTTTGCATTATTAATATGTAACTAGACACACCAACCTAATCCATGTTGAGTTATCACAGTTATGTTCAAGCCACTCAGAATATTATGAAACAAAAGAAAGCACTAGTTTCAAGTACCTTATATCTGACATTAGTGTGTATATATATGTACGTATAAATTAATATTCAATTCAAGTTAAAAAAACTCTTCATTGTTATACTATAAAAGCCACTAAACTAAGCCCTAAGAGGCTATAAAAATATATTAAAACAGTTCTCAAGTTGATTACTTTTTGAACACAAATATACATGTAGTATAACAGTTGGGAGAGTATGATGCATTATTTTGGTGATATTACGTTTTATGGAGCTGCAGAGAAATGTGTAGTGAATTATGGCTGGGGTCAAAAACTTTTAGGCAATTCTTCTTTTAAGGAGGTAATATTTGAGTCAAATCTTTTAAAAATGGGTAAAGAAAATCTTACTGATGCATTTGCAGCAACACATCATTTTCATTAAAAGAACAGCATGGGTATAAGAAGATATTTCATAGCAGGCGTATGTAGTTAGATATATGTGGACATCCTTTGCAGATCAACAGGGCAGTGGTAATTCTCAATATATAGGAAATGGAAAGTACAACCAAGAGTAAGGCATAATGGAGCTGACATTTCAATAACAAGAACAGTGATTCATTCAGTAATTCAAGTGTAAGTTTTTCATCATAAGGGTTATTAGGAGATATTGAAATATTTTATGCTGGGGAATGACATGATCCCATTTTAGTTCCCAAATAATCACTGAGTCTGCAGTTTATAGAGAGTATGGGAGGGAGTTGAAAGTGAAGACTGGAAGAAAGATCCACTTGGGTGCTGTTGCTGTGTTCAGTTGAAAAATAAAGGTAACTTGATCTAAGGTAGTGGCAAATGACAAATATGGACTGTTGAGAGTAAGGAGATTAGAAAGATAGGACCTGGAAACTGATTACATATGTGATCACAAATCTAGGAAGGTTATCATTCTACATTATCATGCTCTATTATTTGTTACTATTTCTATTATTTGTTACTCTTTCTCCCCTTTCAAACTTCACCACATCACTAATCTTATATTTCTAAAGTATAAATCTCATTATATAAAAAGAAATCGAGGGCTTCCCTGGTGGCGCAGTGGTTGGGAGTCCGCCTGCCGATGCAGGGGACGCGGGTTCGTGCCCCGGTCCGGGAGGATCCCGCGTGTCGCGGAGCAGCTGGGCCCGCGGGCCGTGGCCGCTGGGCCTGCGCGTCCGGAGCCTGTGCTCCGCAGCGGGAGAGGCCGCAGTAGTGAGACGCCCGCGTACTGCTAAAAAAAAAAAAAAAAAATCGAATAAACTCAGAATTAAAGAAGAACAAAAGGAAGACAGTAAGATTGGATTCTTGGTACTTTGATCATGGAAATAGATTTTTAAAACTCTGTTCCTATTCTGTTGAAATCATGAACCCACATTGACATTAGCGAGAGTCCTATAAATGAAGGTGGAAAGTAAGATTATTAATTATTTTAATTCCAATTATCTTTTCTCCAGTTTATGTGAATATCCACGTCAGAAATTATATTACAGATTTGCCTTAGGTTATAATGCAGTGTAATTCAACATCAATATATTCATCAACATGTCCTTACCAGTTAACAGTGTAAAAGCTATTCAGCATCTGAAACTAATACTTTTTTTTTTAATCCCGTGGAAATTGCCTATGAAATTCATAGGAATATATTCTTTGTCACAAAGTTGAATGTGTAAAGATAAGTTTTGATATGGTGTCAATGTATCAAAATAACACATTTCATGCTGTGTGATAAAATTTCACCACTGTCAACCTCAGAGAAAAATAATATTTTAACAGGTTTTCAAGAAAGCAAAACATGCTTCATTATCTCTTTGAATATATCATGAGATCAAGGGAAGCCTGTTTTTTCCAGAGAAAAATCTGTTTCATTACTGAGAAAAACTTGTTTAGGTTTAAAAAGGTCAACATTTCTGAGATAAATGTTATATTTTTACTTAAAAAATAAGAATTTCCAAAATTTTTCAGCATTATACCCTACATTCTAAAAGTTGCAATTAAACTGTGTTTGTAGATATTCATTTTGAATTAATATTTTGAATGAAAAAACTGCACTTTTCTTAAAACACAGGAAAGAAAAATAAAATCTTATGATACAAAATTAATTTTAGTGTCTTGGGTGGTATAATGTGTTGAAGCGATTAGAGTATGATACATCTCCATCTGCATCTAAGACCTCCCCCTCACTAAATGTGTGATCTTAGACAAACTATTTCACTTTTCTAGACCCTTGTATTAGTCTGCTGGGCTGCTGTAACTACTAAATATCACAGACCAGGTGGCTTAAAACACCAGAAATTTATTTTCTCACAATTCTGGATGTTGGATGTCCAAGATAAAGATTCTGGCAGGGTTTGACTGCTTTTGATATCTCTCTCCTTGGCTTGTAGATGACCACCTTTTCTTTGTGTCCTCACATGGTCTTTCCTCTGTGTATGCACACCCCTGTTGTCTCTCTTTGTGTACTCTCCTCTTCTTATAAGGACACCAGTCAGATTGGAAAGGGCCCAATCGAAAATGAGGAAACGGCCTCATTTTAACTTAATTACCTCTTTAAAGGTCCCATCTCCAAGTACAGTCATATTTTGGGGTACTGGAATTTAGGACTTCAACATATGAATTTTGAGGGAAGGACAGTTCAATTCATAACAACCGTAGCTTCTTCAGAATTACATGAAGCAGAAACATCATTGTAAAAATCACATAAATATAAGCACTGAACAGAAGTTCATTTAATCAATCCACTTGACAACAAGTAAAATTAAATCAAACTTTAACATAACTATAACAGTTTTGTTTTTTCATTTGTATTGTTCAGAAAAATATTACATAATTCCAAATATGTTCACAATAATTCATAAGAGCATAATATTATACTGAAACAAATTTTCAACATCAAATAAAAGCCAAAATAACAAGACCAAAATTCAAGACCTTATCAGAACATATCTCCACTTGTCTTTCAGTTGATCTACACTTGGTCAGTTCCTCACCTCATCTGTAAACCCTTCCCTTCAATCCCCATTTTGTTAGCAATGTGTATATGACTTTGGAGAAGGATTACAACTATTTTAGTGTCTGGAAAAAATGAAATTTTAGTAGCAGACAGGTTTCATTTAAATAACTGACATGTTATAAAGCAGATAGAGAAACATACTTCAACATACATATGTTGAAGATAATCTATCAGAAACTAGTTGCCAGTATCAACATTTTCTTTTTTTTAAAATATCTTTATTGAGTATAATTGCTTTACAATGTTGTGTTAGTTTCTGCTGTATGACAAAGTGATTCAGCTATATGTATACTTATATCCCCATAATCCCTCCCTCTTCTGTATCCCTCCCACCATCCCTATCCCACCCCTCTAGGTGGTCACAAAGCAATGAGCTGATCTCCCTGTGCTATGCAGCTGCTTCCCACTAGCTATCTGTTTTACATTTGGTAGTGTATATATGTCATTGCCACTCTCTCACTTTGTCCAAGCTTACCCTTCCCCCTCCATTTATCCTCAAGTCCATTCTCTACATCTGCATCTTTATTCTTTCCTACCCCTAGGTTCTGCAGAACCTTTTTTTTCCCTTAGATTCCATATATAGGTGTTAGCATATGGTATTTGTTTTATTTTTATGACTGCCTTCACTCTGTATCACAGACTCTAGATCCATCAACCTAACTACAAACAACTCAATTTCATTTCTTTTCATGGCTGAGTAGTATTCCATTGTATATATGTGCCCCATCTTCTTTATCCATTCATCAGTCGATGGACACTTAGGTTACTTCCATGTCCTAGCTATTGTAAATAGTGTGGCAATGAACATTGTGGTACATGACTCTTTTGGAGTTATGGTTTTTTCAGGGTATATGCCCAGTAGTGGGATTGCTGGGTCATATGGTAGTTCTATTTTTAGTTTTTTAAGGAACCTCCGTACTGTTCTCCATAGTGGCTGTATCAATTTATATTCCCATCAATAGTGCAAGAGGGTTCCCTTTTCTCCACACCCTCTCCAGCATTTATTTTTTGTAGATTTTTTGATGATGGCTATTCTGACCGGTGTGAAGTGATACCTCAATGTAGTTTTGATTTGCATTTTTCTAAAGATTAGTGATGTTGAGCATCCTTTCATGTGTTTTTTGGCAATGTGTATATCTTCTTTGGAGAAATGTCTGTTTAGGTCTTCTGCCCATTTTTGTATTGGGTTGTTTGTTTTTATGATATTGAGCTGCATGAACTGCTTGTAAATTTTGGAGATTAATCCTTTGTCAGTTGCTTTGTTTGCAAAGATTTTCTCCCATTCTGAGGGTTGTCTTTTCCTCTTACTTCTGGTTTCCTTTGCTGTGCAAAAGCTTTTAAGTTTCATTAGGTCCCATTTGTTTATTTCTGTTTTTATTTCCATTTCTGTAGGAGGTGGCTCAAAAAGGATCTTGTTGTGATTTATGTCATAGACTGTTCTGCCTATGTTTTCCTCTAAGAGCTTTATAGTGTCTGGCCTGACATTTAGTTCTTTAATCCATTTTGAATTTATTTTTGTGTATGGTGTTAGGGAGTGTTCTAATTTCATTCTTTTACATGTAGCTGTCCAGTTTTCCCAGCACCACTTATTGAAGAGGCTGTCTTTTCTCCATTGTATATTCTTGCCTCCTTTATCAAAGATAAGGTGACCATATGTGTGTGGGTTTATCTCTGGGCTTTCTATCCTGTTCCATTGATCTACATTACTGTTTTTGTGCTAGTATCATACTGTCTTGATTACTGTAGCTTTGTAGTATACTCTGAAGTCAGGGAGCCTGAGTCCTCCAGCTCCATTTTTCTTGCTCATGATTGCTGTGGCTATTCAGGGTCTTTTGTGTTTCCATACAAATTGTGAATTTTTTTGTTCTAGTTCTGTGAAGAATGCCATTAATAGTTTGATATGAATTGCACTGAATCTATCGATTGCTTTGGGTAGTATAGTCATTTTCACCATGTTGATTCTTCTAATCCAAAAACATGGTATATCTCTCCATATGTATCGTCTTTAATTTTTTCATCAGTGTCTTATAGTTTTCTGCATACATGTCTTTTGTCTCCTTAGGTAGGTTTATTCCTAGGTATTTTATTCTTTTTCTTGCAGTGGTATATGGGAGTGTTTCCTTAATTTCTCTTTCAGATTTGTCATTCTTAGTGTATAGGAATGCAAGAGAGTTATGTGCATTAATTTTGTATCCTGCTACTTTACCAAATTCATTGATTAGCTCTAGATACTTTCTGGTAGCATCTTTAGTATTCTTTATGTACAGTATCATGTCATCTGCAAACAGTGACAGTTTTACTTCTTCTTTTCTGATTTTGACCCTTTTATTTCTTTTTCGTCTCTGACTGCATCCAAAACTATGTTGAATAATAGTGGTGAGAGTGGAAAACCTTGTCTTGTTCCTGATCTTAGAGGAGATGGTTTCAGTTTTCACCACTGAGAATGATGTTGGCTCTGGGTTTGTCATGTATGGCCTTTATTATGTTGGGGTACGTTCCCTCTATGCCCACTTTCTGGAGGGTTATTATCATAAATGGGTGTTGAATTTTGTCGAAAGCTTTTTCTGCATCTATTGAGATAATCATGGTTTTTCTCATTCAATTTGTTAATATGGTTTATCACATTGATTGATTTTCATATACTGAAGAATCCTTGCATTCCTGGGATAAATCCCACTTGATTATGGTGTATGATACTTTTAATGTGCTGTTGGATTCTGTTTGCTAGTATTTCGTTGAGGATTTTTGCATCTATGTTCATCAGTGATATTGGCCTGTAGTTTTCTTTTTTTGTGACATCTTTGTCTGGTTTTGGTATCATGGTGATGGTGGCCTCGTAAAATGAGTTTTGGAGTGTTCCTCCCTTGGTATATTTTGGAAGCATTTGGGAAGGATAGGTGTTAGCTGTTCTCTAAATGTTTCATAGACTTCGCCTGTGAAGCCAGCTGGTCCTGGGTTTTTGTTTGTTGGAAGATTTTTAATCACAATTTCAATTTCAGTGCTTGTGATTGGTCTGTTTATATTTTCTATTTCCTCCTGGTTCAGTCTAAGAAGGTTGTGCTTTTCTAAGAATTTGTCCATTTCCTACAGATTGTCCATTTTATTGGCATATAGTTGCTTATAGTAATCTCTCATGAGCCTTTGTATTTCTGCTGTGTCAGTTGTTACTTCTCCGTTTTCATCTCTAATTCTATTGATATGAGTCTTCTCCCTTTTTTTCTTGATGAGTCTGGCTAATGGTTTATCAATTTTGTGTATCTTCTCAAAGAACCACCTTTTAGTTTTATTGATCTTTGCTATTATTTCCTTCATTTCTTTTCCATTTATTTCTGATCTGATCTTTATTATTTCTTTCCTTCTGCTAACTTTGGGGAATTTTTGTTGTCTGTCTCTAATTTCTTTAGGTGTAAGGTTAGGTTGTTTATTTGAGATGTTTCTTGAGGTAGGATTGTATTGCTATGCACGTCCCTCTTAGACCGGCTTTTGCTGCATCCCATAGGTTTTGGGCCATCGTGTTTTCATTGTCATTTGTTTCTAGGTATTTTTTTATTTCTTCTTTGATTTCTTCAGTGATCTCTTAGTTATTTAGTAGTGTATTGTTTAGCCTCCATGTGTTTGTTTTTTACATTTTTGTCCCCTGTAATTGATATCTAGTCTCATAGCATTGTGGTTGGAAAAAGATACTTGATATGATTTCAATTTTCTTAAATTTACCAAGGCTTGATTTGTGACCCAAGATATGATCTATCCTGGAGAATTTTCCATGAGCACTTGAGAAGAAAGTGTATTCTGTTGTTTTTGGATGGAATGTCCTATAAATATCAATTAAATCCATTTTGTTTAATGTGTCATTTAAAGCTTGTGTTTCCTTATTATGTTCATTGTGGTTGATCTGTCTGTTGGTGAAAGTGGAGTGTTAAAATCCCCTGCTATTATTGTGTTACTGTCAATTTCCCCTTTTATGGCTGTTAACATTTGCCATATCTAATGAGGTGCTCGTATGTTGGGTGCATAAATATTTACAATTGTTTTATCTTCTTCTTGGATTGATCCCTTGATCATTATGTAGTGTCCTTCTTTGTCTCTTCTAATAGTCTTTATTTTAAAGCCTATTTTTTCTGATATGAGAATTCCTACTCCAGTTTCTTTTGATTTTCATTTGCGTGGAATATCTTTTTACATCCCCTCACTTTCTGTTTTGTATGGGTCCCTAGGTCTGAAGTGGGTGTCTTGTAGACAGTATATATACAGGTGTTGTTTTTTATCCATTCAGCCAGTCTGTGTCTTTTGGTTGGAGCATTTAATCCATTTACATTTAAGGTAATTATCATTATATATGTTCCTATTACCATTTTCTTAATTGTCTTGGGTTTGTTATTGTAGGTCTTTTCCTTGTGTTGTGTTTCCTGCCTTGAGAAGTTCCTTTAGCATTTGTTGTTAAGCTGGTTTGGTGGTGCTGAGTTCTTTTAGCTTTTGCTTGTATGTGAAGGTTTTAATTTCTCTTTGGAATCTGAATGAGATCCTTGCTGGGTAGAGTAAACTTGGTTGTAGATTTTTCCTTTCCATCACTTAAAATATGTCCCACCACTCCCTTCTGGCCTGCAGAGTTTGCTGAAAAATCAGCTGTTAACCTTATGGGGATTCTCTTGTATGTTATTTGTTGCTTTTGTCTTGTTGCTCTCAATATTTTTTCTTTGTATTTAATTTTTGATTGTTTGATTAATATGTGTTTTGGCATGTTTCTCCTTGGATTTATCCTGTATGGGGCTCTTTGTGCTTCCTACACTTGATTGACTATTTCCTTTCCCATATTAGGGAAGTTTTCAACTATAATCTCTTCAAATATTTTCTCAGTCCCTTTCTTTTTGTCTTCTTCTTCTGAGACCCCTATAATTCGAATGTTGGTGTGTTTAATGTTGTCCCAGAGGTCCCTGAGACTGTCGTCAATTCTTTTCATTCTTTTTTCTTTATTCTTCTCTGTGGTAGTTATTTCCACTATTTTTTTTTTTTCAGGTCACTTATCAGGTCACTTATCTGCTCTTCTGCCTCAGTTATTCTGCTATTGATTCCTTCTAGAGGATCTTTAATTTCATTTATTGTGTTGTTCATCATTGTTTGTTGCTGTTTAGTTCTTCTAGGACCTTATTAAATGTTTTTTGTACTTCCTCCATTCTATTTCCAAGATTTTGTGTCATCTTTACTATCATTATTCTGAATTCTTTTTCAGGTAGATTGCCTATTTCCTCTTCATTTCTTTGGTCTGGTGGGTTTTTACCTTGCTCCTTCATCTGCTATGCATTTCTCTGTCTTCTCATTTTGCTTAACTTAATGTGTGTGGGGTCTCTCACTCACAGGCTGCAGGTTCATAGTTCCCATTGTTTTTGGTTTCTGCCCCCAGTCAGTATGATCGGTTCAGTGTGTTGTGTAAGCTTCCTGGTGGAGGTGTCTGGTGCCTGTGTTCTGGTGGATGAGGCTGGATCTTGTCTTTCTGGTGGGCAGTACCACGTCTGGTGGTGTGTTTTGGGGTGTCTGTGAACGTATTATGATTTTAGGCAGCCTCTCTGCTAATAGGTGAGGTTGTGTTCCTGTCTTGCTAGTTGTTTGGCCTGAGATGCCCAGCACTGGAGCTTGCTGGTCATTGAGTGGAGCTGTGTCTTAGCATTGAGACAGAGATCTCTGGGAAGACTCTCACAGATTGATATTACGTGGGGCCAGGAGGTGTCCGGTGGTCCAATGTCCCGAACTCAGCTCTCCCACCAATGTCCTGAACTCATCTCTCCTACCTCTGAGCCTCAGACCTGACAAGTGGCTGGAGCACCAAGACCCAGTCAGCCACATGGTTCAGAAGAAAAGGGAGAAAAAGAAAAGAGAAAGAAAGAAAAAATTAAGTGATTAAAATAAAAAATTAAAAATATATAATATTAAAGAAATGTAAAAAGTATTAAAAAAAAAAAGAGAGCAACCAAACCAATAAACAAATCCATCAATGAACACAAGTGCTAAAAAATAAACTACAATAAACATAAAAATCAGAAACTGGTCAGTCACATACAGCAAACCCCAAGTCTACAGTTGCTCCCTAAGTCCACTGCCTCGATTTTGGGATGATTCCTTGTCTATTCAGGTATTCCACAGATGCAAGGTACATCAGGTTGATTGTGGAGATTTAATCCACTGCTTCTGAGGCTGCATGGAGAGATTTCCCTTTCTCTTTGTTCGCACAGCTCCTGGGGTTCATCTATGTATTTGGACCCACCTCTGCATGTAGGTCACCCTCTGGCTTCTGTTCTTTGCCCAAACAGGAGGGAGTTAAAGGAGCAGCTGATTAGGTGGCTCTGGCTGACTCAGGCGGGGGGGAGGGAGGGCTACGGAATGCATGATGAGCCTGTGGTGGCAGAGACCAGCGTGACGTTGCAACAGCATGAGGCGTGCTGTGTGTTCTCCCGGGGAAGTTTTCCCTGGATTATGGGACCCTGGCTGTGATGGGCTGCACAGCCTCTCAGGAGGGGAGGTGGGATAGTGACCTGTGATTGCACACAGGCTTTTTGGTGGCTGCAGCAGAAGCCTTAGCATTTCATGCCCGTCTCTTGTGTCCACGCTGATAGCCATGTCTCGTGCCCAGCTTTGGAGCTCATTTAGGCAGTGCTCTGAATCTCCTCTCCTCTAACACCCTGAAACAATGGTCTCTTGATTCTTAGGCAGTTCCAGAGTTTTTCCTGGACTCCCTCTCGTTTAGCTGTGGTGCACTAGCCCCCTTCAGGCTCTGTTCATGCTGCCAACCCCATATTCTCCCTGTGATTTGACCTCCAAATCCTGAGCCTCATCTCCCAGCCCCACCTGCCCTGGCAGGTGAGTGTACAGGCCTCTCAGGCTGGTGAGTGCTTGTTGGCACAGATCCTCTGTGCAGGAATCTCTCCTCTCTGCCCTCTGCACCCCTGTTGCTGCACTCTCCTCCATGGCTCCAAAGCTTCCCCCCACCCACCCCCTGTCTCTGCCAGTAAAGGGGCCTCCTAGTTCGTGGAAACTTTTCCTCCTTCACAGCTCCCTCCGCAAGATTCAGGTTCCATCACTATTCTTTTGTCTTCGTTTTTTCTTTTTTCTTTTATCCTACCCAGGTATGTTGGCACTTCCTTGCCTTTTGGGAAATCTGAAGTCTTCTGCCAGCTTTCAGTAGGTGTTCTGTAGGAGTTTTTCCACATGTAGATGTATTTGTGTGGAGGAAGCTGATCTCCACGTCTTGCTCCTCTGCCATCTTGAAGGTCCTCCCTCCACCAGTATAAAGTTACATGGTGATTTAATAGACGTGCTTATGCCCAATATTACTAGTAATCTTTTAAACTATTCAGGACAGATTGGGCAATGCATGAATAATAACAGTAACAAAGGAGGTACACCTGTATAAAAATGTTGGAAATATTCTTATTTAAAGATGATTTGATTTTTTTTAAAAAGGGAATGTAATGTAGATATACACTATACTTTTTAAAAAACTGAATAAATTAAATATTATTTCTACAGGCAATAAAAATGTAAAATATCTTATAGGTAATATGTAGGATATCCTTCATGTTACCTACATTATATTTCTGATAGAGTATAGGTAAGTAGGTAGATAAATAGAATAGAGATATAGAGTATACAGTTGATCCTTGAACAATATGAGTTTGAATTGTGAGGATTCACTTACAGGCAGACTTTTTTCAATAAATACATACAGTACTACACAGTCTGCAGTTGGTTGAATCCAGGGATGTGGAAACTCTGATATGGAGCACTGACTATAGGATGTGAACATCTGCCGATTTTATTGAATTGAGCCCTCTCTCTTTTTTCTTGGGGAGTCTGGCTAAAGGTTTATCAAATTAAGTTTTCAAAGAACCAGCTGAGTTTCACTGATGTTTTCTAATTTTTTATCTCTATTTCATTTCTGCTCTGATATTTATGATTTCTTTCCTTCTAGTAACTTTGGGTTCTGTTTGTTCCTTTTTTCTAGTTCCGTTAGGTATAAGTTTAGGTTGCTTATTTGAGGTTTTTTTCTTGTTTCCTGAGGTAGGCTTATATCACTGTAAACTTCCATCTTAAAACTGCTTTTGCTGCATCCCATAGATTTTTGTATGGCTGTGTATTTGTTTTCTTTGTCTCAGTGCATTTTTTAATTTCATCTTTGATTTCTTCAGGGACTACATTGGTTGTTTAGCACCATGTTGTATAGCCTCCATATGTTTGTGCTTTTTGCAGTTTTTTTTCTTGTAGTTCATTTCTAGTCCATAGTGTTGTGGTCAGAAAAGTTGCTTGATATGATTTCTGTTTTCTTAAATTTATTCTGACTTGTTTTGTGGCCTAGCATGTGATCTATCCTGGAGAATGTTCCATGTGTACTTGAAAAGAATGTGTTTTCTGTTGCTTTAGGATGGAATGTTCTATATATCTCTGTTAAGTTTTTTTGGTCAAATGTGGTATTTAAGGCCAGTGTTTACTTAAACTGGTGTTTAAGACCAGTTGATTTTCTATCTGGATGATCTAAGAACCCAACTTTTAAAATGTGAAAAAGAAACTGAAGTTTCATGTATTTGGAAATGCAGATGTTGAATAAGTGTATGAAATAATTTAAATCACAAATACCTTCCCTTTGAGAATTTATATTATCCTGACTGAGATGGACAAGAAACACATAAATAAATAAGTCTATGTCAACACCAATTAATACATATATAACACATCAGATAGTAAGAATTGATAATGAGAAAATTAAGACACAGTAAGGATAGACATTATTCACTGAAATCATTGATAATATTTATTAAGCATTTATGTAAAAGCATCCATCTAAGCTTTTTACAAAAGTATTGCATTAAACACACCCAGTGATTATAATGAAATTTCAAGTATCCTAAAATTTTTCTAAAACACATAGAAACTAAGGGATAAAGAGGTTAAGTTGCTTGCCCAAGGCACACAAACTATCAAAACACAGAGCCTGGGTTCCAGGATTTTGAAGCCCATGCTTTTAACACGTAAGTTACTCTCTCAATAAATATTTTGTACCAACTATTATGAGCAAGTGAATAAGTGTTTGAATGTTTTCTATTTGGAGAAATTCATCAAATTATATTCAAAATTACTAAATTGTGTTTAAATTTGTTTTATGTATAAACGTAAGAAAATAATATTCCTATGACCTAATCTTAACTTATTCTTTATTCTTCAAAGTACGTGAAATCACATTTCATCTGTAAGAATGAACATCTGGCAAATAAGATATTTACTTTATTTAATTGTCCTTCTTAAACTGTTGTGATGAAGATTTTATATCCTAACTGCAAAATTATCACAGAAAGTATAAGTTAAGAATTTTTTCTTGGAATATTATATTTATAATTCATAGTTGAATAGAGCCGAATTACCTAGACTACTCAATTCCTTAAGTGTTTTATTGATTTATTCAAGTTTATTCTGTCAATCTTTCACAACAAAAAAATACTGTGGGATTGAAGTTTATAGTGAGAAAAATAGATAAATTCTATTTTAGATTATTTTGCCCTCCAAATCACAAAGTTCCGCATTATAATCAAAGGGAATAGAAAGCAAAAGAAAAGAGCAGGAATACAAACACTTACTTAGAAAGATGAGAAGCAGTATTTTTTTTTTCCTTTCCTGATCATTTAGCTTTTTCTCACATGGCTTTTTCTTCACTAGATCCAGAAACAGCCATATGTGAAAACAATATTCTAGAAAAACTTGGATTGCATCACTTTGTGTTGGTTTGTTAAATAGATATATTATACATTTCATTGAATGAGTAAATACATTATAAAAGTAATAAGACAGAATTATTTCATCGGTAAATAAAAATTGAACAAATAAATACAAATTGTTTATATCACTTTTTTTTTCTCAAATATTTTGGATGAGATAAACTCAACTTGTTAGAGAAATTTTTTCCACAAAGTGCTAAATGTGAATATGAATGTATATTCACACTCACATTGGCATAAGAAGTTTCATTTTGTCACATCATAATTATATTTATAATTAAAATGTCTAACTGTCCCACTTTTTGTAAAAAACTGTCCATGCGTCAGATATACCTGGAATAAAAAGTTATTTCTAATCTGATGTATGGCCAGACTTAAAGAAGCTGTTGACAATACAGAAAAGTATTGTGGTAGTTTTATGTACTTAGGGGTTGTGAGACTGAATTTATTAAAGAGATTAAAGGTACCTATTTTCAGTTGTTTTTCTCTGTTAACAAATAAATGCTGTTCCAGTATGTTGGGTTTGTTTTTTCTGCTAAATATTCAGTATATTAAAATGGAACCTAATGGCAATTTCTGACCTTTGTATCTTATTAAAATAACTGTATTAAAAATAATGGATTCAGGTTTTCAATAAATGCCTTTATTTTCTAGTTTTTCTTGTAAGAAATACAAGTTAATATTGAACTGTAAATATAGATGACAGATTGGCAGGACTTTTTTTTCTTTTCTAATTTCAAGCACTCTCACTTATTGTCACTGATACCTTTCTTATTCTACCAATGACCCAGTTGTTGCGAGGGATTCATAAATATATATTTGAGTGTAATGAGGGTCAAGTTGAAGCAAGATAGTGAACCAGAACTCCTTTTTCCTCACTCCTCTCTATAGGAGTCGATTATTTGTTAATGTGGCACTTTTCATAATATATGGAGGGCAAGGGTGCCTTCTGCCTCCCACTCACCTTCCCCTGGAGGTGCAAAGGCAGGGTGCTGCCTTGACAGAATCATTTCTGTCTGAAAATGCTTTCTATTGCATCCGTACAAACAAGAACATATAGAATCATAGATATGCATGATAAACACAGTTTTCGTATTCATAATGTGATATTTTGGATTACTCAGGTCGTGTCTGGTATGTAGCTGTGAGATCACAAGCAAAATTCTTAGAGAACTTTGTATAAACAAGTTTTTTGTTTTTTTGTTTTTGTGAGTTGGCCTTTGGAACATAATTGCTGCCCTTAATGGAGTACATGCCACCAGAAAAGGAGCTGAGTCTGCCCAGGTTCATTTGTTAGGATTTGGTTCAACTATTCCCAAAAGGTCCATTCAGGTGTTTCAGTCTAAACCAGTCCTTCTATATAGGAGATCACATATCAAGGACTTTTGCCACTAGCTTCAAAATCTAGTCTACAGTAGCACATAGACACCCAACTGGTCCGGTATATCGATGAATAAATTAAGCTGCTACTCCTTCAAAAAGTAACTAAAAGAAATTCAGTTTTAGTGTGGAAGCAGGACAGCTACTGAAACAAATTTTCTGACCTAACACTCATCTGTTTTAATGGAGAATATTAATATTCACATGGGGTAAATGGAATGAATTGTTACTTATTCAATTTAATTTTAAAAATATGATTAGCTTTCATTATGACTCTAAAATGGTGATTTTAATAGATAATGTTGTCTTTTTAACTTGAAATTTTGTAACCTTATGAAAGAATCAAAATTTTTATTTCTTATGTTTTATAATTCCCTCTCAATTTACAGATAGTTTCTCTAATACTGGAAAGTTCTACTGAAAATTACCATCTAAGTACAAATGAAAACTGTGAATTACATATCATTAAAAGTACAGATAATTTGGAAGGGCTTAAAATAACATAATCAGCCGTCAATAGCAGGTTCCACATCTTCGGAGTCAACCCTATCTTAGATCTGGGACTGGTTGAATCCATGGATGCAGAACCTGAGAATACAGAGGGCCTACTCTATATGTTTAGGTTTTTTTTTAACCTTTACAACTTGCTTAATTTTAAGAAGTATGGTTTTCCATGAGACTTTTAAGAAACAAAATACATATATGGTATAGCTAAAATGGCAGTAACTCTAGTATAAACAGGCTGTTTGTGGAAGTACAATTATTGTTTTTAAATTTTTCTCTCATTCATTTTATAATAGCTTAAAATTCTACCTTTTTATTACCATAGTTATAGACCTTAATGGAATACTTTATTTAACAATGTTAACTCTGATAGGACAGTGTTCCCCTGCCATTACTTGTCCAAACATGTTTGTTGCCTGCAGTTTTCATTTAAACTCTTCCTTCTTTCATGTGTAATTTTGTTGTAAACTTTCAGTACCTCAGAAATGTATTATATTATGAGAAAAAGAAGTATTTGGGGGCAGGAGGAGGTCAACAATATTTCCTTAAAATGTGCCTTGCAATAGAAAGATAAAATCCAATTATTTTAAGTGGAGGAAGTATCAATGCTCTTTTAGTTCATTGAGTCAGACCCAATTTTATTAGTATTTTGTCTCAGAAAGAATATGTACCCAACCTGTAAGCAGATGTCAACTACATATTTGCATTTATATGGGTATTTTTTAATCGAGGCCTTCTATCATAAGTATCTAAATTTTAGATCAAAAAGTTCATGTTCTTATGAAGTTACAAGAGCAATCCTTAGGAATAAAGGTTCCATATATTTAAGCAAATATCTGTCTGACATTCCATTATACTTTCCTAAAATGATAATTAGAAAGAAATCCACTGTGCTTTGTCTGTGTAAGTGAGACCCAACACCTTCTGAACGAAACTCTGATAAACCAAGTTGTTTGGCACACTGAAGTGTCCTTTGTTATGTAGGTGTGGATGCTTTCTAGGATATTTGGACTAGAACACAGATAAGGCTAACCATAAATAAGGGGTACATGGACCAAAAAATCAGACTGTAGTATTTTGAGTCTAGATTCCATTTCTTGTCCCAAATTGTCATTTAAAACTTAAAAACACCTACAACTTACTTTATGTTCTCTGTCCAAGACCTAGAACTTCTAATTTTTAACAATGAAAATATTTGCAACTTAGGGCCAAATTAGAATTATCTCCATGATACTAGTCCTTAATTTAACATAAAATGATCATTTGTCTTGGTGTTTGACAACACTTTTTATTATTCTCATATTCATTATCTATGGTTTTTTAATTTTAGCAATTTTGTGTGTTTGTCATCTCTACAACTAAATTATAAACTGGGGATAGCAATTATTTATCGCTTATTTTTATTTGTCCTAAATTAATAATAATACTGCTGTTTGTATTAAATACAAGCCTTACACTAATATTTTGTGAATGAATGAATGAATAACACTTATAAGCAGAAGATTTAAATGTTATACATGGAATGTTTAGTCAACAAATGAAAGTACAATCATAATCAGTCCTGACTAGGTATAAAGAGTGAAACAATAATGAATAAATATGGGACAAAAAAATGGAAGCAATACAGAAGAATGAAGGGAGATGATTATAGCAATCAGGCACTTGGGCTGAAGCAGGTTGAGGCTGCAGCAGCAGCAGCAGCAGCAGCAATGGTCAAAAGTGGTAACAGGCACAGTGAAAAGCAACAGGAGAGGCAAGAGTGGCAGACAGCAGCAGGGAGGAAAATACCATATATAGTGGTAAGAAAGAGTACCATCTTGGGTGACACTCTCATCCAAGGAAAATTAATGTAAATAGAAATACATTCAGCACATCGCAGTAACCAGGGCCTCAAGGCCCTTATCATACAGATGAAAGGACAGCAAAACATTTTTTTAAACGAGGATAGCCACTAAAGAATAAATTGAGCCATACAGGAATTCATGGCTTCTGAATGCAAGAATTTTGATCATTCGAAAGATCACGTTCCCTGTATTTTAAAATCAGGCTGAAAATAGTGGATTCCTGAGAGAGCATAATATTAATACTCTCTCTCCCTTCCTCCCTCCCTCCCTTCCTTCCTTCCTTCTTCACTTCCTTTCTCTTTCCTTTTTTCTTCTTTCTTCTTTAAATCTTCTTTTTTTTCTTTCCTTCTTTTTTAACCAGTGACTCAAAGGGGAAACTACACAATTCCTAACTTACTTTAAACAAAAGCACTTTTGTTCCATTTCCTTCCTTTTTCTCCCCTCTCCCTCCCCCACCTGCATGTCTTATTAGAAGATATTCCATGGATTTTTAAATTGTATACTTTAGAGATGAATTTGGAAGAGAATTGGCAGTTGTGACTATTAATAAGCGTTTTCTAAACCTTCCTTTCCTGAGGCATATATCTATGTGGCATTAAAACTGAAGAATGTATTCTCAAGGCCAAACAGCAAGTAATTAATTTAATTTTTCTTAATTGGAAAATTAAATTAAATGTAATTGTTCATCCCAAAGGTAAGACGTTTGAAGCAGCCTAATGTAGTCATCAAAATATTGGCATACCCCATATATTAGCACTTTTATATAAAGATACTTATTTTTCTTCCCTGGTCCTTACAATTTACAATTTGTAAACCATATTCTAAATTATTTTTCAATATTCTTATTCTGTGTAGTAGGCAAAATAATGCTCCCCGCCCCCCAATCCTATCCTCATCCCTGGTAACTGTGACTGTTTTTACCTTATATGGCAGAGAGAATTAAGGTTTTAGACAAAATTAGATTATTAAAATAAGCAGATTATTCAGATGAATCCAATGTAACCAAAAGGTTTTTAAAAGGGGAAGAGAGGGGCTTCCCTGGTGGCGCAGTGGTTGCGCGTCCGCCTGCCGATGCAGGGGAACCGGGTTC
>NC_041220.1:85060011-85064841 GCF_002837175.3 Physeter macrocephalus | reverse complement strand
CCCACATGCCGCGGAGCGGCTGGGCCCGTGGGCCATGGCCGCTGAGCCTGCGCGTCCGGAGCCTGTGCTCCGCGACGGGAGAGGCCGCAACAGAGGGAGGCCCGCATACCACAAAAAAAAAAAAAAAAAAAAAAAAAAAAGGGGAAGAGAGTAGCAGAAGAGGTCAAAGCACTGCAAAGTGAGAAGGAATTGACAGACTACTGGCTTTGAAGATAGAAGAGGGTGATAAGCCTAGGAATGCAGGGAGCCTCTGGAATGGAAAAAGCAAGGAAATAGATTCTCCTTTAGAGCCTCCAAAGGAAATACAGCCTGGCCAATTCCTTGATTTTAGCCAGTGTGACCCATTTTGTACATCTGACCTCTCGAATTACAAGATAATTAATTGCCTTAAGTCACTGCAAATTGTTATAGCAATTTGTTACAAGAAACCATAGGACCTACTACATTCAGTATAATGATTATTAACCCCAAACTTTGCTGAGTCAATATTTTGATTTTTTGACAAATGAATTCTGGAAGGACACAATCAGTTACTCTATAGCGCTAATCTACTTATTTGGGACAGAAAAGAAGTGCAAGTATTTATGTCTCTCAAAAATAGTCCAAGATAGGCAGAGGAACCAAGATGGTGGAGTAGAAGGACGTGCTCTCACTCCCTCTTGTGAGAATACCAGAATCACAACTAGCTGCTGGACAATCATTGACAGCAAGACACTGGACCTCACCAAAAAAGATACCCCACATTTAAAGACAAAGGAGAAGCCACAATGAGACGGTAGGAGGGGCACAATCACAGTAAAATCAAATCGCATAACTGGTGGGTGGGTGACTCACAGACTGGAGAACACTTATACCACAGAAGTCCACCCACTGGAGTGAAGATTCTGAACCCCACATCAGGCTTCCCAACCTGGGGGTCTGGCAATGGGAGGAGGAATTCCTAAAGAATCAGACTTTGAAGCCTAGTGGGAATTGATTACAGGACTTCAACAGGACTGGGGGAAACAGAGACTCCACTCTTGGAGAGCACACACAAAGTAGTGTGCACATCGGGACCCGGGGAAGGAGCAGTGACCCCAGGGGAGACTGAACCAGGCCTACTGCTAGTGTTGGAGGGTCTCCTGCAGAGGTGGGGGGTGGCTGTGGCTCACCGTGGGGACAGCGACACTGGCAGCAGAAGTTCTGGGAAGTACTCCTTGGCATGAGCCATCCCAGAGTCTGCCATTAGCCCCAACAAAGAGCCCAGGTAGGCTCCAGGGTTGGGTTGCCTCAGGCCAAACAACCAATGGGGAGGGAACCCAGCACCACCCATCAGCAGACAAGTGGATTAAAGTTTCACTGAGCTCTGCCCACCAGAACAACACCCAGCTCTACCCACCACCATTCCCTCCCATCAGGAAGCATACACAAGCCTCTTAGATAGCCTCATCCACCAGAGGGCAGACAGCAGAAGCAAGAAGAACTACAATCCTGCAGCCTGCAGAACAAAAACCACATTCACAGAAAGATAGACAAGATGAAAAGGCAGAGGGCTATGTACCAGATAAAGGAACAAGATAAAACCCCAGAAAAATAACTAAATGAAGTGGAGATAGGCAACCTTCCAGAAAAAGAATTCAGAATAATGATACTGAAGAGGATCCAGGACCTCAGAAAAAGAATGGAGGCAAAGATCGAGAAGATGCAAGAAATGTTTAACAAAGACCTAGAAGAATTAAAGAACAACCAAACAGAGATGAACAATACAATAACTGAAATGAAAACTACACTAGAAGGAATCAATAGCAGAATAACTGAGGCAGAAGAATGGATAAGTGACCTGGCAGACAGAATGGTGGAATTCACAGCTGCAGAACAGAATAAAGAAAAAAGAATGAAAAGACAGGAAGACAGCCTAAGAGACCTCTGGGACAACATTAAATGCAACAACATTCGCATTATAGTGGTCCCAGAAGAAGAAGAGAGAGAGAAAAAACCAGAGAAAATATTTGAAGGAGATTATAGTCAAAAACTTCCCTAACATGGGAAAGGAAATAGCCACCCAAGTCCAGGAAGCGCAGCGAGTCCCATACAGGATAAACCCAAGGAGAAACACGCCGAGAAACATAGTAATCAAATTGGCAAAAATTAAAGACAAAGAAAAATTATTGAAAGCAGCAAGGGAAAAATGACAAATAACATACAAGGGAACTCCCATAAGGTTAACAGCTGATTTCTCAGCAGAAACTCTACAAGCCAGAAGGGAGTGGCATGATATACTTAAAGTGATGAAAGGGAAGAATCTACAACAAAGATTACTCTCCCGGCAAGAATCTCATTCAAATTCAATGGAGAAATAAAAGGTTTTACAGATAAGTAAAAGCTAAGAGAATTCAGCACCACCAAAGCAACTCTACAACAAATGCTAAAAGAACTTCTCTAAGTGGGAAACACAAGAGAAGAAAAGGACCAACAAAAACAAACATAAAACAATTAAAATTGTGATAGGAACATACATATTGATAATTACCTTAAACGTGAATGGATTAAATGCTCCAATCAGAAGACACAGGCTTGCTGAATGGATACAAAAACAAGACCCATAATATATATGCTGTCTACAAGAGACCCACTTCAGACCTAGGGACACATACAGACTGAAAGTGAGGGGATGGAAAAGGATATTCCATGCAAATGGAAATCCAAAGAAAGCTGGAGTAGCTATACTCATATCAGATAAAATAGACTTTAAAATAAAGAATGTTACAAGAGACAAGGAAAGACACGACATAGTGATCAAGGGGTCAATCCAAGAAGAAGATATAACAATTGTAAGTATATATATACCCAACATAGGAGCACCTCAATACATAAGGCAACTGCTAACAGCTATAAAAGAGGAAATCGACAGTAACACAGTAAAAGTGAGGGACTTTAACACTTCACTTACACCAATGGACAGACCATCCAAAATGAAAATAAATAAGGAAACAGAAGCTTTAAATAACACAATAGACCAGATAGATTTAATTGATATTTATAGGACATTCCATCCAAAAACAGCAGATTACACTTTCTTCTCAAGTGCACATGGAACATTCTCCAGGATAAATCACATCTTGGGTCACAAATCAAGCCTCAGTAAATTTAAGAAAATTGAAATAATATCAAGCATCTTTTCTGACCACAACGCTCTGAGATTAGAAATGAATTACAGGGAAAAAAACGTAAAAAACCAAACACATGGAGGCTAAACAATACGTTACTAAATAACCAAGAGATCACTGAAGAAATCAAAGAGGAAATAAAAAAATACCTAGAGACATGACAATGAAAACACGATGATCCAAAACCTATGGGATGGGCTTCCCTGGTGGCGCAGTGGTTGAGAATCCGCCTGCCGATGCAGGGGACGCGGGTTGTAACTAGAGAAAGAAGAACAAACAAAACCCAAAGTTAGCAGAAGGAAAGAAATCATAACGACCAGAGCAGAAATAAATGAAATAGAAACAAAGAAAACAATAGCAAATATCAATAAAACTAAAACCTGGTTCTTTGATAAGATAAACAAAATTGATAAACCATTAGGGAGACTGATAAAGAAAAAGAGGGAGAGGACTCAAATCAATAGAATTAGAAACGAAAAAGTTAAAACAGACACTGCAGAAATACAAAGCATCCTAAGAGACTGCTACAAGCAACTCTATGCCCATAAAATGGACAACCTGGAAGAAATGTAGAAATTCTTAGAAAGGTATAAGCTTCCAAGACTGAACCTGGAAGGAACAGAAAATATGAAAATAGCAATCACAAGTAATGAAATTGAAACTGTGATTAAAACTCTTCCAACAAACAAAAGTCCAGGACCAAATGGCTTCACAGGTGAATTCTATCAAACATTTAGAGAAGAGCAAACACCCATCCTTCTCAAACTCTTCCAAAAAATTGCAGAGGAAGGAACACTCCCAAACTCATTCTATGAGGCCACCATCACCCTGATATCAAAACCAAACAATATACTCCAAAAAAAGAAAATTACAGACCAATATCACTGATGAATACAGATGCAAAAATCCTCAACAAAATACTAGCAAACAGAATCCAACAACACATTGAAAGGATAATACACCATGACCAAGTGGGATTTATCCCAGGGATGCAAGGTTTCTTCAATATATGCAAATCAATGTGGTACACCATATTAACAAAGTGAAGAATAAAAACCATATGATCATCTCAATAGAGGCAGAAAAATCTTTTGACGAAATTCAAATTTTTATCATAAAAACTGTCCAGAAAATGGGCATAGAGGGAACCTACCTCAACATAATAAACAACATAATAAACAACATAATAAAGGCTATATATGACAAATCCACAGCAAACATCATTCTCAATGGTGAAAAACTGAAAGCATTTCCTCTAAGATCAGGAATGAGACAAGGATGTCCACTCTCACCACTATTATTCAACATAGTTTTGGAAGTCCTAGCCATGGCAATCAGAGAAGAAAAAGAAATAAAAGTAATACCAACTGTAAAAGAAGAAGTAAAACTGTCAGTGTTTGCAGATGACATGATACTATACGTAGAGAATCCTAAAAATGCCGCCAGAAAGCTACTAGAGTTAATCATTGAATTTGGTAAAGTGGCAGGATACAAAATCAATGCACAGAAATCTCTTGCATTCCTATACACTAATGATGAAAAATTTGAAAGAGAAATTATGGAAACACTCCCATTTACCATTGCAACAAAAAGAATAAAATACTCAGGAATAAACCTACCTAGGGAGACAAAAGACCTGTATGCAGAAAACTGTAAGACACTGATGAAAGAAATTAAAGATGAT
>NC_041220.1:85059664-85059969 GCF_002837175.3 Physeter macrocephalus | reverse complement strand
CCCACATGCCGCGGAGCGGCTGGGCCCGTGAGCCATGGCCGCTGAGCCTGCGCGTCCGGAGCCTGTGCTCCGCAACGGGAGAGGCCACGACAGTGAGAGGCCCGCGTACCACAAAAAAAAAAAAAAAAAAAACAAAACCTATGGGATGCAGCAAAAACAGTTCTAAGAGGGAAGTTTATAGCTAAACAAGCCTACCTCAAGAAACAAGAAATATCTCAAGTAAACAATCTAACTTTACACGTAAAGTAACTAGAGAAAGAAGAACAAACAAAACCCAAAGTTAGCAGAAGGAAAGAAATCATAAC
>NC_041220.1:85057846-85059074 GCF_002837175.3 Physeter macrocephalus | reverse complement strand
AGAAAATTACAGACCAATATCACTGATGAATACAGATGCAAAAATCCTCAACAAAATACTAGCAAACAGAATCCAACAACACATTGAAAGGATAATACACCATGACCAAGTGGGATTTATCCCAGGGATGCAAGGTTTCTTCAATATATGCAAATCAATGTGGTACACCATATTAACAAAGTGAAGAATAAAAACCATATGATCATCTCAATAGAGGCAGAAAAATCTTTTGACGAAATTCAAATTTTTATCATAAAAACTGTCCAGAAAATGGGCATAGAGGGAACCTACCTCAACATAATAAACAACATAATAAACAACATAATAAAGGCTATATATGACAAATCCACAGCAAACATCATTCTCAATGGTGAAAAACTGAAAGCATTTCCTCTAAGATCAGGAATGAGACAAGGATGTCCACTCTCACCACTATTATTCAACATAGTTTTGGAAGTCCTAGCCATGGCAATCAGAGAAGAAAAAGAAATAAAAGTAATACCAACTGTAAAAGAAGAAGTAAAACTGTCAGTGTTTGCAGATGACATGATACTATACGTAGAGAATCCTAAAAATGCCGCCAGAAAGCTACTAGAGTTAATCATTGAATTTGGTAAAGTGGCAGGATACAAAATCAATGCACAGAAATCTCTTGCATTCCTATACACTAATGATGAAAAATTTGAAAGAGAAATTATGGAAACACTCCCATTTACCATTGCAACAAAAAGAATAAAATACCTGGGAATAAACCTACCTAGGGAGGCAAAAGACCTGTATGCAGAAAACTATAAGACACTGATGAAAGAAATTAAAGATGATACCAACAGATGGAGCGATATACTATGTTCTTGGATTGGAAGAATCAATATTGTGAAAATGACTATACTACCTAAAGCAGTCTACAGATTCAATGCACTCCCTATCAAATTACCAATGGCATTTTTTACGGAACTAGGACAACTCATCTTAAAATCTGTATGGAGACACAAAAGACCGCGAATAGCCAAAGCAGTCTTGAGGGAAAAAAACAGAGATGGAGGAATCAGACTCCCTGACTTCAGACTATACTACAAAGCTACAGTAATAAAGACAATATGGTATTGGCCCAAAAACAGAAACAGATCAATGGAACAAGTTAGAAAGCTCAGAGATAAACCCACGCATCTATGCTCAACTAATCTATGACAAAGAAGGCAAGGATATACAATGGAGAAAAAACAGTCTC
>NC_041220.1:84964044-85057235 GCF_002837175.3 Physeter macrocephalus | reverse complement strand
CCCACTACTGGGCATATACCCAGAGAAAACCATAATTCAAAAAGACACATGCACCCCAATGTTCACTGCAGCACTATTTACAATAGCCAGGTCATGGAAGCAACCTAAATGCCCATCGATAGACAAATGGATAAAGAAGATGTGGTACATATATACAATGGAATATTACTCAGCCATAAAAAGGAACGAAATTGAGTCATTTGTTGAGACGTGGATGGATTTAAAGGCTGTCATACAAAGTGAAGTATGTCAGAAAGAGATATAGAAGTATCATATATTAACGCACGTGTGTGGAACTTAGAAAATGGTACAGAATAACCAGTTTTCAGGGCAGAAGTTGAGACAGAGATGTAGAGAACAAACGTATGGACACCACGGTAGGAAAACCATGGTGGGGTGGGGATGGTGGTGTGCTGAATTTGGCGATTGAGATTGACATGTATATACTGATGTGTGTAAAATTGATTACTAATAAGTACCTGCAGTATAAAAAAACAAACAAACAAAAAACCAACTAATACTAAACTTTCTTTATAATGAAGTATAAAAAACCAAAAAAATGAACAAAAAAACCAACTAATACTAAACTTTCTTTGGGTTATTTGTATGGAAATATGTTAATATACATGTTTCAGACATTACATGACATTTCTAAAAATCTTATATGTTCTGTTATAATGTTATAAATCATAATTCTAGTTATTACTTTAAAATGTGTATATCAGAAGTAACTAAATTTCCTTGTCAATTACATTATTATGAACTTTCAAAAAATTTTTTGATTTTTTTATATTGAAAGTATAGTCGATTTACAATGTTGTGTTAATTTCTGCTGTACAGCAATTACTTTGATTTTTGAGGTAATCAATCAGGCCTATAAAATAAAAATGTCTGAAGGATATCAAGTTGAAATAATTATTTGCTCTGATTATTATCATTGAATTTAACTGATATGAAAAGCATTGTTATTTTAATTATATTTAGGGTTTTCATGATTGGTTGCCATGTAAACTTAAAGTTAAGATTCAAAGTCTCGGGTTACTTGTTGATTTCAGTATGAGTTATTCAACCATGCTAGCAAGAAAGCATCCTCTTTCAATTTGAGGTAGGAAAAGATTTTTAAAAATTTACCTTTCCCTGACCTATATCCCCAATTTACTAAGGAAGTCTTCTTTAAGGAAACAAATGTATGTAAGATGATTGTATAATAAAGAATCAAAAATAGTTATTTCAAAGTATAATCAAGCTTTACTATTAGTTCATTAGATCTCCTTTAATAAAAATCAACATAAACTTTGTTTATAGTGCTAGAGAAAAAGTTCCTATCTATATATTATCAATCATCTCTTATTTTCCTTTGCATTATATCAAAACTTCATCTTTTATATAATATGATTATAAAAACATGATATTTTTCTTGGACTGTATTTGTAAAATTACACTTTCTTCATTATTTTTTCACTTTTCCCCCTCATTTCTCTCTCTTAATCAATTGCAATAATCTCTGAAATGTTCTTCATGCCTCCAGTTTCTCTATGCCGGTATATGTGAGATTCCCCTGCCTGAAATGCTCTTTCAATCCATTTTTGGAAAGTGAAGTCATTTACATTTATTAAAACACTGCTCAAAGTACTTCTCTCTGTGAAGTCTACACTACTTTCCTAGCCCACTGAGGTTGCCACTTTCAATGCAAATTTTAAAATACTTTGACAGTACTTTTTTACCTGGCATTACCATTGTTGCTTTATATGTAATCCCCCGGCATAGAAGGTGAGTTATTTAAAAGCAAGAACACAGAACAGCACCTAGGACACTCTATCAATGTTTATTGAACAAGTTAAGTACCTGATTAAATTCTAGGCATATGTCTTTTCATCTAAGAACCTGCATTTGTTCTGGTGAGGTGCAAAGTATTGGCAGTATGATGGATACATGTCACTCAATGTCCTTAACCACTCCAAACCGGTTAACAGATACAACTGGAAAATCCTTGGTGACAAATTAATGTATCTGTTAAAGAATCTCATTCTGAGCAACTAGTTTTTACCTCCATGTGCTGGGTACCCACTTAATATGGTACACTAGAAGAAGCATAGGGACCATTTCACGCTGAGTAGGATAATTCATTTTTCATAGAAGGGTTTAAATGCCTTTATTTGTATGTTTATGATCCATTTTGTTTTTCAGCCTAGTAATCACTAATTCTGTTTATATTTATTTGTAATTTAAAGGTATTTTCTTTGTTTTTTGGGTGCTGAATAACACAGATTAATCATAATACTTAAGGTGAAATAAAGCCTGGTCTCCTAAGTCAGACAGTTTGACTTAAAGCTTGTCCTAACACTATGTTGGTAACTCTGAGCAAGTTAGTAAATTCTTGGTGACTCAGTTTCCTGAGAATGGATGGTAGACTTTTCATACTAACATGGTTGTAAATGCCTGGAGGAGTCAAAAGAAAAAATGCATATGCTAGATGGAGCCATGTTGAAGAAATAACTGCTCTTAATACTAACATTTTTTCTATTCATGTATTCACTTGTTTAAATACATTATATGCCTAGAATGGTTAAAGTACTGACTAGGAGTTGTTTCAATTTGTGAAAATTTTAATAATAAAATAATAGGATTATATATTTTTTTCAAAAGCTCTTCACATTTCTGATCATAGTTGATTCACAGGAACAATCCTGGTTACCTTTAATTCAGAAATAGTGATAATACTTATCTTTTGACTGAACACTTATTGTATTGGAGATTCTGTGTTAAGAGCTTTATATGTCTTTTTTCATTTAATTTTTACACTTTAAAAATTTATTTTAATTCTGATTTACAAGTTGTAATAACTGGTGCTTAATGATATTAAACAACCTACATTCTAAGTGGTGGAAGCAAACATGATTCCCCTAGACCTTCCATATTCTTAATAATGTCTTCTTGACTAGCCACATCCCTTTCATTCTCTGTCTTCTGTTCCATATTTCTGGACAGTTTACAGTTTTCTTCTTTTGGATAACTTCTCCTTAAGTTTGACTGAATACCTCTTAATTCTAGAACAATTGCACATTTTGTTCAATGTGTTTCTCAATCTTATAGAGTAATAAGTTTTGTAATGTTACAGATTTAAAAAATCAGTCATAAAAATGCTAGGTTATGTTCCTGAAGTTACACTATTAACAACTGAGAGAATTCAATTTCAAATCCCATCTTTTGTATATTCCACTGTCCTAAAAAGTTTTAATGGGACTGGAAACTAACCTATCATATTTCACTTGAAGCAACTTTGAACTTCATCTACCTCCTCACAGAAGAAATGACCCAAATGTCTACCTGATCATAACATCATTTTTGTTAGAAAGGACAGGAAACACATTTGTTATGACTATTTGCTGTGACTCTCTAAAGAAATAGGTTTGAAAAAGCAGATGAATTTTTTCCTACTTGCTTCTTCTATCAAATACATATATTTCCATGTATATGTAATATGTACATGTATATGTAAATATTATAAATATGTAGATATGTAAATATTGCCTTTATATTTCAAATCTATATATGATCTATAAAAATCTACATATTTGATTATCTAATATATATATTTGCCATGTTGCCTCATCTTTGTAACTATACAATTAGCAAGTACATATACATATATATGCAATTAGGAAAAATATATATATTCAAATATTTTGTAAAACCAATAGAAAATTGGTTAGAAAGAAAACTAATTCTTTCATTGTTCTCATGGTATATCTAAGATTTCAGTTGTATATTTTTCCTTCTTTGTTTATATTCACACTTCTCATTTGAATTATAGTGCATCAAAAATAACATGTGAGTCTTCTTCCTTTTGCCTTCAGAAGTTAAATTATTTTCTTACCTCCTTCCCTCCTAGCCTGCCTCCGTCCATTCCTCCCTTCCTCCATTTTTTCCTCTCTTTCTTTCTCTCTTATTTTGAAAACGTGGGCCAACCATTTTCTCATTACTTTTTAAAGTTATTTACCAGCTACTCCATGAAAAGAAAGGCATAACAAAAATATAAAGGAGGTTAGCTATCAGAATTATGAGCTGTTAAATAAGATCCTATTCCAAGTGTATACAAAGAAAAGAGCCTAGAGACCCAGATCAGAATGGAGTGAATATGGGTAATAAAGAAAGTGTTTTAGTGCCTTACATTTTTACTTTGTTCCTGCTTTTATGCTATAACTTGAAGACTTTCCAAATGAAAATACAGTGGAAGTCTGGGAGATTGAAACATCCAGTTCACTTTTATTTTATTTCACTAGCTTAAAGGGAAAATATACTGTACTGTTCTTTCCGTTGATATGTGTAGGTTATTTTGGCATCTTTCAAGTCCCAGTAGGAAATCCTTTTTCTTTTGTTGTTTGTCGCTAAAATCAGCTCCTGTTTGAAGCTGCCAGCTCTTATACTTCTCTTCAGCTGCTACAGTACCCCACTTGCCCAATTATCTATTACTTGTTTGCAGGAACAATCTTGATCTCATGCAACCTTGAATCATCCTATAAGCTATTGTCAGGACTTCATGGACATCCCTGTTCATTAAATAAGGGTGGCACTATTGTGATCAGTCACAATAGAAGGTGAAGCCCCAGTTTTTTAAAGAATTTCCTGAAACTGACACAGTCCATTAGAATGTTCATCTGTGATATTAACAACATTAATTCTTTACTTCAAAAAGTACAACCTATGATCCTTTAAGCATTTGAATCCTGACTATTTGGCTTAGGAAATGTCAAAAAATGAGAAAAAAATGCCCTCGGGGAATTAAAAATGAAAACAAATACCTTTGTTACATTTTTACCATAGGCTCTTTTCTGAACATTTTTTCAATTTACCAAGTTTGAAATAGCACCAAATTTGTAAGTATTTGCTAAGTCGTTTTTTTTTTCCTGCTCCATGATCCTTAAATACGTGAATCCTCTCAACATGCATTTTGTTTCCAGGTTGTTTAGATATGCCTCCACCCTGACCTAATAACACCCAGAAACCCTATTTTATTATGAAAACTTAGCCACCTAATACAGACTAGCCTATTGAAAAATATTTCTTTTCCCATAAATGTTGTGGTGTTAAATAAACTGATTTTATAAATATTAAAACAGGGAGTTCCTTGGTGGCCTAGTGGCTAGGATTCAGCCTTGGCCTGGGTTCGACCCCTGGTTGGGGAACTGAGATCCCACAAGCCGTGTGGCACGGCCAAAAAAAAAAAAAATTCAAAACAATAGTAAGTCAGAATTATGTGTACATGTTCATTGTTCAGAACAATGGTTTCCTAAATGGATTTTTAAAAAATATATACATCTTTATATATAAATCTAAGCAGACAAAAAAAAGGACAAAATAAGAAAGCTTCATGTTAAGATCTTGAAAAATGTATTTCAAAGCAAGTTTGCCTATGATATGAGGTACATAGCTTGTCAAGGCCAATTCTTATCAATACATGGGGAGGAGACGAGTAAAGCGTGGGCATGTGGATAAGGAAGACTTTTCTATCAAGGTTCAATCATAATTTTATTATAGTAATTAAGGTCTGGTGTTTAATAGGTCATAGAATCAATTGACTGGAAGGCAGCTTCAGAGGTCTGTTGGTCCCTGCTGACATTTTCCCGAGGGTCAGATTTAAGTGTATTATAAAGAAGGACAAAATGATGCTTATGTCAGATTATATTCACAATAAAACTGTACGGCCTATCTTTTCTAAGTCATCTTTAATGTTACAAAGCAGGCTATAATTTCTTTTTGTCTCTCTTTCACTTCCTTCCATGTTAGCAATATCCCAACACTGGAATTATTAAAATAATGATATGTAAGACTTGAATGACATTTTAAAAAATAAAAATTTTTATTGTTGTTTGTCTACATGTTAAGTTTCCTGTTCGCAGTACATTTAATTTTACAATTAAATATTTCAGTTTTATCTATGTGCTTGATCGTAAGGAATATATAAAGAATTGGGGTTCTCCGATATTTTATTGCATTGCTAGTAACTAAGGAAACACATTACCTCTCCCACCCATATCATTTTTGAAACTATTAGTTGTGTAATAAATATATTTATTCTGAATACATTACATTACAGGCTTGACATGTACCTGCTTTTAATATGTAAATTAGAAATGTTTATGATATTTATATAACTTTATTGAGTTGATTGATTGATTTATACTGGTGACCTTTCAGAGTGATCAAATACTTGAGGTTGAATTTATAGAAAGCATAAAACCTACATAGTACATTTATAAGTCAACCTTAAATAAATCTCACATTGTAAGTAAATCATGATGATGTGAATGATGTTTCAAGGCAGTTCAATCCCCACCAGCACTCTTTGTCGCAGTATCATTTACAATCCTTATAGTACCTAAGTATACACAGACTGTCCTATTTCCTCATTCTTTATAAGGGAAGTATTAATACACATATTAAAGAATCAACATAAATCAATGAAGTGATTCTGAAGTGATATACCTTAATTTGTATATTATAATATATATATTTAATATTTATTAAGTGCTTAGATGATTAAAAATTGCCCACAGGCATAGTAATATTCAGAGTAATAAGAGAAGAAAATATAGGCAACTTTCATAAAACAGATGATCTTTTCTGCTCTAAATTTAATTTTTAAATTATGTAAAATATAACCTATTTAATAAATATGTGTGAGCCTACAAGTTTGGGTCATTCATCTTTAAAACAATATATTTTGTTTGTGGACATTGGAAGTAGCTTATCTATAAAGGGAATTAGTAAATTATAAAATATGATCAGAACAAAATTTAATATTTCATCCATTACAAATTAACATTATATACTTTAGAAAAAAGTATTTTTCTCAATGTTTTTTTCAAGTTTAAAAAAGAAATCAGCCCAGAAACAGTTAACAATACTCATCTTGGAACACCTGAGTTTTTCAGTAAGATTGAAAGCACCATGGAGCTGATGAGGGTATGTTTGAAGTGCCAGTCAAGGAACTGTTCCCAAATCCTCCCACATGGTTGAAATCCTGCTGTCAGGAACATATTGGAAAGTTGTTCATTCACTTGAAGTGACAGATACAGATTGTGACAAGCCTCATATTGGGACTCCAGCCCGAGGGGGCAACACAGAGTGAAATGAGGAATGCAGAATTAATGGAGAAAAATGTCACTTGCCAATCTCCCTACTCACAACTTATTTCACTTTGGACTACAGTTCACCGTATTATTTGGGAAAAGAAAACAGGCATATGTGAGATTTTATCTTGCATTTTATATTTAAATTTTTAAGACATAGTGTGTATATTTAATAATTAGAGGATCAAGTAAGATTTTTTTCAGATCACTTACTTGTAGTTTTTTTGAGTTAGTGAAAATAAAATTTACTCATTATGAAATTAAACTGGGAAAACTTTAAAGGAGAAATAATTGTATCTTAAATTTGAAAACTTATTTGACTGTCTGAATATTTCGCTGCTTTGGCAGTGATAAATTAATCTCGGTATCCATAAATTTCATTTTTCAATAAGACAATACACACTTAACTCTAGGGCTCTATTTCTTTCGAAGCACCTAAGCATGCATCTCCCCGCAGGATTTGCAGTTGAAGAACCACTAAGTCGACTTTAAGGTATTTAGAACCTTATTTAGAAAGTACCATCTGTATTCCTAGTGTACTGTTCTCCCACTCTGGTATAAGAACACTCTAAGTCTTTAAAACATCATTTTTGTAGAGATGAAATTTAGGTGAAAATAATAATCATGAACATAGCTAAGTGACACTTTTACAACAAAGTCTTAATAATTAAAACTCAACTTTACCTCATACCAGTTAAAGGAGTTCAAACTTCTAGCCATTCTATTAAAAATTTATTAGTATTAGCCCTGTGTATGTAAATGGGAAAAGCACTTATAATCTAGAGATTACACACACACACACACACACACACACACACGAACACACACATGCACACACACATACACTCTCATAAACTGTTACCAAGAAACTAGAAATACTGATACATCTCATGTTGTATTCTACAAACAGAGAACGTATCTTCTTTTAGATCCCCAAGGAAAAGTTGTCAAATGATAATAATAATTTAAAAATAGTGATCATAGAACACAGAGAAATTTTCACTGAATTTCTGAAATCATAAACTGTACTCATACTCTAATTCAATACATTATATATAGAAATTAACAGTGCAAATTAAATTAGCAATCCTCAATCATGTGACAGTTTTATTTTTAAGTCTTAAAATGTATTGGTTCAAGAAAGAAATTAAATAAAATAAATCAGAAGTTGAAACATATATGAAATCTGACTATGGAGATGTTCCTCAATGAAAGAAATCTACAACTTGAAATATTCTTATTCAAAAACAAGAAATTTAATTAATTAGTATTTATCTCTGAATTAAAAATATGCTTTAAAGATTAATAAAACAGGAGCAAGTAATAAAAATAAAAATTAAATGTTAAAAGCAAGTTGTTTAATTATAAGAATAAAATTAATCATGTTTAAAATGATGTAAAGAAAACAGTCTTATATTTTGGAAATTAAAAAGGGAAAGGAGAAAAAGAACAGATATGGGAAACATTTTAAAACATTATATATATATACTTTGAGAACTATGCTAATTTGAAAATGTGAAAAAACAGATATTCTCTTGTAAAAATTAAATATTTTCACCAATTTTGAATCACAAAGCATGAAGAAATATTCAGGTTTATAGCAGTTTTCAAGAAATAGATCATTTTCCTTGTTCTGAAAGTTTTGGATATTTTGAAAAGGCAGTTATTGAAAAAATATTCTGTTTTGCAGGTGACATGAAAATTGTTTATAACAATAATAGCATTTAGTGAATTGTTATATGTTAGATATTAAAAATTAGAAACTGACTTTTATGCAATTATAATTTAGAAAATATTTATAATAGAAGTAAAAATCCATCTTAGATCACAGTGTAAAACAACAAAAATATAAGATGCTGAGATAATTATAATAAAAATATAATACCTATATGAAGAAAATAACAAACTGACTCAACTTATATTTTTGCCAAAAAATGGAGATAATTTGCAAATATTAATGCAAAACAAATATCCTTCAGCTAAAATTTTTAGACTATATAAACCAATTCCAAATATTTTTTGAATATGTGAGAATGACTGAAAATTTGGAATAAAAACAAACCTTAAAAAAGAAATTTTTCCTATCCAGATATTAATGAGTATATGCATTCTCATTTTTAAAAAATATTTCTATTTCACAAGTGAAAAGTTAGATTAATGGCACATAAATAAAATAGGATGTAATGATTAAACTTAATGTGCAAAACATAAGTTTGTGCATAAAGACACTCATTAAATAATGGCTAGAGTACTGATTAGTTACCTTTTTAAAAAATCCAAATCAGATCTTAATTCTATACAAAAATATTTTAAAATTCAAAATGTTAATAATGATTTTTTTCTTTATCATAATTTTTATACATTTATCCTACAGTGAGCATATCTGATAATAAAATTATATAAAAGTAATTTTTCCCTTTTTTAGTTACCTTATTAAAACAAGTTTTTAATTGACTCTTCATAAATATGTACCTCATAAATTTATTACTTCCCTGTGGATTATTCAGTCATATCAGCATAATACAGTCTCAAATAAAAATTAAATATCAACACACTCTTTGTAGTGTTGACAGTTATACAACAACTACAAAACATGAGAATCTATAATAATTTTCCTTGGATTATGGCATGTTTTGACTTTATATTCACTGATATTCCGTTAATGAGACATGTGACAAATGCTGCTTTCTCTGCTACTTTTTATACAGCATCTGTCATTAAAATATTAACAATGATACTTTTGACTTGGAGGAATAAGTATGTGAATTTTCTCAAGTTATTATGCAAGAATATTTTTTTCTTCTTTCCTTCCTCCCTCCCTCCATTTTTGCCTTCCTTCCTTCTTTCTTGCCAATAGATAGCATGAAAGCCAAAGAGGGCATAAAGAAAGCAAAATAATTCTGATCCTAGTATTCCACAAAAAGTATGAGTATACTTATTTATTTATACTTTGGTATGTGTTCTTGACTCCCCACCATAAGCCTCCTATTCTCATTTATAAATACATACATACATATATAAATATATAAGTACATAAATACATAAAAAGAGAGATATCTTGTTTAGTATCATAGAGTAGACTGTAAACTCCTGGTAATTTTTCTTAAAATCTGTTACTGCAGATTACTACGTTATCGATAGGCATTTATTTCTCTAAGGCCTTGGGTAATTTTATTTATCATCTTTATATATATATAGTTATGGAAACTGCTAAAGCTGATTAACAGGGGTTAAAGTAAAGTTATTGTTGAAAATCAGAAGAAGATGTGATGAAAGGAAAAGGGGTGGAAATTTGACCTTTGCACCCAATCCCCTCTGGAAGACAATAATAGTCTGAAAGTTATTTTAAATGAATATTTTATAAAAGAAGTTTTGTCAGCTAAGGATTAACCAAATGTGAGATATTCAGAATGGTCATTAATGTAATAACATATATTTAGCCTTCTAAATAAGACCAGATATAATCTGATAGAACAAAGTGAAATGGTAGAATAAATCAATATTCAGATGAAGGCTTCTTATATAAATTGTTTAGACTGATTGAATTGCTGATGGATTAATTTTACTTTAAGTCAAGATTGAGTGATGGACACAAAATTGATCAGTTCTACAGGCATAAATTTTAACTGGACTAGTGAAGTGAGCCACAATCAAAAATAAAAATGTCCTTCTATACATACCCCACATACATAAACACATATAAATATCCATGTGTACAGATAAGGGAAGAATCTGTTAACCTTACTTTAACAAGACATAAAGTTATGAATCATACACTTCTAAAATTTCCTTTGAACTAATTTTTAAAAATGTTCAACAGATAAAAGCAATAGTATTCTTATAATGCATGTCTATTCTTCCAAGAAAAATAGTGTGTTAAAAAGATAACAGCAAATTGACTGACCCAAGGTGCAAAGTTGCAATTTGGAAAGAGAAAATTAAGAAAGGAGGGCTGGGGAATTTTTTCCATTATAAACTTGTGGTAAATTTCCCGGATTAGGAAAAAGAAATAGATGAATCGAGAAAATAAACAAGTTTGAAAAAGCCATCTTGTCAGTAAATACAGCTTCATTAAGAAACATATGAAAAATTAACCTAAGGAGCAACAATTACTGATAGGCACAAAACACCATGCTGTTTCCAGGCTTTGTTCATTTACCAATGTGCTGTCTATAATTTCCATCTATTGAAATCTTCCTATTTTTTAAGTAAAATATTTTATGAATGGTCTTTTACATCAGTTAAAATAGTCTTTAGTGGACTCACATCAATTAAATTTTCCTGCTTAATGTAACCTATTTATTATGATTAAAATATTAACGAAGGTCCTATTGATGGAATATTATTAGTTACTTCTGAGAAAGAAAAATCAAAAAACAAAAAATAGCAACCCCTGGCTTTGAGAAGCTGGCCTGACACTCATAGCTAAGCCATGTTACTGTCCCATTAGACATAAGCAATCACACACGATACCAACTTCAGATGAGCTTACTCTGAGACCACGATAAAATGATAACAAAGCAAGGCCGTTTTTTTAATTTTTTCTAAGCATAACAAAAATAAATTGACTATGCCACCAACAAAATACCAAACACGCCTTCTCTTGTCAAAATAAATGATTATTACTTCTTTACCAATTATAGCTTTATCCTCCTTCCAGTTTCTCACCCTAGAGATAAGATTTAAGATACTCAATCACAGTTTTTTCTTATTCTCTAACATCATCTGACCTACAGCAAACTTCTACTTCTTTATACCCTCCCCCAAATCACCCAATGAGAAGTCAAATCTTGTATTAGGTTTTTATGCTAACCTCCTGTTTTAAAGACACATCATGGTTCCTTATGGTACATATTTATGTGTGTTTGGTGGTATTTGGCTATAAAACATTGACACTTAAGTTGAAGTTACATATTCTGTAATTGAGTTTTCTTAAGTATTAGGTGAAAAACAGTAAATTTTAAGTTAATATTAATCAGCATTGATGCTTGCAATTGTGCATGAATTCATTTTTTTTTCATTCACTTAACTTCTTTTTAAAATTGAGCCCTTACCATGTTCTAGGGTTTTAAGGAACTGTTGTATATATAATGGTGAACAAACAGATGTATTCCCATCGTATCATGGTTAATTCTAGTAATGGAGATACAGGAAACTTGGTCACTTACTTCTCTGGCCATAGCATAGATAGTGTTGGATACAAGTAAGTGCAAAACCTCCCCAGTCTCAATATTAAGAATAGTTTCAAGCCCCCAGAAACTATTAGTCTGTATTATTCCATTTAGTCTCCTGACTTTTACAAGGTTCACATCCCACCAGGACCTCAGGATTTACATCCATCAGTGCTACCCATTTTTCAATCCATCATTAGCTTCATTGCTTCAATTCTGCCTTTACACAGCTTAAATTCAGTTATCTATCATTTTCATTTTGCATTCTATTCCCCTCTTTAATTATATTGTACTCATTTGCAGGGGTGGGGGAGTGAATAAAACAGATAAAATAGTTCTTCTACCCTCTTTGGCAGTAGCTAAGTGTAGCTGGAGATAAAAAGAAACAGACATGGATACAGTTTCCAGTTAAATAATTGACCAATAACATTAAGCAGGCTCTTAATGTTTCTGTTCATCCTACAATATTCCATGGTTTATCACACTCTCTCTTTTCTAGAATATTCATTTTTATCTTCTAATCTCCCCTCAAATCTACAACACTATTTCCCTCATCCTTACTCTCAGTTGATGTTTTTGCTTCCTAATTCACTGATAGAGTAGAATAAATAAGAAGACAAATTCCAAAAGTTACCATGACTGCATCTGGAGCCTACCTAGATCTGTGCCCATTTACTCTGAGTTGCCTATTACTATGGATGGACCGCCGGGATTCCTATTGAAGGTCAACCACTCGACTAGCTCATTATATGTCATCCTGCTTGCCCCTAAAGTTATTACTCCGACACTTCCCCATTTCATATCCTGCTTTATAGGGAGGTCTTCCCTCTCTGTTAATAGCTCAGTTCCTTCAGCATTAAAGCACTCTTTCATATACCCAACTTTAAAAACAAAAGCAAACAAACAACACATTTCTGGACCCCAATCCTTGTTCCAGCTGTCTCTTAATTTTTCTACTGTAGGACTCTTTGACATACTCTTCTACACTAGATGTCTCCAATTCTGCAAACCTCCATTCTATTTTGAACAAAACCTAGTTAGGTTTTCTCCATGACAGCTCTGTTATATCTTCTCTTTTCAAGGTTATGATTATCCAGGGGATATTGCTTCATAGTAAACTTTCTTTACTGGGCATTCAGGGCATCAGATTAACCTCTTTTCTTCTAATCTCAATGACTGTTCATTTTCCCATGACTGAACTCGTAAGTGCTGGAATGCCCTATGTCTTAATACTGAGAACTTTTTCCTATTTTCATTCATATGGTTCAACTCTCATGGCTTTAAATTATTTATATACCCCTCATTACATATAATTTTTATCTCTAGGCCATATCTTTCTCCAGAATTATAGATTAAGTCATCCCATTATTTGTAATATCTTGATTATATAATAGTTATCTCAAACTTGGTATGTTGTAAGTGAATTGGTGACATTATCTCAAAAAATTGCATAGCCATGTAACCAGCAAATGGGCTAGCCAAGTATAAAAACAAATCTGCAATAGCTGACAATAGTTGACAAAGACAAAAATATTAATATCAATATGGCCATGGAAGGAGTTGTAGCAGAAGGGATCCTATGTTATCTTCCTTCACTACCTACCCAATTTCACTCATTTTTTGAGATTGTGGCTGCCAGTCTTCCTGGCTCATCAGTAACAGCTTAGACTCCAAATGGAGCACAAGTGAATAGGTCTGTATGGTTCAAGGAGTAAACTGTAACAGACCCTATTCATGTTCCACACTATATCACATAACCTGCATTCATCTGTACTTGTAAAATAAGTTTTTAGCATATGTCACCTTTCCCTTTCAAGAACCTGTGTGTCTCTTATTTTCTGTCAGAGAGCATTTTACAGCACAATATTGACTTCACCGCTGCCTTCAGATAAAATACTTAAATATGGAGGGCTTTCCTCCACCAATAAAGGATGGAAGTCATTAGGTTATACTCTAGCCTCCTCAGTATTTAATGGAATGAATCTAAGATATGTCTCACAGAGTTTCTAAGAGTTCTAAACAGATTGAGTCTTGATTGATTGTTGATATACATTTTTTGTCTTTCTTCTTTTCTGTTTTACTTTGCCCATATTTCCCCTTTTATTTTCTGGTGTCTTCATCCAAATACACTGCCTGCATCCAAGTTCTTGTTTCAGGTCCTGCTATGGAGGAAAACTTAAACTATGATAGGAGTCAATAAAAGACTGTTGTCTGGAGAAAAAAAAAGTGATAATTATCCAGTTATGTGAAGGACAGCAAGGAGTCTGTAACTTGAGGAATGGGGAGTAAGATATTCTAGATAAAGTAAATAGTATATGGCAAATTCGAGAGCTGTAAAAATTGGTGTCCCAGGGATGGATGGAAGACAAGTGTAGCTTTATTGTAGTGATTAAGGGGGAGAGTGACAGATGATTTTAGAGAATTAGCCAGAGGCCATAGTAACTGTTTTGGATTTTGAATTAAGTTAAATGGGAAATCGTTACAGAATTATAAGCACAGGAAATAGATAAGAAAATATAATTCTGCCTGCTTTGCTGCAATAGACCAGGACAGGTTAGAATAGTAGGACATCCAAGGGTAGAAACTAGGGCATTAAAGAGCCTAGAAGATATAGAAAGCTATTTTAAGCTTAATCAGTAGTACTTACCCTTGGAGTAAATGTAGATGTTGAAGAAGAAAGTAGTGTTCTAAAAGAGTAGAAGAAAAACACACATTTCTCAATATAAGGATAACATTTATTGGTCTGTCCCTGGGGAAGGAAATTTAACAATACATTTAACATTAAAATACAGGTAGACTTTGACCCAGTAATTATACTCAATAATTTTACAGATAAGTTTCATACTTATAAATTTGTAAATTCATATATTTTTATTTTAAATATAGACTATTTTTAAATACCATATGATATAATATGTATTGTATATATTGATATATACTTATACAAATGCAAATGTTATTTACACTTATATAAAGACATTGCTTACTAATTTATGCAATGATGCATGTACAAGGATAATCACTGAGATTTTGAAGAGCATAAGAAGAGAAACAAACACTATGTTCAAACTCCTACAGATTATGGGACATTTATAAAATGATATATTATGCAATAATTACAATGGAAAAGGAAACTGATATATACTGATACATAAGAAATACATAATTTATTACCTAAAAAAAGCAAAGGGTAGAAAGTTTATGTAGTTTGCTGCCATTAATATGATACCCTATATTGCCTTCACACATAAAGTGCAAACTTCAATTTATTTCTTAATTAAACAATTACTGACTGAATTTCTCTTTTAATTTTTAATTTTTTAACATCTTTATTGGAGTATAATTGCTTTAAAATGATGTGTTAGTTTCCGCTTTATAACAAAGTGAATCAGCTATACATATACATATCTGTCCATATCTCCTCCCTCTTGCATCTCCCTCCCACCCTCTCTTTCCCACCCCTCTAGGTGGTCACAAAGCACCGAGCTGATCTCCCACTAGCTATCTATTTTACATTTGGTAGTGTATATAAGTACATGCCACTCTCTCACTTCATCCCAGCTTACCCTTCCCCCTCCCTGTGTCCACAAGTCCATTCTCTACATCTGCATCTTTATTCCAGTCCTGCCCCTAGGTTCTTCATAACTTTTTTTTTTAGATTCCATATGTATGTGTTAGCATATGGTGTTTATTTTTCTCTTTCTGACTTACTTTACTCTGTATGACACTCTCTAAGTCCATCCACCTCACTACAAATACTCAATTTCGTTTCCTTGTATGGCTGAGCAATAATCCATTGTATATATGTGCGACATCTTCTTTATTCATTCGTCTGTTGATGGACACTTAGGTTGCTTCCATGTCCTGGCTATTGTAATTAGAGCTGCAATGAACATTGTGGAACTGAATTTCAATTCTGTTTATGGCAGAGTAATAATCCATTGTATATATGTGCCACATCTTCTTTATCCATTCACCTGTCAATGGACACTTAGGTTGCTTCCATGTCCTGGGTATTATAAATAGTGCTGTAATGAACACTGTGGTATATGTCGCTTTTTCAATTATGATTTTCTCAGGGTATATGCCCAGTAGTGGGAATGCTGGGTCATATGGCAGTTCTCTTTGTAGTTTTCTAAGGAACCTCCATACTGTTCTCCATAGTGGCTGTATCAATTTACATTCCCACCAACAGTGCAAGAGGGTTCCCTTTTCTCCACACCTTCTCCAGCATTTATTGTTTATAGAATTTTTGATGTTGGCCATTTTGACTGGTGTGAGGTGATACCTCTTAGTTTTGATTTGCAATTCTCTAATAATTAGTGATGTTGAGCATCCTTTCATGTGTTTTTTTTGGCAATTTGTATATCTTCTTTGGAGGAATGTCTATTTAAGTCTTCTGCCAATTTCTATATTAGGCTGTTTGTTTTTTGATATTGAGCTGCATAAGCTGCTTGTAAATTTTGGAGATGAAACCTTTGTCACTTGCTTCATTTGCAAATATTTTCTCCCATTCTGAAGGTTGTCTTTTCGTCTTGTTTATGGTTTCCTTTGCTGTGCAAAAGCTTTTAAGTTTAATTAGGTCCCATTTGTTTATTTTTGTTTTTATTTCCATTTCTCTAGGAGGTGGGTCAAAAAGGATCTTGCTGTGGTTTATGTCATAGACTGTTCTGCCTATGTTTTCCTCTAAGAGCTTGATAGTGTCTGGCCTGACATTTAGGTCTTTAATCCAGTTTGAGTTTATTTTTGTGTATTGTGTTAGGGAGTGTTCTAATTTCATTCTTTTACATGTAGTTGTCCAGTTTTCCCAGCACCACTTATTGAAGAGGCTGTCTTTTCTCCATTGTATATGCTTACCTCCTTTGTCATAGATAAGTTGACCATAGGTGTGTGGGTTTGTCTCTGGGTTTTCTATCTTGTTCCATTGATCTATATTTCTGTTTTTGTGCCAGTACCATACTGTCTTGATTACTGTAGCTTTGTAGTATAGTCTGAGGTCACGGAGCCTGAGTCCTCCAGCTCTGTTTTTCTTTCTCCATATTGCTTTGGCTGGTTGGAGTCCTTTTTGTTTCCATACAAATTGTGAGATTTTATGTTCTAGTTCTGTGAAAAATGCCATTGATAGTTTGATAGGGATTGCATTGAATCTGTAGATTGCTTTGGGTAGTATAGTTATTTTCACAATGTTGATTATTCCAATCCAAGAACATGGTATGTCTCTCCATCCATTTGTATCATCATTAATTTATTTCATCAGTGTCTTATAGTTTTCTGCATACAGGTCTTTTGTCTCCTTAGGTAGGTTTATTCCTAGGTATTTTATTCTTTTTGTTGCAATGGTAAATGGGAGTGTTTACTGAAATTCTCTTTCAGATTTTTTGTCGTTAGTGTATAGGAATGCAGTAGAGTTCTGTGCATTAATTTTGTACCTGCCACTTTATCAAATTCATTGATTAGCTCTAGTAGTGTTCTGGTAGCATCTTTAGGATTCTCTATGTACATGTCATCTGCAAAGAGTGACAGTTTTACTTCTTCTTTTCCGATTTCAATTCCTTTTATTTCTTTTTTGTCTCTGATTGCATCCAAAACTATGTTGAATAATAATGGTGAAACTGGGTGACCTTGTCTTGTACCTGATCTTAGAGGAAATGTTTTCAGTTTTGCACCACTGAGAATGATGTTGGCTGCGGGTTTGTCATGTATGGCCTTTATTATGTTGGGGTAGGTTCCCTCTATGCCCACTTTCTTGAGGGTTTTTATCATAAATGGGTGTTGAATTTTGTCAAAAGCCTTTTCTGCATCTGTTGAGATGATCATATGGTTTTTATTCTTCTATTCTATTGATTTGAGTTTCTCCCTTTTTTTCTTGAGTCTGGCTAATGGTTTATCAATTTTGTTTATCTTCTCAATGAACCAGCTTTTAGTTTTGATTTTTGCTACTGTTTTCTTCTTTTATTTTTCATTTATTTCTGATCTGATCTTTATTATTTTTTCCTTCTGGTACGTTTGGGGATTTTTTGTTCTTCTTTCTCTAATTGCTTTAGGTGTAAGTTTAGGTGTTTATTTGAGGTGTTTCTTGTTTCTTAGGTAGGATTGTATTGCTATACACTTACGTCTTAGACCTGCTTTTGCTGCATCCTATAGGTTTTGGTTCGTCGTGTTTTCATTGTCATTTGTTTCTAGGTATTTTTTGATTTCCTCTGATTTCTTCAGTGATCTCTTGGTTATTTAGTAGTGTATTGTTTAGCCTCCATGTGTTTGTATTTTTAACAGATTTTTTCCTGTAATTGTTGTCCAGTCTCATAGCTTTCTGGTTGGAAAAGACATGTGATATGATTTCAATTTTCTTAAATTTACCAAGGCTTGATTTGTGACCCAAGATATGACCTATCCTGGAGAATGTTCCATGAGCACTTGAGAAGAAAGTGTATTCTGTTGTTTTTGGATGGAATATCCTATAAATATCAATTTACTCCATCTTGTTTAAATTATTATTTAAAGCTTGTGTTTCCTTATTTATTTTCATTTTGGTTGAACTGTCCATTGTTGATAGTGGGGCGTTAAAATCCCCTGCTATGATTTCTTACTGTAAATTTCCCCTTTTATGGCTGTTCGTATTTGCCTTATGTATTTAGGTGCTCCTATGTTGAGTGCATAGATATTTATAGTTGTGATATCTTCTTCTTGGATTGATCCCTTGATCATTATGTAGTGTCCTTCTTTGTCTCTTATAATAGTCTTTATTTTCAAGTCTATTTTGTGTGATATGAGAATTGCCTCTCCAGCTTTCTTTTGATTTCCTTTTGCATGGAATATATTTTTCCATCCCCTCACTTTCAGTGTGTATGTGTCCCTAGGTCTGAAGTGGGTCTCTTGTAGACAGCATATATACAGGTCTTGTTTTTGTATCCATTCAGCCAGTCTGTGTCTTTTGGTGGGAGCATTTAATCTATTTACATTTAAGGTAGTTATCTATATGTATGTACCTATTACCATTTTCTTAATTGTTTTGGGTTTGTTATTGTAGGTCTTTTCCTTCTCTTGTGTTTGCTGCCTAGAGAAGTTCCTTTAGCATTTGTTGTAGAGCTGGTTTGGTGGTACTGAGTTCTCTTAGCCTTTGCTTGTCTGTGAAGGTTTTAATTTATCTGTCGAATCTGAATGAGATCCTTGCTGTGTAGAGTAGTCTTGGTTGTAGGTTTTTCCCTTTCATCACTTTAAATATGTCTTACTACTCCCTTCTGGCTTGCAGAGTCTCTGCTTAACGATCAGCTGTTAACTTTATGGGGATTCCCTTGTATGTTGTTTTTCCCTTGCTGCTTTTAATATTTTTTCTTTGTTTTTAATTTTTGATCGTTTGATTAATATATTTCTTGGCATGTTTCTCTTTGTATTTATCCTGTATGTAACTCCCTGTGCATCCTGGACTTGATTGGCTATTTCCTTTCCCATGTTTGGGAAGTTTTCAACTATGATCTCTTCAAATATTTTCTCAGTCCCTTTTTTTTAACTTCTTCTTCTGGGACCCCTATAATTCGAATCTTGGTGTGTTTAATGTGTCCCAGAGGTCTCTGAGACTGTCCTCAATTCTTTTCACTCTTTTTTCTTTATTGTGCTCTGCAGTAGTTATTTCCAGTATTTTATTTTCCAGGTCACTTATCCATTCTTCTGCCTCAGTTATTCTGCTATTGATTCCTTGTAGAGAATTTTTAATTTCATTTATTTTGTTGTTCATCATTGTTTGTTTGCTCTTTAGTTCTTCTAAATCTTTGTTCAATGTTTCTTGTATTTTCTCCGTTCTATTTCCAAGATTTTGTATCATCTTTACTATCATTATTCTGAATTCTTTTTCAGGTAGATTGCCTATTTCCTCTTCATTTGTTTGGTATGGTGAGGTTTTACCTTGCTGCTTTATCTGCTGTGTTTCTCTATCTTCTTATTTTGCTTATCTCACTGTGTTTGGGGTCTCCTTTTCGCAGGCTGCAAGTTTGTAGTTCCCGTTGTTTTTGGTGTCTGCCCCCAGTGGCTAAAGTTGGTTCATTGGGTTGTGTAGGCTTCCCGGTGGAGGGGAGTAGTGCCTGTTTTCTGGTGCATGAGGCTGGATTTTGTCTTTCTGGTGGGCAGGACCACATCCAGTGGTGTGTTTTGGGCTTTCTGTGACCTTTGTATGATTTTAGGCAGCCTCTCTGCTAGTGGGTGGTTTTGTGTTCCTGTCTTGCTAATTGTTTGGCATAGTGTGTCCAGCACTGGAGCTTGCTGGTTGTTGAGTGGAGCTGGGTCTTAGCATTGAGATGGAGATCTCTGGGAAAGCTCTCACCATTTGATATTACATCGAGCTGGGAGGTCCCTGCTGGACCTATGTCCTAAATTCAGCTCTCTCATCTCTGAGGCACAGGCCTGTCACCCAGATGGTACACCAAGACCCTGTCAGCCACATGGCTCAGAAGAAAAGGGAGATAGAAAGAAAGAGAGAGAGAGGGAGGGAGGGAGGGAGAGAAAGAGAGAGAAAGAGAGAAAGAAAGGAAGAAAGGAAGTTATTAAAATAAAAAATTAAAAAGTAATAAAAAAAGAAAAAAGAAAGAAGAGAGCAACCCAGAAAGAAAGAGAGAAAGAAAGACAGAAAGAAAGAAAGAAAGAAAGAAAGAAAGAAAGAAAGAAAGAAAGAAAGAAAAAGAAAGTTATTAAAATAAAAAATTAAAAAGTAATAGAAAAAAGAAAGAAAGAAGAGAGCAACCCAACCGAAAAACAAATCCACCAATGAATACAAGTGCTAAAAACTATATTAAAAACAACAACAGAAAAAGAATAAAATGGACAGACAGAACCCTAGGACAAATGGTAAAAGCAAAGCTATGCAGACAAAATCACACAAAGAAGCATACACATATACACTCAGAAAAAAGAGAAAAAGGAAAAAATATATATATATTTAAAATATAAAAAGGAAGAGAGCAACCAAATCAATAAACAAATCTACCAATGATAATAAACTCTAAATACTAGACTAAGATAAACATAAAACCAGAAACCAGTCTGTCGCATACTGCAAACCCCAAGTCTACAGTTGCTCCTAAAGTCCACCATCTCAATTATGGGATGATTCATTGCCTATTCACGTATTCCAGAGATGTGCAGGGTACATCAGGTTGATTGTGGAGATTTAATCCGCTGCTCTTGAGCCTGCTGGGAGAAATTTCCCTTTCTCTTCTTTTCTCACATAGCTCCTGGGGTTCAGCTTTGGATTGGCCCCGCCTCTGCATGTAGGTTGCCTGAAGGCGTCTGTTCCTGCCCAGACAGGATGGGGTTAAAGGAGCAGCTTATTAGGGGGCTCTGGCTCACTCAGGCTGGTGGGAGGGAGGGGTACGGAATGTGGGGTGAGCCTGTGGCGGCAGAGGCCGGCACAACATTGCAACAGCCTGAGGCGCGCCGTACATTCTCCCAGGGAAGTTGTTCCTGGATCACGGGACCCTGGCTATGGCGGGCTGCACAGGCTCCCACGGTGGGGTGTGGATAGTGACCTGTGCTTGCACTTAGGCTTCTTGGTGGCTGCCGCAGCAGCCTTAGTGTCTCATGCCCATCTCTGGGGTCCATGCTGATAGCCACGGCTCATGCTCGTCTGTGGAGCTCGTTTAGATGGTGCTCTGAATCCCCTCTCCTTGCGCAGCCCAAAACAATGGTCTCTTGCCTCTTAGGCAGTTCCAGACTTTTCCCCGGACTCTCTCCTGGCTTGCTGTGGTACACTAGCCCCCTTCAGGCTGTGTTCACACAACCAACCCCAGTCCTCTCCCTGGGATCTGACCTCCGAAGCTGAAGCCGCAGCTCCCAGCCCCGACCCATCCCAGCGGGTGCGCTTACAAGCCTCTTGGGCTGGTGAGTGCTGATCGGCACTGATTCTCTGTGTGGGAATCTCTTCACTTTGCCCTCCGCACCCCCTTTTGCTGTGCTCTCATTTGTGGCTCCGAAGCTCCCCGCCGCCCTGCCCCCATCTCTGCCAGTGAAGGGACTCCTAGTGTGTGGAAGCTTTTCTTCCTTCACAGCTCTCTCCTGGAGGTGCAGGACCCATCCCTATTCTTTTGTCTGTTTTTTCTTTTTCTTTTGCCCTACCCGGGTACGTGGGGAGTTTGTTGCCTTTTGGGAAGTCTGAGGTCTTCTGCCAGTGTTCCGTAGGTGTTCTGTAGGAGTTGTTCCACATGTAGATGTATTTCTAATGTATTTGTTGGGAGGAAGGTGATCTCCACGTCTTACTCCTCTGCTATCTTGAAGGTCTGAGCTTCTCTTTTTATAAGAATTCTAGAGTCAAGGAATAGAGCAATGAAAAGGGAACCAGATTATAGTTTATAATTTTATAAATATTAACTTTATAGGTGTTAAAAGCATTGAGTCTGGTTCCAGTTCTCTTTTAACTTTAAAATGAATTTTAAGATTGTCAAGTGCTCAGAATTTTGACTCCCATCATTATGGTTGTTACCTATGGGATTTTGTTAATTCCTCTGCCTTCACTGTCTTAGGTTTCCTTTAATTTGCATTTCCTATCAACCACGATAGTCAGCTCTTTTTGATATCCATAGGCAGTATTCACATGACACTTCTGGGCACGTTTTAATTTTGTTGTCAAAAAGTTATTTACAGTCCTCTTCTTAGAAGCAATATCAAACTGCTATTTATTAGTGGATAGGAAAAAATATTTAAGAATAAATGAATTGCTGTTTTTGAGAACAATTAAAAAAAATACTTCCAATGAGAATTTAGGGAAACAGGCATGTTTTCTACATTGTAGCTTGGTGTGTGAATTACTAAAGTATTTTGGAAAATAAACTAGAAATTTCTACAGAAGTTGAAAAATACACAAAACCTTTCAAATAATCTCTCCTGAGGCAATAATTTCTATAGAAATAAAAGCATTAGGAAACAAGAATATGTGGACAATTATTTTGATTGCAGCATGGATTGTGGTAGCATGAAACTGTGAACAACTTAAATATCAATATAGGAATGGTTAACGTCTATTCATACTTCAGTATATGTTCATCAATTAAAAAGAGTGAGTCAGATCCACATCTTTTGGCCTTAAGAGAATGTGAAATTTTAAATGATGGTAGTGTGGGGGATATATACAAGTGATTACATTGTTGTGGGAATAAACACTAATAATATAGTATTTCAGTGATTCAAAGTCATTTTTTTTTTAGCATCATAAGCATGCATCTTACAATGTAGCAAGAAAACAATTAAATTTAATTTTTAAACGTTCTTTTTTTAGTGTTAAACTTAAAAACTTTTACAATCAATATCTTCTTAAATCCAGTGACATGGGAATAATAACTAACATTTATTGAACACTTACATGCATAATTCCACATATATAATTTCACATGTACAACATTCTTGCAAAGGCAAATATAGTGTCAACTTAAAGAAAAACACACAACATAAGAGTAGTGAGTTTAAATTTTATTCAGGGTCTTAGTGAGTACTGGTAAGACAGCCCAGAAGATAGCTCTAAGGAACTGTTCCAAAGCGATAGGAGAGGAGCCAGTTTATATATGATTTTTTTGGCTGGAAAATATGTGTAGTCAAGCACACATTTTGGTAAAAAGATTACTGTAAATCACAAAGAACGGATATTTGAAGTTAATAATTTTAGTGCTTTTCTGTGTATGGGAAGATACAAGAATCTGGGGTCATTAAAATTCTTTCTGAGATAGGCATCTAATAACTATCTAGGGATCCATTTATCCAAAGCATAGAGCGCCTCATCCTGCTTTGTTTTGTTTTCTTTTATTTTCATCCTGAATTCCTCTTAGGGTGCTATTGGTGGACATGGGCGGCTGCGGTGGGTTGTGGTTTAGTCTTTGCATAACTGGGTGATAAGCGATATTCTTTGTTCTTCTTTGTTCACAATAGAGACAAAAACAGATTAGTGATTGCTAGAGATTTTGGGTGGGTAAGTGTTGGCTACTAACGTACATGAGGGATATTTGGGGGGTGACAAAACTGTTTTATATCTTGATTGTGGTGGTGCTTACCACCCATATGCATTTTGCAAAACTTGTAAAACACTACATTAAAAGGGGTGACATTTATTGTCTGTAAATATACCTTAATTTAAAATTGCAAAAATCTTAAGTGTTAGGTAGAAGGTCAAATGACATATCTGCCCTTTCAAGAATGACTGTAATATTTATTTAAAAAGAAGTTTATGATGTGGGGGAGGAAAAATAACTTTTCTACTGTTCTATGTTCTTTACTGAGACACCTCTGTAATAAAAAGATAGATTAACAGGAGAGAAACAAACAAAAGTTTGATAAATAACATGTATACCTCCTGTATACATGGGAGATACCCAAGAAAATTGAGTAACTTTTAGAAAGGGCCCAAGCCACCACTTTAAATAACATCTCCATCTAAAGACAAAGGATGTTGGGGGCAGGCAAGGCCAGTTATGGGAGGTTATCAAGGAAAGCACAGTAAACAAGGCTAAGGTTGTTATACAGATTTGTCTTGGCCTTTTCTTTCTGGTACAGAGAGGGAACAACCTTACAGATGGAGATTTCTTTTATCATTATAAATGTCTCTCACAAAAGGGTAACTTCTCAGTTTTCAGAGCTTCTCCTGTGTCTGATATTTCTTAAAAATAATCAGCCTAAAATAATCAACATGCCAAAGAGGCATATTTTCAGTGGTATATTTTGTTCCCCTTCAAAAATGTGCTTGCATATGATTTGAAGTTTCTATAAACATAAAAAGTATGTATAGATCTACATATAGCTCTTAATATTGATTACCTTTGGGCAACAGGGGGTGAAGAATGAAGATGGTTTAGAGGGAACTGATAAACTTGTGTGCATATATGTGAGAGAAAGAGAGAGAGAGGGGTGGGGAGGCATGTGTTTATTCACTCTTTTCATTGAATGCTTATTAAACATTTGTAATATTTGATGATACATTTAATCCCCCAGCAGAACTGTCATCTCAGTGATGACTGGGATTTTTGTCTGTTCGCTTCACTGTGATCTCTAGCTCATAGAATGGTGCCTGGTACATAGTACATGCTTAATTAATCTTTCCTAAATAGAATGATTCATTAATTAATATAAAATGTTAAGACTCCAGTTAATGCGTGATATGATATACTCATTTGTAGAGATTTTACCTCTAACAGGTAATATTTATGTCTGGTATTTCCTGGCTGGATAGAATTGAAAGCATTTTACAGGCTGATTATGAGTATTACTGTTTAGGAAGAGAAATGTATTGTCTAACAGATGTGACTTTTAGCCCTGGCTCACCACTTACTAGATAAGTGCCTCTAGGATTATTGTCTAAGTACTTTCAGTCTCATTTTTCTTGCACATAGGTTTATCTTTTAAGAGTAAATATTTGACAACTATAAACATAATTTAATAATTTACCTTATTTTCATTATTAAAGTTTAGGTTTTAGTACCTCATATTTTAATTACATGGCAAAATGTGGATAGTGTGTATATTTTAGAGATGATTTGTGTATAATTCCCCATGAAAGCTGAGGAAAATGTATAAATTTTAAGATTATATCCAGTTTTATTATTCTCTGATTTTTTTCTTCCTACTTGCTTTTCTTTCTCTTCCTCCTTTTCTTCCTGTGTTCTTTTCTTTCTTTCTCTTCTTTTTCATTCAGCTGTGTTCCAAGTACAATGCAGTTACTGGACATATCTTATTGAACACATTAAACAAAGTCCCCACCCTTATGGACTTTAAGCTCAAACAGATTTATTCAGTTATCCATTCAACAAGTATTGAACTGAATGCCTACTTTGTGCTAGACATAATGCCAAGTGTTATTAGTCTGCTTGCTATAAAATAGAATGAATGGCAGCACCTCTACCCTTTCCAGGTTTATACCTCTGTGTGGCAAGGAATAGAGCACATTGAGTAAACAATGAAACACACCCATGTATATTTCCAAACCATGATGAACATTAAGAAGGGAAAATACAGGGAGCTGTGAGATATTAAATACCAAGCCATAATTTAGTTTCAAGGGAATTTAGATTGCCTTAGTATGTATGTATGACTCCTGTCATTTCTTAGCAATGAGATAAAAATTATATTTTATATGCTCCTTCAGTGCAAAGAAAGGGTCCATTTAATTTTCATCCTAAAACTGTCTAGCATAGCATAACTATGGGCACATTAGAGCAGTTAACAAATGACCTGAAGATGGTAAGGATATTACATATCAACAAGATCCATCATGCCTTTCATATTGTATCTATAATATCATTTAAATTTCCCAACAGGGTCAGATTTATTATGAGACAGATATAGTATTACATTTTTTATCATCATGATGTTTTATGAGGCTAAAAAATATACACATACATTTTTGGAAAGTGACAGAAGCAAACAATCAAAAATCATCTTGAGAATTAAAATCGTACCATGTTCTAGATCACTAGATGACATTCTCTTACCTAGGTCACTAAAAATAACTGCATTAAGTACTTTTTTCTATTTCAGTTAATTAAGTCTTGTTTTTATCTGTCTATTCTTAAAGAAAACCAGAACCAGGCAGTAGTTAAGCAGTAAAAACAAATTTTATTCAAGAACTATGACAATAGGAAAAAAGAGACTTCAGTATAGAACTGAGCTCAGTTCTGAATACGATACAATAAGAACAAGTGGGGATTTATCCCAAGGAAAATGTTTGAAGAGAGGGGTCTGTGGATGGAAAATTATAAAGTGGAGGCATTAAGGGTAGGGGAAATTCTTGCTAAATTGACCTAACAGTATTCTAGCTGAAGACATGCGAGAGTGGTCAGAGATCACCTGGAGGATGAGAAATTTGACAGATATTTTGGGTGATCAGATATCAAGGTGGAGAATTCTCTTTAAACTGATTTAGCAGGATTCTTGCTAAAACTGGCCATGCAGGCTGAGTTAGGAAAATTGAATTTTCCTGAGTAGGGACAAGCCCAGTTCTTTCCTCCTATGTCTTTCTTTCCTGTGTCTCTTTATTACTCTCACTCCCCTACCACGCTCACTCAGAACACTTCATTTCTGACACTTCTGGTCATGAAACATTTGGAGTGTTTTCCCCGCAAGCAATTCTCTGCAACACTAGCTGCGTGTCCTACAATTCAACTCAATTCTGACACTATCTGGAGACAGTGTCAGATCTCACAGATTAAGGGCACAGTTCCACAAGATGACTCCCACCCCACTTCAGATGCCAATTGCAAGTAATGTGTCCCCAGGTTACCTACAACTTCTACAAATCAGGGTCTCCCACAACCCCCTCCTTGGGTTTGATTAATTTGCTAGAGCAGCTCAAAGAACTCAGGGAAACACTCACTTATGTTTACCAGTTTATTAAAGGATACAGATGAACGGCCAGATGAAGAGATACATAGGCTAATATGTGAGAGGGTCCTGAGCACAGGAGCTTCTGTGCCTGTGGAGTTGGGGTGAATCCCCCTCCCTGTGTTGATATGTTCAACAACCTGGAAGCTCTCTGAATCCTATACTATTGGGATTTTTATGGTGGCTTCATCCTATAGGCATGATCGATCATAAACTCCATTTTCAAACCTTCTCCCTTCTTAAGAGAATGGGCAGTGAGACAGAAAATTCCAAGATTCTAATCATGGCTTGTGTTTTCCAGTGACTAGCCCTCATACAGGACCCACCGAGGAGCACATCAAAATTTGCCTCATTAGAACAAAAGACACTCCTATCACCCAGAAAATTACAAGGGATTCAGGAGCTCTGTGCCAGACACCAGGGGCAGAGACTAATGTATATATATTATTATCTCTTGGGGTCCCAGCAAGGACAGACACTGAAGCCAAAGGTTGAAGGGTTTTTAAGAGGAGCCTGACTAAAGTTTAGTCAAGGAGAGTATCTTTGTCACTATATTATCATTCCTGGGTTTGATGGCAATGCTTACTGATGTGCTTCCTAGAATAGGGATGGGAAACATCACAAATTACACATTTACACAAAGAAAAGTTGCACATGGTCACATTATCCTTTTATTTTAACTCAGTATTAAGTTTTCAGAATAGGGGCTAAAGAGATGCAATATTGTCTGTAGGTCTCCTTACCATTTCTTAAGAAAGGCATTGTCAATGGGAGAGGTGTTATAGAAAGAACACAAACTGGCAAAGTTTTCAGAAACTAGGGAATGTTTGAAATAATTAAAATGTTAATTCTACAAAACAAGACATTTTCACTAGTTCATAGTAGAATCTTATTAACTATTTCCAGATTTAGTGTGTGAGGAAAAATGAATTACTAATATTCTGTGTGAACCCAAAAGTGACTTCCTTATAGGAAATGAAGAAATGGAGTCAGGAATATAAAGTACCTTTATTTAATCACCACAACCATCCTATAAAATAGGTGATGGTGTCCCCATTTATGTAAGAGAAATAGATTTCAGGCAGAGCAGTAAGAGTTTTCTGACAACTTTCTTTTCTTATACCTTAAATGTTGTTATTAATCTGGTTACCATGGCCTATATATATAAATATTAGCTGCTTTGGTTTCTTTAAGAAAAAAATTGGGTCAAACTCCTGCAGATTTGTTTTGTTCTATATTATATACATTGTCTTAACTAAGCCTTTAAAATATTTAAAGGTGATTTTTTTCTCCTGTAAGTACAACTTAAACAAGGTCCTTGATATTAAATAATAGTCTTATCTCATTGTACATGCAGCAGATTTTCTCTGCGTATTCTCTTCTACTGATTACTTGACTTTAAATTTTTAATTTTTTAGCAGATCTCAAAAAGAGTCCAGAGGGAAAGATAAAATAAAATCATTATCAATGACATTATTGCAGATAGGGAGTATAGTTGCAAATGATCTATGCTTCTCTTAAAACTAAATTCCAACTTATGAAAAAGGAGATCATTTCTTTTATTCTAATAATATAGTGTATTTCCAGAAGAATCTATAGTCCTGCAGTATAAATTTAATATCATATGGTACCAATTTCAGATGGTATTGATTTATGATAGAAAAAAAATGTTTGTGTGTATGTTTTGTTTGTTTAGCTGAGAGGGATTATTTCCAAACTGTTAGTTTGAATATCTTTTTTATAATTCAAAGGAAAAAGTTATAATCTCACAAATGTGAATAATTTATCAAAGATTGTGTTTAGTAGCCTCATTGCATATTAAAACAACAGAAATGTATATTCTATAAATTGTCTTGATACCTCAAAAGTACAATTTATAGAATGAAAGGGAGAATAAGACACTACTGTCTTGGAAAAGAGCTTCATGGTACAGCCATCTTGAAGTCTTGTTACGGGATTAATTCGAAATAATGAGCTTTGTGTAGAAACTTTTTTATTGCATCTCAAAGGTTTTGTAAATAATAGAAATCTGAAGAGCTAATAAGAAATGACAAATGTATTATATAAAGAAACACTAAAGAACAGTTTTTTTCCCAATTATATACCAGCACTGAAATGAAAAAGGAGCTATGGTCACAAGTTCTCTTTCAAATACAATAATATAAAACACTCCGTTATAGCTAGTTAATTGCTGTCATGTCCTAGTGTAAAGAGAAATTGTTTAACATAAACCAATGTGGACTTTCCACAAAATAACAACAGAAATCCTTGCTGAAATACCAGGCCACCTCTTATTAACTCACTCTTACAAGTGTGATTCTTAAAGACAAAGAAGTAATTTCACAAGCATCAATCCCAAGAGGTCATGTTTTGAAGGTTCAAATTATAGGAGATGATTGTTAAAATAATCAAAGGTGAAGGAAATTAATGTAGTTTATCCCAAATAATTTTCTATTTTTATCATTATTTGATCCATCCTTAAAATTCTTCAAAACATATTCAAGTGGAATATCTAGCCACATCATCCTGGAATGTTCATTTACTCCCTCATTAATTCCACATACAATACATATCTGTAGATCATGTATCATATTGGAGTCCAGGGCAGATTTATTCACCAGGATTATAGCAGTGCATGAGAAACATGTGCTCTTTGACTTTAGGAAGCAAACATTCTAGTGGGGAGACACAGGTATTAAATAAGGAAATGGTATATAAATGAGGTAATCTCAGATTATGAAAGAAGTGCAAAGATGATTGCTAGGTGGAAAGTGAAGGTGGATGGGGAGAGGGGTTCTGCTGAATGCATTGTTTGAGAAAAACCTCTCTGAGGAGGCAAGAATGAGAAATATTTTGGTCTGAGAGCTCAGCATGCATATTTGTGAGATTGGAAGTTTGCATCCTCTGACATGTGCAAGTATCATGTTTTTGCAATGCCAACATCGAGTCCATTATTTAAGCATTAGGCAGAATTTGGCTACTAGTAGAAACAAGGTAAACTGTATGTGTGTGTGCATGTGTGTGTGTGTGTGTGTGTGTGTTTCACTTGGTCAGGGGAATACAAACTGCTAGTTGTTTGTACTCTGATTCCATTCAAACTAACTCTGTTAAGATGTCTAAGTTTCCTTTTTGTGGAATCCACCTTTTCTTTTTTAATCAGTTAAGTGCCTATTCATTTAAAACTCATACATATGTAAAATACTGATGAACATGTCAGTTATATTACTATGGCCTTAAAGTCAGTCAGTAGGGTTGATTTGGTCCACTCCATTTAATTCATGTAAGAAGAGGTTTTTCCTAAAATATGGACTCCTGCCTACCTGCATGGAAATACATTGTCGACCTTTTTGAAAAATGCGAGTCATGTGTTGTAATTCCAGAACTAATTTATCAGACTTTCTGAGTATGGAACATGAAGAACTGTCTTGTTAAGAGGCTCCCCTAGTGGTATTTATTTATGCTAAATTTGAGAACCTTTGTCCTAAACGCCATGTGTCTGCCATTCTATTTACTGCCACAGGTGAATTGTGATTTTAATTAATGATAAATGGGTCATTTGATTACCCTTTCCACTAAACATGTTTAACTGAATGTAAAATCTAAAGCACTTATGTCCTCATTATGATTTTACCTTTAGTTTTTTTTTATTTATAAACTTTATTAAAATCATAATGCCAATTGAATACTGATACTGCTATGGTCTGAATGTTTGTGTCCCTCTAAAAGTCATATGTTGAGGGGCTTCCCTGGTGGCGCAGTGGTTGGGGGTCCGCCTGCTGGTGCGGGGGACGCGGGTTCGTGCCCCGGTCCGGGGGGGTCCCGCATGCCGCGGAGCGGCTGGGCCCGTGGGCCGTGGCCTCTGGGCAAAAAAAAAAAAAAAAAAACTTAAAAGTCATATGTTGAAATGTTAACACCCAAAGATGATTGTATTAGGAGGTGCTTAAATCATGAGGGTGGAGCCCTTAAGAATGGGATTAGTGCCTTATAAAAAAGACCACACAGAGATCCTCTGCCCTTTCCACCATGTGAGAACACAACAAAAAGTGCTGACTATGAATCAGAAAGAGGGATTCTCACCAGAACCCAACCATGCTGGTGATTTGATCTTGGACTGGCCAGCCTCCAGAACTGTGAGAAATGAATTTCTTTTGTTTATAAGCTACTCGACCTGTGGCATTTTGTTACAGCAATCTGAGTAGACTAAGAAAGATACACTCCCAAAGACATTCAACATTAAAAAATAGGACAATATATACAAAAAGTAACCTTTAAAGTATTGTTAGTCTTCTAGTAAAATTCTGCTCTCCTTTCACACTGAAGAGAGCTTCAAGACATTGCTCCATATATCAGTTCCCTCTTTCCTACATTTGAAAGTTGGAGAGAGAAGAAGTATCCCACATAAGATATAGGTACACAGAACGTGAGTCTTTGTGAGAATTTTATGCCAATATTTAATTAATTTAGGCCAGTGCTACTCAATGTGTGGTACACACTGGTGCTTGTCTATGAACAGTTTCTGGTCCACCAGGAGATAAGAAACTTGTGCTAGAAATATAAATCATCCAATACTTTCTTCATCAAGAAAGTCATGTTACCCCCACCTCCACAATTCCCCCCACAAAAAAGTTGGTGATACTAACCAGTGTAGTATGTTTGCTGCCAGAGTTGATTTACAGACTGGCTCTCAAGTCTCCCATCTCCTTAGAGACCAATAATAACTAGCCAGTCAAGGACAAGCCTCTTTAAGTAACACTGATGGGGACTAACACATATGGGCAGTGCTCATTGAAATTCTTTGTCTTTGACACATTTGTGTTTATTTACACTGAATTGAAACATTCAACTGTGGAAAATTTTTATTTCACCTTCAATGGAAGATTTCTGGAAATTTCCAGGAAATATTTACTTTCTATTAAATGGGTTAAGCTCAAAATAAAATTATTTTCTTCAGATAGTTAATTTGAGTCTATAATCCTTCATTGTTAAATAGCCCATATAAATGCATAAAAGGAATTTAAAAGGAAATAATGAGTTTTTCTTAAATATAACATCACTTAATCATAGACTTATAATTGAGAAAACATGAGGTTTAGCTTGTTTTATTTTCAGTGATGCTTATTACTTTCTGTTTATACATTCATAAATGTTTTGGGTTCTTTTAATAATTGAACAGGGAGAATGGTATTTACCTGGTTGCTATGGTAAAAAAAAAAAAACTCATAGCACTAACCTCATGATTTAACTTGAGACATTAATCAACAATGATGAAAAAAATAAATTTGATGACATCTTCAGAATAGTTTACAAGTTGACCTTTATTAATTATTGATTTCTTGAAATTGTTAGCATATAGCATGCTATTTAAGAACCTGTTAATCACTACAAAATTTAGGTTTAAATTCTAATTCTGCTATCTACTTGCTATTTGATCTTAAGCAAGTCATATCTCAGATTGCACATTCTCTAAAATTCTTTAAAAATAAGAGTAAAGGCACTAACTGATAGTGTCCTTGGGTGGATCAAGGCATATAACAAAATTACTAACTCAGGGTTTGGCACATAGTAGGTGCTTTATAAGTTGTTGATATATATATATATATATATATACATACATAGTCTCGTCAATTTTTATATCTACACACAGACAATAATGCATTCTTCCAGGAATGATACTAGTCACTGAAGGTATGGCAAGGACATAGTATCAGTCCTCAAGAAGTCTGAGAGGGGTACAGTTTATAACTGAAATCCTATAAAATAATGCAACTGCTAATTTTTTTTAAGTAATTTTATTTATTTTTTGGCTGTGTTGGGTCTTCATTGCTGCACGCAGGCTTTCTCTCTAGTTGCAGAGAGTGGGAGCTACTCTTCATTGTGTTGCGCAGGCTTCCCATTGCAGTGGCTTCTCTTGTTGCGGAGCACGGGCTCTAGGTGCGCAGACTTCAGTATTTGTGGCATGAGGGCTCAGTAGTTGTGGCATACAGGCTTAGTTGCTCTGTGGCGTGTGGGATCTTCCCAGACCAAGGCTTAAACTCGTGTCCCTTGCATTGGCAGGTGGATTCTTAACCACTGTACCACCAGGGAAGTGCGCAACTGCTAACCTTAGTACTGTTACAAGTAGTAGAACGATTTCATTTACTAAAGTAAAACTTCTCATAACTGGCAAGACAAGTTTATTATTGTTCTTAAAACATGTGAGTACCATCTAAAGTAGTTACTGTCGTGGAAAACAATAAACATGACTATAAAAAGGAAAATAAAGGAATAAAGAAAATTCAGGTTTGAAGAACCAAACAGACAATCAAGCACCCTTGAGGCAATGTGCGGCAATATGTGGCCCAGTTCCTTGGCAATTTACCCCTTTTTAGGTCTAATTAATTGTTTTTATGCCAGCAATTCTGAATGTCTTTGGGAGCCAGTTGTATGGATATTTTAAGCTATAACTGTGTTGTCTTTAAGTGTTCCCAGTACTGATAACAAAGACTACTCCCTGTCCCAAAAATAAGTCAATACTAATCAGCAAAAGTAAAACAATATAGAAACACTCTTAAGTATTTTGTGTATTTTGGCATTCATTTCATGTTCTAGATCATTTTGTTCACCTTTAACTTGGTTGAACATTTTTGCCAAACTTAGATTCAAAAAAAAGAGAGACCAAGATATTACAAAGAAAATACCTATCTAGCACTTACAGGTTTTTTTAACTCTACCTCCCTGTGAATATAATATATTGTGTTTCTTGTTGCTGTTGCTGATTAGTAGTTAAAGAAATTTGAACTAACACTCAGAAGCCCAGTGATGAAAATGAATGTGGCTGCACATTCGTTTAGGAAGAGGTTTGAGGATGTAATTTATTTATGAACTAATGAATTAATTCATGAGAATAGGGATGTGGTTATGGGATTAAGGTTCTTTGCTCTCTCATCTTTGCTTAGAAAATGTATAGTTTAGAGGATTTAGCCAGCCGGTAATTAAGACCATTAAATGGAAACCAGATTGGCTTCTTTCTTTACTCACACAATCACCTTGAAGCCAAATGTGAGGACTACATTCTACCTGTCAAAATCAATATGCTTTTGAGGACAAATATATTTCATAGAAAAATTTTAAGCTTATTCCAGACAATCTTCCTGTTTACTTTTAAGGCCAAGCATTTTCTTTATTAAGTAAGCAATAATGTAACTATGAACTATATGAACTATATGAATCTGTGATTACAGAATAAAATCCTGAAGAATATTAATGAAAATGTGATGCAAAAGTCTCAATTTTTAGAAACTAATAATTAAATATATACAGACACCGCAGAATATAGCCGTTCATTTGAACGACTGCTGCTGAAGCCCGTCTTTCAAAGATGTTGAAAAGATAAACTTAATTTCTTTTACCAAAGATATTAATTAGGGTCAGAAATGCTCAAAATCCCAAAGACATTTAAACCTTGAAGAGTTGTCTTTAAAGTCTTGCATATTTTTAAGAGAAAAAGAGTAAAGCAGTTAAGGGGAGGCTGAGATCATTTGATGAGATGAAATGTGTTTCTTGCACAGTTTAGATTATCAGCTGGCTTGAGTTTCAGTTTCCATTCCCAGTCTGATATCCATAATCATTGCTGGGGAATGTTTCATTGGCCAGGAACACCCACAGACAGTAAGTAGAAGATAGAGAAGTGCCATTTCTTGTGTCCTTAAAAGTCTTAACTGGGCTGTCTCCATCCTGAAGTCTAGCATGAAGAGGGTGGCCTTGTAGTTGACTTCGTTAAATATGAAAAACCCTGAAAGTAATAATATAAATAAATCCAAGCAGTAATCATAAGGATTCAAATTTAAGTTCTAATCTTGTAGCTTTTTAAGACCCCTATAGCAATGCCCAAGAATTAACAGGTAAGGTAATCTCTCTTCTTACTTTCACAGAACTTAAGCTGTACTTTTTTAGAGACCCCTTTACTGGTTTTGTTAGCATGAATTATTTATTTATAAATGTGTTCCACGTATTCAATGAGTCAGAGAGTTCCTGGAGGACTGGCATCAGTTCTACATCCCTCTCACAGTCCTTTGCACCGGGAAATTATTAAATAAACATTTTATGATTAATGAATAAAGAATGGAGCAGCACATTAACAAATAAGGGCAGCTGAGCTACAAAATTACTCTCATTAAGCTGGTGTTAGAACCTGATTTAGGAAAAACACAATAGATTTGTTTTAGTGGAGAGAATTTTGGCAAGTGGAAGCTTGGGGGCATTTCAGCTGTAGAGGTTTGTTCTGGTGAAAGGCAGAATGAGGGCCCCCATTGCCTGAGGAGGCTATTGAGGAAGTGATCATTGGAAAGAAGAGTAGGGGAAAGGGAAAACAATGAAACTACTTCACTTATTTTACTATTCTTCTTAGACTTGGCTATGAAAATGGATTTCAAAAATGGAAGAAACACCCTGATTGGTATATCTAGAGTTATAATAATAATAAAAATAATGATATTTATTGCTCATTAAACAGTGAGCACATTTGCCTAAGAACATATTTAAGATAGTTTTCTTTTTGCTTGCGTTAGAATGGTCAGGGATATGTGATCATTTTCATTATCTTGTGAGTTTCTTCTCCTTTAATATGGTGCATGTGCAATCTCATATGATAAAGAGACAGCAGAGCTTAGTGGTAAAGAGAGTGGACTCTAAATTTAGAATACCTGAGCTTTGTCATTATTAGCTGAATGACAGGACCAATACACAGTGTAAGACTTCACAATTGAGGTAATATATGTAGAACAGTAAGGATTAGAGTTGGAGCCAGACAGTTGAACCAGCTTCCCCAAAGGCACTTGGATGAGTGGAAGAAGGGTGGATGCTCACCCCAAATGTTAAGAGAGACTAAAGAAAAGACAAATGTTGGATAGGCAACCAAGAGTGTACAATACATTCTGCCTCTGACTTCTCAGCAGGGTAGGACACTAATCATAACAGGAATTAACCCCTCACTTAACCAGCAGAATCAGTTACCTTCTGGCTTTCCACCCTAGCTTACCACATGATAAAGCAGAATGTTACAAGTAGAAGTGACAGAATATTAGGAGAGAGAAAAACTGTGACCAGCAGGTATTAAGGCTAGTATTTAAATGCAATTATTACAACATTTATTAAGCAATGATTAAATAGACATCAAAATGTGAGAAATCAAATGGAAGTTAATAAAGTAACACCCAAGTTCAGATTAAAACTAGAAATGAGGACACATTTGCAAAGCAGCAAGATATACAAGTTGAAAGCACAGGCTTAGGTAACAGACTGCACGGGATTCATATACTGCATCTTCCTTTGATTAGTTATATCACTTCTCTGTACCTACACTTTTTCTTCTGTAAAACAAGGGTAATATTAACATACACTGCATGTGGTGGTTGTGAAGAGTAAATGGGATAATCGAGGTTGAAGTGTCTGACCCCAAATAAATGACCAATTAAATATTCTTTGTAGTGTCACATAAAATCATTTCTTCTTGACCTGACCTTGGAAATGCATCTACTTAGAAATGCATATTTGGGTCTCTTCTCCCTAGTATCAGAGATATAAAATGATAGATCCAATTATAACAACTAAGAAACTTATGTTGTAATGAACAGTGCCATTTATATCCCAGCTGTGAAACTTCATGAATGCAAATGAAGTCAATGTGACATTATTTGACTAGAACAGATATTTAATTTTTATATAAATCTATGGCTCTCAGATAATATTTGGGTATTTAAATAGATACATAAAATCATGTTCTACCACATTACAGTATTAAGCAAACCCTGTTGTACTTGTTAATTAAAGCCTTGAAAATGTTAACACCAGACAGTTTGTGTCATAAAACGATGAACATAGCTAATTAAAATTTAAGAGCAATATTTGCATGATGGTTTTCATAGGAAACATGTTTATATTTAACTTATGAAGAGGATTGATCATTCAACTAGAATGCTGTGGTGTGACCTGAACAGTTGTTTACAGTTGACGTGTTCTGAATGGTTGGTGTCTTTATGGACTCTGTTTATGTGTTCTGAATTCAATCAAGATGTTCAAAATTCCCAATTAATTTTATAACAAAAATATATCTGACACAAGTGTTAATGTAAGAATATGACCAATTTTCCTTTTTAATTTTAATTTCTATTAGTAAATTCTTCCCTAAATGATCTACTCATTGAAGATATTTAGACATTCGCATAGGATATGTCTTCTACTAGAGAGTGATATGATAGTATTGAATGGTGCCAAAAGTCTATTTTGTTTTCACATTTAAATTTTATTTGACAGTTTTGGGGAAGTTTAACCTCTTTGATTTAGATTAAAAGCTGAAAATTCTTATTTTATTCTAGATTTCATCAGTTTTAAAGTGATGTAACAGTAAAAACTACAAAAGTATTTTGAAAAACAAAACTGCTTAAAATCATATTGAATATTGTGTAAATTTTAACCCCTTGACAAGTGGAACCAAATCATCTCTATTACCTACTTATTGTCAGTGTGCAAAAAAAAAAATTCTTTAATTTTTGTTTTATACTTATATTTGAATATAATGGGATTTATACTTGTCAAACATTTAATACTAGCATACTAGCATAACAAGACTTCTCTTATATATTTTTTCTCATATATTTTTGAAGCAAATTCATTGTCAAATTTTTTTCATATTATTTTACTATGAAAATTATATCTAAATGTGAAATAAGAAAATAATAAGATATTATCCTCATTCATCAATAATAATACAAGGAAAATTCTAATAATAAGAATAAAATCGATAATAGTTTGGGACACAATGTGTGCCAGACCTCATCTTAAGCATGTAACATATTTAATGCACACATAGCCTTAGGATACAAATAATCTATCTGCTTCTCATTTATAGTGGAGGACACTAGTGCTAAAAAAGGACACATTACAGAAGTGGAGTTCCATAAAACTCCCTTAGACAACCGTTGCTTAACATTCTTTAAATTAGACAAGGCATTTCATTGTAATACCAATATTACTTTCTGTTTTGATATCAGATTTCCATAATGTAGTGCAAAATAAAATATTTATGTAAAAAGAAGACAAACAGGTTCAACTTATGTCAGCTTAGTTTTATATTATCAATGGTTTGTTGATGGTTGATGTCATAATTTTCTGCATTGAAGGAACATTAGATTCATCCATACTGCCACTGATATGTTTTTAATGATAAAATTGAATCAGAAATAGTTTGAAATCAACTTGCTGATTAAGTTACATGCTATTCTGAGAATAGATAAGTCAGAAGACAAATGAAACTCATTTAACAGTATGAGATATTATTTTACCAAGGGGAAATATAGTAGATAAACATATATTTTTTAACCTGGAGTGCTACAATTAAGACAAAATATTTACATTCAAGTAGAAGAATAAATTCTTTATCATTTGTTTACTTTGCCAGTAACCTAGTATTTTTCCATGAGCTATCCATGTTAAGTGATCATTTTGCTTATAACGATTTTGAATCTCTTTTTGAGGGTATAAACCCCCCAGGCCTTCTTTGAATCTTCTTCTGCTCTAAAACTTGCAGTCAGCCCACCCTAGCATTTTGCTTCTTATAATCTTTTATAGTGGCCTGTGTGAACATATTGTACCACCGAGGTCCTTCAAATCCTCATTCAAAGATAATTGGGGACTGCTGTCAATATTCCTTATAACGGAAAACTTGTTGGAATAGCACTTTGCTGTAGGGAAAGAGCATCCTATATAGAGATGTTTAAATTAATTCTTAATCTAATAGAGGACCATGCTAATGGGCATAAATGTTCATCTGAAACACCCAGGAATTTCTCTTATCTGAATTACCACCCCCCCTTAGCAAAATACTTTTTTTTTTTTTTTTTTTTTTCCGGTATGCGGGCCTCTCACTGTTGTGGCCTCTCCCGTTGCGGAGCGCAGGCTCCGGAAGCGCAGGCTCAGTGGCCATGGCTCACGGGCCCAGCCGCTCCGCGGCATGTGGGATCTTCCCGGGCTGGGGCACGAACCCATGTCCCCTGCATCGGCAGGCGGATTCTCAACCACTGTGCCACCAGGGAAGCCCGCAAAATACTTTTAAAAGAACAAGTATCCCCAAAGCTATTATGAATTTTTTGTGAATATATTTTCTCACTATTTCTATAATCTGAGTGTTTTCCTTAAACCCCCCAATAAATGAAGAACCTGATAGATGTAATACCTTCAGAAAACCTCTTTTTATTGTATAAGTGTGAATTATTTGTGGAAATCATACATGGAAAACAATAAATGATCAATGACCATCTTGGCAATAAAGGTCAGAAATGCAACTTAACCTGACTTAAGAAAAAATAGCTATCATTTCAAATAGTAAAATTATGGGAAAGGCAGGGGAAAAACTAGGCCTCAGCACAAAAATAGCAGCAGTATTTAGATATCTTAATAACCATGTTCCCTTCCAGCTTTTTCTACACAATTGGAAATAAGGCCACTTATAGTAACTAGGCATATATCTGCCATCAAAGAGTAGCATGTTAAGAATCCTAGTGGAGGGTGCCTATTGGCCTAGTATGGATCAGAGGCCTATCCTGGAAGTAATCAATGGTCTGGCTAGTCAATGGATTGGGGTATGTATTTAACTCATCTTCAGTAAATCCTAGCCATTAAATCACTGAATCCAGACAGCCTGAGCAAGGAAGATGACAAATTCCAATTAGATCATAGTAGCAGATGAGAGCTATGCACATTTTATAGAAGAAACAGATTGCGGGTGAGGAGGAACAGTATAGATGTGCCCTTTATTGCCTAGCATTGAAATTAGGTACTTATAGGCAGCATCTTTTCCAATAGACTGTGAATTCTGGTTCATGGCTTAATAATGATATCTTTGAAACATCAACATCTCTTAGAGGACCTGGCACATCTGTGTGCTTAGTAAATAGAACTATGTTTAATAGAGTATTATGATTATATAAGCTGTTTGTTTCTGTAGTGATGGCTTGAATTCTATTGCATATTGGGCACAGTAGTTATACTGTGTTATTTATTTCTTAGCTCTGGATAATGCAAATTATTTGATTCATGTTACATTTCAGTATTTCCTTTGTTATCAATTATCCTAATGCAACTTAGCCTTCCTTATTTTTCAGGATATTTACACCTCAGTTTAATTTAGTAAAAGTCCAATCCTTTTCTTGTCTCAAGGATTTCTTTTTTCTAAGTTTTTAAATAATATTAAAATAACAACAATCATCCTTCATACTATATCCTTTTCTCAGCCTGTAACTATTCAATAGACTTTGTCGGCAGGAATACCTTCCAAAAGAGGTTTTGGCTCCAAAAATATTTTCAGGCACATTAAAAAGTGATTCTTAGCAGTGGGGAAACATTACCAACACATATGTGTTGTTAACATTTACTAATAAATAAATGTTTGCTACAGCAGGTTACATTATGAACTGATTAAAAACTTTCACCAAGGAGTAGTTAGATTTTTGCCTTGTTAGTTTCTTTTTCTAATCCCTGAAGAAAGGATTCACATTATGTTTCTAAATAGCTTTGTAATTACAGCATTCTTCTCTTCTAAGTCCTGAATGGCTTTAAAGGCTACAGATATTATTTTGCATTTACATCCTTGTCCTTTTATTGCTTTTATCAAGTGATACATAGAACAAGTCTGAATTATATTTTGCAGACCTTTTATGTTTTCTCTTTGCTCTTGCCTTTATTTTATATCATGGACTTTTTTTTTTTTAAATTGGGGTATAGTTACTTTGCAATGTTGTGTTAGTTTCTGTTGTACAACGAAGTGATTCAGCTATATGTATACATATATCCACTCCCTCTTGGACTTCCCTCCCCCCCACCATCCCACCCATCTAGGTCACCACAGAGGACCAAGCTGAGCTCTCTGTGCTATGCAGCAGGTTCCCATCAGCTATCCATTTTACACTTGGCAGTGCACATACATCAATCCCAATCTCCCAATTCATCCCCCTCCCCATATTAACATGTCTGCTCTCTACGTCTGTGTCTCTATTCCTGCCCTGCAAATATGTTCATCTGTACCATTTTTCTAGATTCCACATATATGCGTTAATATATGATATTTGTTTCTCTCTTTCTGACTTACTTCACTCTGTATGACAGTCTCTAGGTCCATCCACATCTCTACAAATGACCCAATTTTGTTCCTTTTTATGGCTGAGTAATATTCCATTGTATATATGTGCCACATCTTCTTTATCCATTCATCTACCTATGGACACTTAGGTTGCTTCCATGTCCTGGCTATTGTAAATAGTGATGCAATGAATATTGTGGTACATGACTCTTTTTGAATTATGGCTTTCTCAGGGTATATGCCCAGTAGTGGGATTGCTGGGTCATATGGTAGATCTATTTTTAGTTTTTTAAGGAATCTCCATACTGTTCTCCATAATGGCTGTATCAACTTACATTCCCACCAACAGTGCAAGAGGGTTCCCTTTTCTCCACACCTTCTCCAGCATTTATTATTTGTAGATTTTTTGATAATGGCCATTCTGGTGTGAGGTGATATCTCATTGTAGTTTTGATCTGCATTTCTCTAATAATTAGTGACGTTGAGCATCTTTTCATGTGTTTGTTGGCCATCTGTATTCCTTCTTTGGAGAAATGTCTATTTAGGTCTTCTGCCCATTTTTTCATTGGGTTTTTTTTTTTTTCATATTGAGCTGCGTGATTTGTTTGTATATTTTGGAGATTAATACTTTGTCTGTTGCTTTTTTTGCAAATATTTTCTCCCATTCGTCTCGTTTATGGTTTTCTTTGCTCTGCAAAATCTTTTAAGTTTAATTAGGTCCCATTTACTTTTGTTTTTATTTTCATTACTCTAGGAGGTGGGTCAAAAAAGATCTTGCTGTGATTTATGTCAAAGAGTGTTCTTCCTGTGTTTTCCTCTAAGAGTTTTATAGTGTCCAGTCTTACATTTATGTCTTTAATCCATTTTGAGTTTATTTTTGTGTATGGTGTTAGGGAGTGTTCTAATTTCATTCTTTTACATGTAGCTGTCCAGTTTTCCCAGCACCACTTATTGAAGAGACTGTCTTTTCTCCATTGTATACTCTTGCCTCCTTTGTCATAGATTAGGTGACCATAGGTGTATGGGTAAATCTCTGGGCTTTCTATTTTGTTGCATTGATCTGTATTTCTGTTTTTGCATCAGTACAATACTGTCTTGATTACTGTAGCTTTGTAGTATAGTCTGAAGTCCAGGAGCCTGATTCCTCCAGCTCTGTTTTTCTTTCTCAAGACTGCTTTGGCTATTTGCAGTCTTTTTTGTTTCCATACAAATTGTAAATTTTTTTGTTCTAATTCTGTGAAAAATGCCATTGGTAATTTGATAGGGATTGCATTGAATCTGTAGATTGCTTTGGGTAGTATAGTCATTTTGGCAATATTGATTCTTCCAATCCAAGAACATGGTATATCTCTCCATCTGTTTGTGTCATCTTTGATTTCTTTCATCAGTGTCTTATAGTTTTCTGAATACAGGTCTTTTACCTCCTTAGGTAGGTTTATTACTAAGTATTTTATTAATTGACTTTTCATATATAATTCATTACTAAAATTATTCATCAAGAAATGTCATCAGATATTTTCATTAGATATTATGTTAGACTGTGGGTAACTTGCCTGTAGATATTTATTAGCCTTCTCCTCACTTTACAGATGTGGAAAAAAGGAAAGCAATGTATGAATTACCTTATTCAATGTCATGCAGTGAGCAAAACATCAAAGCAGAACCTAGAATTTGTCAATTTCACTAAATATAGCATGATATAAAACTGTCATAATTATAAGGATCCATTTCTTTAGAAGACACTGCTCTAGGCTCTAAGGAAGTAGAGATGAATGCTATCTCAGACATAACAGGTCAATTTGCCTGAAAAACAGATAGAATCTAGGATATGGAAAGATCACCAAAAAGTCCTTACACACATCCTGTGTTACTGATGTAAATTCTGTGAATTTCCTTTCACTCTATACAATTTTTCTCTTAAACATTAAAAAAAAATGTTCTATTTTCAATATGCTGATTTATATTGAGGAAAAGATATAGCTTTACAATACTTGTGCCAACTTTAAAAATGCACAGTGTGAGAGTTGCGAGTTAAGTTTCATTTGAGGCAAAATGAGGATTATAGCTCGGGAGATAGCATTTCAGATAGCTCTGAGAAACTGCTCCAAAGAGGTAGGGGGGAAGGTCAGTATATATGTAATTTTGGTGAAGGGGGAGTACGTACAATCAAGCACATATTTTTTCCAGAAAGTTTCTGCTAGTTTCCTGATGGTTACTGCTAGTCATGAGGAGCTTACGTCACCATGAAGGATGTTAGTGCTCTTCTAGATATGAGGAGATACAAGAATTGGGCTCATAAAATCATCTCCTGAAAATATTTAACTCTCTGAAGACCTGTTCTGCCAGTTTTTTCCAGAGCACAGAGTATCTCTTTTCTGGTCTCCACCCTGAACTCCTTTCAGGGGACGTTGAAAGCCAGGAATTGCAGCAGCTCATGATTTAATGCTTTTAGAGGTAGATGGCAAGTGCCAATGCCAAGTGCCAATTTGTAGTTGACACTTGGAATATTTATTTGAGGTCTTCTCATTGACTACTTTGACATTTTAAATGAAGTGTATTTAACCAGGTCATTTTAATTTTTACATCAGTTTGAATTCATTTGTCTGTCTTAATGTATATTTTTTTCCTGCATACAAAAAATAAGAGGAAACGTAAGGTTAGAAGCCACAAAATAAATTATTTAATTTTTTATCCAACTTTTTATTCATTTATACATTTATTTATCAATATTTTGGAAAATGCTCCTTGAGAACAATGGCCAAAAAATGCCTTTTTATTTAAGACTGGGAGTTCTGGTGGCAGTTCTGGTCTAGTCACAGCTTGTGAAGCAAAATTTCTGGACAGGACTAGCCTTCTGCATGCTATTATAGAGAGCAAAATTATCCTTCCCCTGGCACAATTTGCAAGAGGCAGCTCTTAGAAAGTAAACTCTCTCTTCATGCTATTGAAATGAAGCACACTGATCTCATGCAAAGAACAGTGCAGCTGGTACCATGTAAGGAAGACAGTCAGATCCTTTCTGATGTAAAAATGAAGTCAGACCAAGCTTGCCTCCTTTCTTTTACAAAATGTAATTATGTAAACCACAAAGCTCCATTATAGACAATGTTTATAATTAGTACTATTTTCCCTTTAATTTTAAATAAAACATGCTAGTTGTGTCATGCCAACATATTTTCTACAGATGCTATAAACAATGAACAATCAGAAATCCATTTAGTTGTTTTTGTAGTTATTATTTCAAATTGTGAAAACTCATAATAAAAATCAATGTAATGAACAAGCACCATTATATGTTGATAAACATCATACTCTTTCAATTTCAGACAAAGCCAATGAATACTAATCAGATATTTGGCTCTAAAATGATGACATCAAGTGGGATTTCCTGTACCTATTAGGTTTCCCGCATAGTTCAGTTCTTAAAAGGCCATTGAAATGATCATATCTCAAAAGTTTTCAGAATGACATGAACATGTTTATCATACGCAAAAGGAAATAAAATATTAGCTTGGTAGCAAAATGGATTGATTTCAAGACCTTGCTTGCCCTTAAGCAAACAAGTTTATCTTATGTGATCTCACTACATGAAGTTCTAAGTTTTATTTTACTTTTGAATATACATAAGCTATGAATTATGGGAAGTGATGATATAATTTGTTAGGAAAAGATGTAAATTATAGAGTAAGTAGTTATATGTGTAGATTAACTTTTCACATTCTGCATAATAGCAAACATTGGTTTGATTTTAGATAACAGTGAATCTCTGTTATCTAGACTTGGCTTTATTATTTATTGTGTAATCATGAACTAGCAATTCACTATCTTTACTCCTTGGTATTCTCATGGATGAAATGATAGGCAGTCAACAGTCTAAACAATAGCTTTGTGCTACACAATTCCATCATCTGTGCATTGGTATGGACATAAGTAACCTGACAGAGTTTGGCCATGGTTATGTCTACATTAGAATCTCAACTCCTCAACTCCAAACTTATCTAATTAATGTTATTTGTTGTGCATAATAACAGGATTTACATAAAGAGTTATGATAGATGACTGTATAATTATAATAGAGATGTGGTTGCAATGTTAGACAAGTTTGAGGATTTTAAAAATGACTAATATAAACTCTTTAACTCATCTAAATCCTTCTTTATATAAACCACTATAATTATTCAAATATTGGTTTATTTGGTTGTATTCAGCCAATCAAAACATTACCAAGTCAAAAGGGTCCTATTTAAAAGTTGACCAGAATTTTACATGTACTCAATGTCTAAGAAGGTATCTATGTGTATAGATACAGTCAGATTTTATATAATCCATGGGTTGCCAGTCTATAAGTCAACCCCTTCTTATATTCTATTTTTTCTTTTAGTCCCTGTCTGCCTTTTGGCTATTTCACTGCTTCTTAGCACTTTTACTAGCAAGTGAGCAGTGACATATAGAAGAGGTGAAAATTAAATCAATATTGCTTCTTATGTTAGCAGAACTGATAAGAAAGGGCTTGAAAATACTGTCCAAAATGAAGTCTTTAAACATTTATGAATTACCACTATATCAAATTATCCATATCTCCCTTTACTGTAGAGAATCAAGCGCTAACTCATTTATGATAGAACTTCAATATGTTTACTTGGACAGAAGAAGTATAACACCATGCAGGTGGTTTTCAGCTGCCACTTCATCAAATATTATTATATGAGTAATAATGTCTATATATCAAACACTTACTATGTAGTATAGTTTCCTATGTGCTTTACATTGACCAATTTAATTCATCTTAACTTTTCCATAATATGTTTTGACATCCTGCATTTCCTCTAACTCCATGTTCTTTCTTAATCTTTTGTTTAATAAAAATGACTGTGCAACACAATGGGTTAAATCAGAGGAGGCTGCTCCCTGCTGAGGATAACTGTCTACTGTCCTACAAGCAAATGGTGACACACCAGCTAGGAAGTTATAGGAAGTGATCCAGAAGAAGAGACATCATGCTTTCTTCTCTTCAGTATTTCCCTTATTATGCCCACCTCATGACTTGCTTTTATTTCACCAAAATACTCATATACAAATTGATTCTTAGAAATCAAACCAACATCTTTTATTAGAAAAGGCTAACTCCTTGTTTGGAATCAGGACGAGAGCCTTATTCTGCCCCAAAGCCAGGCTAGCTACATAATTTGCAGGGCCCAGAGTAAAAGAAAAATGCTAAGAAAGTCAATATTTTTTTTCATGGCCTACTGCCACAGTGCACTGTAGATGGATGATCCCCAAGGATCTCAATCAGACATGACAGTCCCTGCACCCAGGCTCCCAGCAGGGGCAAAGAGTGATGATAGAATACAGGACTCTCCCTGCTCCAGTGCAGTGATGCAGCCCAGTTGCAGCCCTGGGCAGGACAGCTAAAGATGCAAAGCAGGTGTGGGGAGAAGGAGTCTGAGTGGGGCATAGGGCGTAAGAATATCAGAAATTGATGGAGAAGTACCCGCCCTGGGGAGGTTAAGGAGAGTAGGAAGCAGAGTTACATGAGCCAAGGCTCTAAGCACCTGGTGCAAGCTCCATTGTCCCATCAACCTTCATTTACAAAACATTAATTGGAAGATAAAATTATTAAGACTTTCAACATGATGAAAAGAGAACATTAAATCCCAAGGCCATTCTGAATGTGGGGACCTATGTTACTACACATAATAAATCTGCCTAAGACAACACTAAGATGAAGAAAGTTTAAATAATTAATCGAAGACCATATATTTGATAAGAGTCAGAGTCTATGTTTTTTACTTTAAAACCCATATCTTTCTACTCTGTTACCCTGATTATCTGACATAAAACTTAATGTGGTACTTATTATACCAGTATTCTCTATTATCATAAGATTTTTGTTTGATGTATGCTTTCTTCCAGAAGGGGCATGACTAGAAACTGTTTATTTCCATTAGTATAGAATATCAGTGATAACTCTTTTGATTTAATCAACACCTTGCATTAGGTTAGGAAAAACAAAGGAACTTCTTACAGAGACAAAGGATTTATATCTCAGACAATAAATGGGTTTCAAAAATGGATTGAAGCTGGGCATAGGGAACCGATGAATTTTCTCTCTTACTCCGTTCCTTTCTGCATGTCGGCTTTTTGAGTATTTCTATATGAGTCTTTCTATTGCTTCTTTTCAAAAGTTACAGATGGAATTTGTTCAATACACACTTCCTGAGTTTTGATATCACTGGTCCTGTCACCTAAGAGAGAATGACATACTATTTTTATTCTCAATTCTAAATCCTCAAGAAAGGGATTGATTGACATATTCTAGGTCATAATTACCCCACCCCTATGCTTTAAGAGCAGCTATTCAGGAGTATTAATATATTAAGGAAAGGACTTCATGGAGCTGCCCAGTAACTATATGTGTGAAGAGAACAGTTCCTAGAAATGAGAGGCTGACAGGCAAGCCTGGATGACAGGTTGACTGACAGGCTGACAGGTCCCACTGTGGATGGGGCAAGGCTCCATGGCATAAGATCTTATTAAATTTATTATGAAATTTTGTGGTGGCATCACTCATTCCTCAAATCCAAATATATTTTTGAAACATCACAATAACTTTGCTCTATTTCTCAACTTTATACAAGAATCTGGATGACTTTAACTAAGCTTCACATCAGACCCTATTTATACAAAGAGCAAAATTTCTGTCATTTTCATTTGTGGTGTATTTGTGACCTGACAGGCCTCCCATCCCTCTTGATGATATACTTTATTGAAAGAGTAAAAATGCTGGAAGGTGAAATACAATGCAGACCATCCCGTAGCTATCAATGCCATTTTAGTTCCTGCTGGGATTTCCAGTTTGTCAGAAATTGCCAGAATTCAAGAGAACTATTTAAACTATGTGTATAGCCTACATACCAACTGGGGCCACTGGGTACACAAGAAACCTCTAAGAGCAGTGTCAAATGTTTCATGTGAAACAATACCTACTGCCAGAATGTTACTGCTGTCTAAGGAGAGCTACATTAAAGGAATTATGCTCCTGAGGTCTATATGAAAAACACAGCCTCTGTGAACCTGAATTTCATCTGCTTATATAAAATTTCAGATTACACACTTCTCTAGTATATGTTCTCAGGCTTTGCAATAAAAGCTGGGTGCTTTGTGATGGAATTTTGAAGCATAATACTGATCTTTTTGGCAGAAATGATGTGTCTTCAAAGTTTTATATCATGCTTTTTTATTTTGTAGCTTCAGTGAGTACATTCTACATCATGTCAACTTCTCCATTTATAAATTTTCCTGAAAGTCAAAACTTTCATTACTTTTGTGCAATATTTGCATGCATGGTCTTGATTTGGGGGAATACTTTGTTTCTTTATAAAAAGATTTAGAGCACCATTAGTCCTTATTTATTTACTCATAATCCTTGGTTAAGTTATCACATACCTTTGGAAACAAGACAAAGTCTATCAGGCCAATAGAATTCACTGAGGCCACAAAAAATTATTAACATTACCAAATCATGCTGAGAAAATATCCAGAATCTCAGATCTAGTAGAAGGAATTTCCATGATACCACACTCTTATCTCCACTTTATAACAGCTAAGCAGTATTTTTTCAATGTGAAATTTTTGAAGTCTGCATTGGTTAAATTTTAATAAATTTTAAAGGTAAGCCACTTGTAAAGATATAGTGATTGAAAGACAAACAATAAAAACAACCCATGGGGGGCTTCCCTCGTGGCGCAGTGGTTGAGAATCTGCCTGCTAATGCAGGGTACACGGGTTCGAGCCCTGGTCTGGGAGGATCCCACATGCCACAGAGCAACTAGGCCCGTGAGCCACAACTACTGAGCCTGCGCGTCTGGAGCCTGTGCTCCGTAATAAGAGAGGCCGCGATAGTGAGAGGCCCATGCACTACGATGAAGAGTGGCCCCCGCTTGCCACAACTAGAGAAAGCCCTCGCACAGAAACGAAGACCCAACACAGCAAAAATAAATAAATTAATTAATAAACTCCTATCCCCACCATCTTCTTAAAAAACAAACAAACAAACAACCCATGACTGGTTTTTTGTATAATCTTGGGCTCAAATTCCAGTTCTTAAACTTCCTAATTCTCTGCTGTTGAATAAGTTACTGGTCTCCATATTTTTTCATCAGTCAAGTGGGGGAAGGCTGATTACATCTGCCCTGTGTAAAGATCAAATAAGAGATTATCTGAGTACTGCTGTTCAGCTTCTCCACACTCTTATGCACACAGATTGTATGCAGATACCTTCTTTTCTCACTTGTTGAAGTCCATCTTGTACCAGTTGTGAAATACTTTGAATATATATAAATGCCTATAGCCACGACCTTGGATACATCAGATACTCAACACAGTGTAAACATGGTGCCTAAACACAGCACTAATTATTTTGTTCTATACATGTAGAAAGAATCTTTGAGGTAAATCCCTCATCAAGAAAGAATGACATGCATCAAGACACAGGGTATTAATAAGTAATTCTTGCATTAATTTATATATTACTAGTGATTTGTCACATAGTGTTATTCACTGAATATATTTATTCTGTCAGGCATCATTTCAGACACATGCCTGGGCATTGGTTGTGATGATTACCTGTGAAACATTCACAATATTTTCATTGTGAAAATTACAGTCATTGTGAGGTGAAGCTACTCAAACTACTAATCTCTATATTTGTCTGAGTCCCATTATGTACTAACTTAAAATGAAATGAAGGAAGAGTATAATTGTTTTGCCTTCCATTCGTTGGAAAGATGGTAGAAAAACAGTATTTAATTTAAAACTACTGACTCTGAAATTGATTAGTTCTGAATCGTGGATAAATAATAAATTATTTAAAACCTGTTGAGCCCTTATTACACATCAAGCCCTGTTAAGTATTGTATCATGTACTGCACATGTAATTTTTAATTTACTTTTCAAACAATCTATGACATAGATAAATTTAATTATCTCAATTCACATATAAGAAAACTGTTTTGAAAATATACCAAACTTGGCCAGGGTTCTATGATTATAAGAGAGGAAATGAGAGTTGAATCTAGGTGTCCGTAACATGAAAAAACACACTATTTTCTGCTTTGTGTTACTATCTCTGTGTGTAATACATATAGTATTGCTTTTTAATATTAAACTTAATTTAAAAATAGTAAGTAAATTGAGGATACCTTTTATTTGTTTTAAAAAAAGGCAAATTATTGCCTCGTATCAATTTCTCAAATTCTGAAAAACACTCTGTAGACATTCCAGTAAAAATGTAAATTTATGCTATTCTCTCCCTCTGAGACTACAATGAGTGCAGAAATATATAAGCTGAAAACAATAAATAAGGAGAAAACTGACACCATCAGAAGACAGGAGATATTATCAGATTTCTTTTAGTGGGAAAGTAAATGAAAAGTTTTTGGTAATGGACTTAGGAAATTTCATCTCTATTAAAATCAACTCAGCTACCTTTCCAGTTGTGAGGCCAAAATCCTTGTTATCTTCTGGTCTTCTCTTTATCTCACACCATACGTCCAATATCTCATCAAATCCTAACTTTAAATATATCCCAAATTCCAGTGTTTCTTCTCACTTCCCTCACTAGGAAGCCACCATCAAACAAGCCACTGTCTTCTCTTGGTGAGGTGATTGCAATCACCTCCAAGCTGATCTCCCAGATTCTACCACCCTTGCTCCCTGGAGTTGGCCTATTCACAACACAGTAATCTGTATAATCCTGTTAAATGTTTGGCACATCATGCATTTCTCTGTTCAAACCCTCCAGTGACTTCTCCTTTCTCTCAAAGTAAAAGGCAGTATACCTTGCAGTGTCCTGGGACACATTTCAGGTAGGAAATATTCAAACCTCAAGGTCAAAGAGAAAATCTGAACACCTCTCAGCAATGGAAAACAACTAACAAACAAAGCAATGATGATAACTCAGGTTTGCATCTATTTCCTATTAACAATTGATATTATAAAATATGAATATAAGCACTAAAAGAATAAGAAATTGGAAATGTTTAAAAAGGGGAAAATTGGGAAAGAAAATGAGAATCTACATTTAAAGCATACTACTTTGTCTATTAATTAACTGTAATTTTTGGCAAAACATTTACATTCTATGGATTTTAGTTTCATTGAGTTTTGATGGTTCTATCCTATGATTTTTTTTTCCCTATATGACTGCTTTGTTCATTATGTAGAAAATTATTTCTGGTTTGATAGTTCTTACATTATCCATTGAAAATAAGCCATAAAATTAAAATATTATTACAGATTTAAAGTCCCAAATTTCCAAATTTTCTTCAGAGAAGCATTATATACATTATATGTACCATTTTATGTACCAACAATGTACCATTGTTACTTCTTAACTTTCTTATCAACTCTGAGTTTTTTCTTCTCATTTTGGCCTAATCCTGGGAGTATCTATTCATCTCTTTTTCCCCCAGAATATAATCCAGCTGCTAATAAATGCTTTCTGGACATTTCTGATCTAAATAGTCCATCAATATTTTCTGCCTTAATGTGTTTAAAACTAGACTTACTCTCTTTCTACCCCAATCTAGGGTCTTCTCCTGTTGTTGCACCTTCTGTCAAAAACATCACTATTTTCTGAGTATTCAAAACCTCTATGGTTACTTTTTTGACTTTTTGTTTTCCTTCTTTCCTAGCAGAGTTATTTCTTTATCTGGTGTGTATTTACTGTGGGCTTAGCATTCCACTGGTGTAAAAGATATGGAAACTAGATATGCTCACTAGAAATTCTCTATTTTTTGTAGATCAATATGCAAATAATTACAATACAATAAAGTGAATATTGAATAAACAATAAATCAATTTGCAATAAAGCAGTATGTGATTATAAAAGAAGTAAGGATTGTCTTTGTCCCTATGAGAATATCATATATATAATCTCATTTAATCTCCCAGGTACCATCAGAGTAGACTTTTTGCAATATAGTTCTTAGATCAAGTAGATCTGCCATTAAAACTTTAGGGATTCACTTTGCCAAGAAAATCAAATAAAATTATGTACTGAATATTCAAGACACCTATGGTCTGGATCTTTTTTCCAAGCCTCATTTCACACTATTTCCCCAGTAAAAATCATACATGCGATTTATTAAAATATTTGCCTTTCTCTAATACTCATACTTTTCCTTATTCATGCATTTTCTCACTCTATTTTATTAACTATCAGTAGCTTTATCTTTCAAGGAGCTACTAAAACCAACCAATTCCTGAAGTTTTCCCTGCTTATAATAATAAGAAATCATCTATTCCTTCTCTTAACTTGTATAATGGTTTATATGCATCATTCCTAATGTGCTTATCACATCACTCTTTGGCATATTTTATTACATACCCCTTCTGCCCTACAAAATAATATGCCTCTTGTGAGTAGGTGTCATTCCCTGCTTCTTCTTAAATACATATTTGTACTTAGAGACTTTTGATCAAAATCCCCTTTATAAGCTTAAGACACAACACTAACCATGATTTCATTATTCTTCCTCACATTGTGGATAAAAAATGAAAAACAAACTGTGATTTTTAACTATTGCTCTCAATTAAATGAAATCACAAGCTGGGTGCAGCCTTCTGAAAGAAAAGATAAATTTCACCTTATTTCAACAACTGAAACATATAATGCTTATAAAGGGAAATGTTTTAACAAATATTGTATTCCTCTGCTGTTTCTTTCACTTATTGAAAAGAGAGAAGCCTGCTTATTGACCCTGTCTTACTCAATGAGGCAGTGGGGTTACAGTTGGGCCTCACCATGGCCAATCATTTCTGCCATGAAAAGTGGGCAATACGCTTTCCCCCACATCAATGCCCAATATGTTGACAAAACCTTCAGGTTCATTCCTGCCTATTATTTGTGCAACTATTCCTGCCAGATAGTTCTGCTGTGGAAAGAACTGAATATGTTTCCCAAGGGGAGGTTGGAGCCACATAAGTAAGGGGTAACCCTGAATGTAATTTAAATATTATTTGAGGTAGCTTAAAAGGGGGCAGTAGAATAATACCTTGATACTACTAAGTCTTTCATTGTCATTTTTTTCTAATTTAATAGAATCAAAATTAAGCCTGTATCAGTGATGGAACTCACATCTGATTGTTTTCAATTACCCAATCCAAGCACCAGCATAGCACTTTGTATGTCAAGGACACATAGTAATTGCTGATGACAATTAATTTGATAATTAAAAATAAAAATTTTAATTAGTTTTTATTTCCATATTCATTTCTTCTGCTTATCATATTTAGATTGATAAAAATTATTGTGTTTATGCAAAAGACCATGCTGACTTCTATCATTCTTCTTTAATTCTTTGTAATGATTTTTTAAATCAACAACAACAGAATATTTTAGTCACAGAATTTTTAAAAAGATGTGGGACATGTATGCACTGAAGTTAAGAGGTCTTAAGAAAGAAAAAGGAAATCAAGAATTGATTTTGTTGTTTTGTTTGAAGTCTAACAGAGTATGTGACCCTGACGCATACACGCTCTTTCTCTCTTTGTCCCTCTCTTTGTAATATATATGTCTGTGTGTGTCTGTAGGTGTATATGTGTGTGTGTATTAGATGGAAACATAGAAAGTGACCCTAAGAAAAGCAAGAAAAAAAGACACAGGGACCCAGAAGAAATAGCACAAAATATACCTTAGAAATGAAGAGAAGTTTTGGTGGACACTGAAGAAAAGTCTAAGTTACATAAAAGCTGCTTTGGTCACACCTTGAATGCATACTTGGGTTGTAGTCTTCAGAGGCTCTCATCACTTGTTTGGTCTGCTTTTGAAATGCTAATAATATCTTTAGAGTCCTCAGTCCATTTGGAACCTGAAGGACATTAAAGCATTCATTTTCAAACTTCACAGTTGGTTTTTAGATAAAAGTTTATTCTCTATGACATCAAGGAGTTTTTGTACAAGCTGGCAATGGAACAGATATCTCCTGCATCGGCAGGCGGACTCTCAACCACTGCGCCACCAGGGAAGCCCGGGACAAATAGTTTTTAATCTTCTTTGGCCACGTATATGTTGGTCGATTTGCCACCTGTGCCAGTCCCTTTGAAATGAAAATTTGCCTGATTGTCTCATTTTATTAAAGATTAGGGTGGTCTCATTCCTTTTTTTTTTTTGAATTTTTGAATTTTATTTATTTTTTATATAGCAGGTTCTTATTATCTATTTTATACATATTAGTGTATATATGTCAATCCCAATCTCGGTCTCATTCTATAGTGCTTGAAAGCTACATTGAAACTAGTATTAATTTCATTATTATGAGCTATTTTTCCAAATCAAGTACAAATATTTTCATCTCGTGTGGATAATGGACAATATGATCTAAGGATAACTGTGTAAATTAAAACCCGTCAACGTTGTCTGTTTTACTATAAAATAGACTATAACCATTGCTTGTAGTTCTTTAAGAGCCTTATTTAATCTTCTAGACTATAAATAAAATGTCCACAACAATCTTGCAGAGGTATGTGTGCTTTTGTACGTACTCACACCATATGGGGCTTTATTTTCTGAGATACACTGCTCTATATTTACCTCAGTCTAAGAGAAATTCATTTCTTTCCTATAGTGCATTCATTCATTCATTCATTGAAATAGCACATACTTATTTGAAGTAAACTAAGTAAAAGGGAGAGGACATGATACTAATATCTCAAAATCTAGCAAGGAAGAAATTTGAGGAAAAGTAAGTAATCATAAGATAATGTAATGTTTCCTGCATACTGTTGTGCCATGACCTTCCTGGAGAACACAGAGAAAGAAATTAATGACTTTGATGGTATGAATCTGGGAAGGTATCATAGAAAATTTAGTAGTCAAATAGACTATGAAAGATAGGAAGGATTTCACCTGTAAGAGATACGAGAAAAATTATTTCAGTAAGTAAAGGACCTATATTTTCCATTGGAAAATTACCTTTCTCCATTTTGTATTTTGTCTAGCAATTCATAAAACTGTGGTAATCCCTCAGCACTAGAAAATATAGGAATATGACCCAGGCCAGGTCAACCTAAATCTATTTCCCTGCAACTTGAATACTAATCATAACAACTCAAGGTATCCTGAAAATAATTCTCTGATAAGAACTTACATTAGCTTGTGCTAATTGGATTCCCAGAAAACCTCTGGTTTTTATTGTTTATGAAGCCAGATTCTATTTAACTATGATTCAGTGAGATACTCAACATTTTTCTTTCTCACTCAGATATAAAAAAGAAATAAATGAAAATATTTTTAAAAAGTAAAGAAAAAACTAACATCAGAGATAAATATTTCCTTCAAAAAAATGAATCAGCAGGCTAGATAGAGCTGAGGAAATCATCAGTGAATTTGAAGATAGGTAAATAGAAATTATTGAAACTGAAAAAGAGAAAAAATATTGATAATGTATATAAGATGTGAATAAACATCAAATGGTATAAAGATATATGTAATTTAAAGTCTCTGAGAAAACAGGGTAGAAGAAATATTTAGAGAGAGAAACGCCCGTGATTTTCAAAAATTAATGAAATTCAATAGACAACATAACCAAGAATCTCAGCAAACACAAACAGGATTAAAAAGAACAAACAGGTAACAGAAAACAACCAATCAAAAAATTAAAATGTCTAGACACATCATATTCATATAGCTGAAAAGAGAAACTTTTTAAGACATCCAAATAGGGAAACAGGGAATTGTATGCTAAAGAACAAAAATCAGAACTATAGCATATTTCTTATCAGAAACTATACAGGATGGAAGATAATAGAACCACATCTTTCTGTTTTGAAAGAAAAAATATTTAATCCCAGAATTCTTTACCTGGTGAAAATATTTTTTCATAAATGAAAGTAAAATGAAGACGTTACTCAGAGAATCAAACCTGATAGAATCTATTGCCAACAGATATGCACTACAAGAAATGTTAATGTTCTTCAGAAAGAACAGTATGATACCAGATGAAAATTTATATCTACATAAATAAAGAACATAAGAAATAGTAAAAATAAGTTAAATATAAAAATCATTTTTTTCTGTTGTCTAATGCAAAAAAACCTAAAGATGTGCTACGTCTGTTATGTGTACAAAAGTAAAATGAATGACATTGATAACAAAGAATGGATAGAACAACATGAAAAAATATAAGGTCTTCCACTGTATGTTAAATGGCTATATGAAGGTAGACTGTGATAAACAAAAATGGAGAAGAACAAATGCAACTGTAAAAAACAACTAATATGTGAACAATGAACAAGAGGAATTTAAAATTAAAAACATAAAACCATTAACATTAGCACTCAAAAATTACTTAGATATAAATCAAACAAAACATGTGTAAGATATATATAAGGAAAATTATAAAACTCTGATGAAAGACATAAAAGAAGAAGTAAATAAATGGAGAGATATTTCATATTCATGGATAGGAAGACTCATTATTGTCAAGTTGTCATTTCCCAAGTCAATCTATAATTTGAATTCAATCCCAATCAAAATCCCTGAAAATTATATTCTGGATATCCACAAACATTCTCAGTTTATATGGAGAGGCAAAAGGCCCAGAATAGCTAATGTAATATTGAAAGAGAAGAACAAAGTAGGAGGACTGACTCTACCCAACTTTATGAAAGCTATAGTATAAAGCTACAGTAATCAAGACAGTGTCTTATTCATGGAATAATAGACAAATATAATAAAGTGTCAGAAGTGTCAGAAAAATAACATTTTTTTTCTTTTGTCTCGCCTCCATCTGGCTAGAGCTTTCAGCAGTTCTACAGATATGAGTTTTCTCTTATCTCCAAACTACACACAAATATTTTTTTAAGAGCTGAATGTGTTACGTACATGATTGTGGACAGTAGTTATCTTTTGATGAGGGATGTGAAAAGCCAAAAGTTTCTAGGAATAAGGATGGTTAGAAGACAGATACTTGTGACTCCCTATCAAGGAGTGGACCTACTGATTCATATTCTCAGCAAAGGACCATATGGGCATATACCTACTTGTTTTCAGGGGAAGAAACAGTCTTTGGCAGGAGTTGGTGACCAGTATAGGTCAAAAATAACAAGATTAAAGAGTACAGAAATGTAAAGTTCCTGGATGTTCAGAAAACCAGAGGAGTGATTGGGGAGAAAGCCGAAATGGAGAATTTTTTTCATGAAAATTTTTCTCATGGCTGTTGTAACACAGACTCAGATTTAGTTTGTTTTTAGAAAAATGGAATGATGTGATACAAATATAATGATGAGCATTATTTGTCATTACAGGAAGTAGAATACAGTAGCTCTATGTTTTCAAATGATCTATCCTCACTAAAAAGGAGAGAAAGAATTGCAGCATGATTTAAAATCTGAAATTCCTCTCCTTCTCCATCTCTCTTCTCCCACTTACATAACTGTTCTGAATAACTTCAGTTATCCCAACACACACACACACACACACACACACACACACACACACACACTTCATTGACAGTGATGCCAAGAAACAAATGCTCTAATTAGATATATTCAAAAGCTTGTGTAAAGAAATGGAATCGAGAGATTTCCATTTATGTTTTTAAAAATGTAATACATGGAGTAATAAAGTGTTTTCACATGACCCTGATGCTGTAAAGGTGTGATTATGCTGTTTAATTTGTATCATCGCAACATATAATTTTTCACATCTGGCTGACGAGCTTTTTGTAATTATAACTCTATTTGGACAAAATTTATAGACCTATACCTATTTATAGGTTAGGATAATAAAAATAAAAGATAAATTATTGGTTATAGTAGTAATATCAGATGTTTCCCTTGATTACAAAGCTATGGCATGGGCTTCCCTGGTGGTGCAGTGGCTGAGAATCTGCCTTCCAGTGCAAGGGACACGGGTTAGATCCCTGGTTGGGGAAGATACCGCATGCTGCAGAGCAGCTAAATCTGTGCACCACAATTACTGAGCCTGCCCTCTAGAGCCCATGAGCCACAACTACTGAGCCCACATGCCACAACTACTGAAGCCCGCATGCCTAGAGCCTGTGCTCCACAACAAGAGAAGCCACCACAATGAGAAGCCCGCACACTGCAACAAAGAGTAGCCCCCGCTTGCCGCAACCAGAGGAGAAGCCCGCACACAACAGCAAAGACCCAACGCAGCCAGAGACAATAAATAAATAAAATAAAATAATAAATTAAATAAATTAAAAACAAAAAAACCCAAAGCTATGGCAAACATATTCCAGTATGTCCATAAGGAACCAAGAATCAGTAAATTAAGATTATAATCTTCATTAAGAATTTATCATCTTAGTGCATCTATCAAAGTTGTGGTTAGTCAGATATATTATCAGTTGCTGCTAATCTATGAAATTTAATCAAAAGGTAAAATAATGCTGACTTGCTCTAGCTATTTGCCAGTCTTAATTGACCTTTCCAGTCATTTCAATATTACTTCATTTTGAACACTGTTATATAACTAAGTCAAAGATGGTCTCTGTATATTGCCCCTATATTATTTATTTCTTTACTGCAGGCTGAGATCTATCAGTAAAAAGACTTGCTGGTGTCAAATTCAAATTTTTACATGTCAAAGAAGAGGTTGCTTAAAATATTGTCAATTTTTGTCTTTATCATACTATTATTGCATTATGGGCATTTCTTTTACATTTTATTACATTATATTGTAATTTATTTCTTATATTTGTTTTCTGTACTAGATCATGGCCTATGGAGGAGCCATGTCTGAGCAATTTGATTTTCTAATACCTTGTATAATTCATATTGCATAGTAGACTCTAAATAATGAATATATGAACATGAAACATCATTATATTTAATGATATGTATGTCTATATAAATATGGATGTATTATAGATATGTGTGTGTGTTGTGTGTACTAAGGCTAAGAGCCCAGACACTGCAATATTCTTTACATAGTATCAGTCCTAACATATGTGGGCTTGTCATTGAAATGCTGACATGTCACACTCATGTGAGTCATTTATCTTTTCTAAGACAAATCTCCTTCATTATAAACTTTTAAAGCTAGGTTTTTGGTTAAGTATAGTGTGGAAGCTAAATCTGTGTATCTGTGTAGAAAGAAAACCAGATGACATATTTCATACATAATTGAAAATATTAAGATAACAATGGATTTTATTCTATTTTTAAATTTTTTAAATATAAGACTTCAGATTGTACTCAAGTTCATGTATGTCAAAAATAACAGATTATATACAATCTAAGCTAATTGATGGTTTCCATGTGTCTTCTACACTAAGAAATGGTATGAGACTTTTGAAAAACTTGTGTAGCATGTGAAGGGGGATAATGTTGGGCATAAGTTGGAGTAGCTTAGTCTTTTCCTAGTGCACTGTTCACTATATGCTACACAGTTGGCTTCAAATAAGTTTTGAATTACATATGAACAGGTAACATCATAATATGTATTATTACAGTAGTACTGATTGACACCTAGATATCAGAAAATTGGCTAGAGTTTGGCTGATCAAGTAGACATAAAGCTTAAAAGCTGAGAATTGACTAACAATTGCATTCACATAGAATGTGGGAGCTATTAGAAACATCTCATTATTTAGGGAACATAGTGTTGGATTGCACTAAACTCATTTAGTTAAGTATTATGTGGAAAGAGGTGTAAGCATAAATCTTGTATATCTTAAAATTTTTTGTTTTCACTTCATTGACCTTCCTCCAGTAGCCATCCTGGCACTGACAATGAGAAACAGTGATAAGAGAAAGTCAGGAACCTTAGCACTGACATCTTTGAGCTGGTGTATCTGCTCAGCATTCCAACTTCGAAATTTCTTGTCATATGATAGAAAAATAAAGCACTCTGTGTATATTTTGGCCACTATTACATGGGTTTATTATAACATGTGAAAATAAAATCCCTAACAAAGATAGTGTATGTATGAGTGTGTGAGTTATATGTGATATGTTACATGTGTATAGTAGACATGTTTATAGATGACTATAAGAGTATGAAAAATGCCGAAGGATGTATTTTCAATTGGTGATACAGATTGTGTTGGGATGGTGCAGGCATGATATCAATTGGAAAGAACTTCATAGATGAAGTGATGTATGATGCACATCTTTAAGAAGGTTATAGCCAAGTAGTAGTAGAAGAGAAGGGTAAGTAAATGTTAGCAAGCACATTGAGCAGTGGATCAGATGGCAAGGATGTCAGATCAATTTTCTAGTGGTTAAAAGAAATAGACAATCAGCGGAACAGGACATCAGGTTTCTACCATGTATATACTGAAACAGAACTGAAAAATTGTGTAAAGATAAAGTTTACTTTTTTCAAAAGCTTCCTTCAAATATTTTCATGGTGTTCAACATTTCTATATAAAACCCAAAGGAGAATTTCATGCTCCTGTGGCTTTACAAGGCCATTTCCCACCTCCCCATCTCCAGGATAAATCCCTGAAACATGCCATTGGAATTTAAACTAAGTCTAAATGAGACAATACTTTGTTTAATGAAATGTTATTCTAACTTGAAAGGAAGAGATAAAGAAAAAAATAAGAGAAGAAAGAAGAAAGGAAGATAAGAAGGAAGAAAGGAAGGAAAGAAGGAAGATAGAATAAAGGAAAGAAGGATGAAGTTGTAATTTGGCTGAAAACACTTAACAATACTTTGAAGAGTGAATGCTCAATTTTGCCTTAATAAATTCAGCTACTCCACAACTCCCATTCCATTGTAGTCCTACCAATTTAAAGTTATAAAGGCCAAGAATACTGTTAAATGCATTGACTTTGATCTTTACTTACAATTCTATGAATAGCCTCTAAAATTGACTAGTAAATAGGGATAAAGTTGCCTCCTACAGGAAAGTGCACAGAGAAAATTGAAAACCAATAGAAAACTGAAAACGACTTTGATAACATCTCAGTCACTCTGCAGGGTTACTTAGCCTCAGAACATTTGCTAATTCATATAAATTATCTTTGAAATATTCCAACCATTGAAATAAAATGAAAATAGCTACTAACTTTATTTACATGGCATGAGTTGAGTTACTTTTAGCATGCCAAATAACGAAAGAAAAAACTCTATCTGATAGCAAAAACTCTTATTAGAATCTTAATTTCTGCATTCAGCTCTGGGTGGATTTGCATATTTGTATACAAAGTCATTTATGAGTAAAACTTCAAATATGTGAGATGCTAATTCTATGAATTCTGTTAGGTCGCTAGGTTGGACACTAGTAATGCATATAGGTGCATTGAGTTGAGAAATAATGCAGTCTACACATTGTACTGCATGGGCATTTTCTACCTTCGTTTTTGAAGAGGAAAAAAATACTTAAGTTGTGTTTGGAAATGATATCATTCAGTGCACATCACACAGTTTGTTCTACTTATGTATGCATCACATTTGTTCTTTGGTGAGTTACTAATGTTTTGATGAGTATTGCATAATTGTCTAATTGTCATGTTAAATCTAAAAAATATCTTTAAAACCAGTAGGTTTCCTTGTTTATCATAACTGCCCAACAGGGTGAGCAGTTTGGACTGTTTTCAATGACTAATGCCTTTAACACACTGTGAAATGCTATGCATCCCCTGTGTCCTCTCCACTACTCCCCAGACTGAAGAGTTCCTGAAGAGGTTTATTAAATATTAGGTAGCTGAGTCTTTGGATGGTGCACAATTATTCTTGCACATCTTAGACAGCATTTTACTTTATTTTTCATTTGGAAACTCATTTTAATGTTGATGGTAAGAAAAGAATCATTCAATTCTTCAGAATTTAATTGTTGGCCATCTTGATCTAAGATATTTAGTGAACACATAGATAATAATAGTTCAACTATACAAGGTACCTATGTGACATATCTCATAGATATGCAGGGAATTAATGTTATATAGTAGAAAGAACAGTGAGCTATGACTCAGGAAGCCCTGTTGCTAATTAAAACCTGTTTTTAAACTAGCAGAGCCTTTCTATATCTGCAAATGGGTACTGTAATGCTGGCTATAATTCACAGATTTACTATAAAGAATATTCTAAATAATATATGCAAAGATTTTGGAAATTTTAAAGGGGCTTTTATAAATTCCACCAATCATCTTTATTAATGTTTTCATTGCAATTCATACTCTTTAAATTTCCAGACAATAGCTTGAGGCCATTCTTTCTCTCTGATAGCCTTCCGTGTGTTTTAGTATTATTAAAAATCTTAAATATTAATAGTTAATTGATTAATGTGTTTTATGCTAATTATTGAGATTTAGGGATATCTAAATCAGCATAGTAAGCCTGTGGAAATCTTTTTTGACTGTAGACTTTTCTTGTTACTAGTGTTAGCAAAAACCAAACTGTATCTGCAGTGTGGTCCATGGACTAAAATGTTGTTGTGATTTACCATTATTTTTATGAATCCAAGACAATCACATGCAACCATATGCATAAATTGTACAGAGAAATTGAAATTCTGTTATTAACTTAAGGCAACAAACCTGAGTTACTTCCCTCTTGAGGGAGAAAATAATTGAGTTACTTAATTCAAGTCACATAGTTATTGATCACATGGTATGTAATGCACTCTGCTGTATAATTGCAAGCTTCTAAGTCCTATGAGGACCACTGTGCTAAAGTGTTTGTATGAAAGTACCTACTGTTTCAGATTTATTCTTATCTTTTCTCTTTTTTTAATTTCACAATGTAGCTTAATTTCTGTATTCTCATTTTAAAAAAATTTCTAATCTCAGGTCAAGAACTTTGAAAGGGTCTGAGATTTTGACTATTTCTAACTAATAAGTTAGCTGCAGACTCTGGCAAAATATGCAAAACTTCTGGGTAGGGAGATGAAAACTTTATTGCACACAGTACCACAGGTTGCATGAATATCATCATTGCCTTGGTTCCGTGGTTCCCCTTCCTCTACAGGTCCCATGAATATAAAAAAGAGGTACGCAGTTGATACCGCTCACGCAATGGTTTTGCTTCATAATTGATTAACTCCAAGTTCAGGGGATCTGAATCCTTTCTAATGGGCTGCTTCCCTGCCCTTTGGCCCAAAGGGACACTCTATTTCTGTCTTTCAAGGCTGTTTGCTATATATATATCCTTGAAAAATAGAAAAAGGGCAATAAGTATCTCTGCTCACAGATATGCAAACCTATGAGAGACCATGAAGAGTGTCTCCCAAGATATTATAACATTTATTATGAAACAATAAGCATAATATTATCTGAATTTGAGCTATGTTTCTGTTTGGATGTGCTAATATATGTACTGCTATAATAAGCAACACATGAATTATCATTTAAATTACTGGGTCCAAAGTGTGTTTGCAGGGGGCGTCCATCTTGACACATGCTTCAATATCACCTACACGGGAAGATTGGACAGGATAACTCATTTACTGGCTCTTAATGCTTCTGCTTGGAAGTGGCATATATTACTATTTATTTGTATGTCATGTCACAGTCACACTTAACTTCCTAGGAGGTAGGAGGCACAGTCTTATCATGTGTCTGAAAGATGACCAGCACTAATAACAAGTCTACATGTGCATGGAAAGAAGAGAGAATTCTTATATTTGTAATCAGATCTGGTGATGACCACCAAAAACTTCCAATTTTATGGTTTATATGATATTGTTGCTTTCATACATAGTCAACAGAAGAGGAGAAATAAAAAGCAATTCCTGTTTGGGAACAGAGAATCTCTTCTTTGAGAATGAGAAAATTCTGACTTCCTTGCAGTTAGGAAGTCAGAATTTCTTTTCCCTTTGTGCCACAGGACCAAAACTGCCTGCCATAGTAATATGTAAATATTGTAAAATATCAGCTTTTCAGAATAAATACATAGTAAATATCGCTCTATCATCATTCCGCTGTGATAATATATTCCCACTTGCTTTCACTTTACCATTCTACTCACTCTACTACCTAAACTTCTCTCTATCCACCTTGAAGAAGTCTTTGGAAACAGTATTTAAAACTGTAATACCATTCTGAGTTCCAGACCTTGACTTAAATCAATTTTCAAGAGCATTAGATAAGCAGAAATTGTTTTTGTTTTCATATTACAATATAATGAAATTCTTGAACTACTTTTTCTTAAGAATATAAAGAGATAAAATACCATAAAAATGAAGAGTTGAAAAATACAGGGATCATTACTAATCTGATGAAAAGCTATTCCTCAGGCCCAACATTTTATGGAGTTGAAAAGATTTCAAAATTGCTAAATAGCTACAGCAAAGACAGCAGAAGTTAGAACTATTTGTGACATGATGAAATGTCCTTGAGGTATTAAGTATACAAATAGAGAAAATACATCTTTGTATGTTAAATTGTAGAATTTTGCATATTAAAACTATGTCATTATTATTTTGTTTAAATTTTAGGAAAATTCTTGCTTACATACAAAATAAAATCATTACACAAATTGCAGTATATTTTGCAGCAAGAAATAGTTGTTGTGTTTTTTAAATTGACTTTTGAATTATTAATAATAGATACAATATTTATATATTTTAAACAAGGAAGCAATAATGGAAAATGCATTGTTAAGGTCTCATTGAGTATACCAGGGATTATAACCTTCAGAGAAAGTAGGGATAGCTATAAGCACTTTGAAATCATTAAAGGATAGCTCAACTTATATGAAACTAAAACTAATGCTATTACTCTAAAGCAAGCATTGGTAGTCATATTGTCTATCCTGGTCCTCTTCTTACCTATCATTTCTTCTCACTCATCCTTTCTTTGTCTCATACCATTCTCAGTTCCATGCTTTTTTCCTCCCTCCCTCCCTTCCTTCCTTCCTTCTTTCCTTTTTGGATGCTTTCTTTCTCATCTGCTATGGCAGCATTGCTATCGTATTAGTGTCTATTGCTGCTGTAAGAAACCACCATAAGCTTAGTGTCATAAAACAACAAAAAGTAATTCTCATATAGGTCTGGAGGTCAGAAGTGAAATGAATTTCATGGGGCTAAAATCAAAGTATTGGTAGGACTGCATTATTTCTAGAGGGTCTAGATGAGGATCTGTTTCCCTGCTTTTTCCAACTTCTAGAGGTTACGCACATTCCTTGACTTGTGGCCACCAGCCAACAATTGTATTATTCCAATCTCTGCTTCTAGTCATCACATCTTCATCTTTAATTCTAATTCTCCTGCCCCTTTATTTACTTGTGCAGAGCCCTGTGATCTCATTGGGCCTGCCTGAGTAATACAGAATAATCTTCTCATCTTGCTATCCTTAACATAATCATATTTGCAAAGTCCCTTTTGCCATATCCATAGGTTCTGGGAATTAAAACATGAAAATCTTTGGTTGGCCGTTATTCTGCCTACCATATAAAAGAAAATGTCTGTATTGGTCCCGATTCTCTAGAAAAATGGAACCAACCGTGTGTGTGTGTGTGTGTGTGTGTGCGTGTGTGTGTGCGTGTGTGTGTGTGTGCAGAACGTGCTAGTATAGAAGGCCATGATAGTGGTGATAATCCTGCATGCAGTAGCCTATAGGACTTGCTTTGAGTATACATATGGTACTTGGGGATATGCAGAAATAATCATTGAGGAAAGGCACTAAGATGGTTAATTTGATGTGTCAATTTGACTAAACCACAATTCTCAGATATTTGGACAATCATTACTCTAGGTGCTTTTTGTGAAGGTGTTTTTGGTTGAGGTTAACATTTAAATTGGTAGAATCTGAGTAAAGTAGATTACCTTCCATAATGTGAGTGGGACTCATTGAATCAGTTGAAGGCCTTAATAGAACAAAGACTGACCTCTCTGAAAAAGAAAAGAATCTGTCAGCTGACTGTTTCGGGGCTTGAACTGCAACTATTTCTTGGGTCTCCAGCCTGCTGAACTATCCTGCAGATTTTGGGTTCACCAAGCCTCCACAATCACATGAGCTAATTCATTAAAATAATCTCTCCCCTCCCCTTTCCACCCACAGAAGAGTGTCTGTGGTTCACATGGATAAACCATTGCTTTGGAATAATACTATCTCCTGTTAGACCCTATTACTAATGATGGACCACTGACTGTCAGGTGGTCCCAAGTCATAGTATACTGAGTACTTTCAATACTTTAATCTATACTGTGTTATCTACACAAGAGGAAACAAACCTTTATTCTGCCACTTACAGACATGTATCAAAGTAGTTGATGTCACAATATCTTATAAAGTGTTAACTGAAAAACAGTCATTCTATTTTTTTACTTGTGTATCTCTTCCCCTAATAGGACTCAGACAGAATCCATGGGTAGTTAGGCTCAAAGACAAATATGAGTGATGAACATCATGCTGTACTCAGAATTGCTTCTCTTGGCTGATAATGAAAGTTTTTTTACTAAGCCAAGCTTGACTGCCTGACTCTTCCTTTATGATGAGCTCTCTCCCAGGATGCTTCTCAGGGGATTATTACAATAGAGTTCTGGAGCAGGGTGCCAGACACAGAGACATGACTGAATCTCATATATGGACAGAGTGTTGACTAAAGCCATGACATCTCCACTCCTCTCAGCCCCTCCCACGCTTCTGAAAACTGGTTTTGCCCTCTAGAAAAACTTTTTAAAATGTAAGTTTAACTATTTTAAAAATATTTTTATAAAAATAAAAGAGTAATGCTAGTGCTACTTCTTGATAATAGAAGAGAGTAATTGTAGATGCAGAGATGTGAAGTACATATATTTTTAAAATTGAAAAAGAAAAGTAAGTGGGCATTGGACTTCCTTGTCATCTAAAGCAGTAAGTGAGCAAGAAGAAGGAGGGTTTAATTCAACAATTTTATGATAATTTAGGAATCTCTTTTAATTTTATAGTGTTTATTATGTGGCTGTCATTTCTGATTCTCCATCATACTTAATATTAAGCTCCTAAGAAGGAAATAAAAAAGAGAAAGAGGGATGGAGACAATTGTTTATCTGCAGCCAATTTTGAGGAAAGAAAAAACTTAAAGAAGTAAAGTGAGCTGTGGTAAATCTGAGAAAGAAAAAGTCTGAATTTTATGGTCTAAGGAAGGAGAGTACATAAATGTTTTGGGTGGAGAAGTGATGACTTTAATATCAAGGGACCTATGTGAGGTTGCCTGACATTTGTGTCTGTGAAGGTACATGTGTGAAAAGCACTGTATGCCTTCAATAATTATTTGTCAGTTGAAAGTATTTGAAAATTACTGTATATAAGTAATTGATAGTACAATAATGAAATTTTAAAAAATATATTTCTAGGCATTTCTACAGCTAAACTGTTTTCTAGTTTTATATTTTAAAAACCCTGCAGAATAGAAAATAACTGTCTAAAAAACCTTTTCTAGTATGTAAATCCATGCCTTTCACTTAATGATTCACATTATTGATAAATTGCCTCATTGATAAACTGGTCCATTTTATTAATCTTGAATCAGGCAAATAAGAAGATGTAATTGCTGCAAGTCACTTTCATTTGCCGTAGTTTTCTCAAAGGCTCATCTTCATATGTCTCAGAAATACCTAATTAGCTTTTATTTAATATGAGCACATGCAGAATATAAATGGAATAAATTACAATTCATTGAAACTCAAATATTTCCAATTATTCATTTGATAAAATATTGAGAGTTTAAAAAAATTTTTTATATAAGTACTTAGAAAGTATGAATCTAAGCCCCACTATTTGTAAATTATGTTACCAACATTAACCAGCTAGTTCATTGCAAGCCTAATTTATGTGGCAAGCTAGAACATTATTTAGGTAACTAAAGAAAGCTTACTATATCTAGGATTACCAAAGAAGGTAGAATTTACTTGCTGAATTGCCTGATTTTTATGTAATGACAGAAAACTTTATGTGGGTGCAATATCATAATGAACAAATAGAATGAAAATATACAACTGCACATTACTGCCTGTATCAGAGTGGCAGAATTGTGAAGCAATTTATCTGCCATGATTTCAAGAATAAGACAACCTGGGTTCAAGGTGTGCCTTGCCATCTCCTCAATAACTGTAAACAAAAGTACTTCATTTCTCAAAGACTCATTCCTGATTGTAAAGTGTGGATAGTAATAGCATTCTCTCAATGGTGTTTGTATTAGTTTGCTCAGGTTATCATAACAGCATATTATAGACTAGGTGACTTAAACACAGAAATTTATTTTCTCACAGTAATAATCACTTGTGTATTTTACTTCAAAACTGCCAAAATAATGAATTATGCTTATTCCTAAAAAGAAAGCAAATTTTACATATACTCATACTAATAAAATAATGGTATTTACATAAAAATGAACATGATACATTTAAGAAAATTCTGAAACTATACTTCAGATATGGTCAATAACATTCTCCTCAATTTTAGAGACTGGAAGTCCACAATCAAGGTGAAGTCTGATCTGGTTTCTGGTAAAAACTCTCTTCCTGCATTGTAGATGGCCACCTTCTCACTGTGTTCTCACATGGCCTTTAATCTGTGCACAGGCACTCCTGGTGTCTCCTCCTCTTCTTATAAGGACATAAGTCTATTTAATTAGGGTCCCACCCTAATGATTTGATTTAACCTTAATTACCTTCTTAAAGGTCCTATCTTCAAATATAGTCACATGGTGGTTAAAGCTTAAATTAGTGAATTTTGGGGGATGCAATTTATACCATAATAGTGTTGCAATGAAATGAAATCATGTAATGAAAGTGCTTACCACACAGTAAAAACTCACAAGTGTTAACTGTCATACTTTAATGTCATCACCTAGGAGTACATCTTGAATCTCTCTGATCTGGAAGCTTTACCTAGTAGATTATCTAGGTGGCTGAAGAAGCCACTGCACCTCTCACCTTATTCCCAAGAAGGTGAACAAAATCTCACTCTTTTCCCAGAGAACGTGTTTGGTCCCTTCTCTCCAGTTCTCATACTCACAATTTTCAAATCATTCCCCACCATTCCCCAAACCTCAAGCTTTTGCAGAAATGAAGAGTAATTTTTCAAAAATGAAATAAAACTAAACCAAAAGGAAAAAAAAAAACCACAAAGGTTTGGGTATGCTGACTGTGATGTACATATACCACAGATACAAACCCACTAATTATGGCTAATGTCTACAGATTAAGAATGCATTTCCCAAAAGAGTCAAATTTTTTTGCATTATTGAAAAATCTCAGCGTTTCATATCTATTTTTACATAGTTTTATAAACTGTTTGTCCCTTCACACACACATACCCCCTATTTGACTCCTGGACTGTTTTTATTGTTCATTAAGAATACCAGTTAGATTGCAGTTCTTGATTTTAAATCATTTTATGCAAATGTTGCCTACACATATAAGTTTATAAATAAACAACATGTGTTTCATTTTCAATTCCATTAATATTTTACACCTAGAATTGCAGTTATAGCAAGTTTACTGAAACGACTTTCTGGCTAGAATTTAAATGAAAGAACAAAGAAAGCCATCTAGCACGTTGACTTTAGAAGGCTTCGGGAAGGATTATATTTTTAGACTAGATATGGCAAACAAGTTCTGTATCTGGAACAACATCTTATAATCACTTTTGTATTTTACTTCAAAACTGCCAATATAATGAATTATGCTTATTCCTAAAGAGAAAGCAAATTTCACATCATACTCATACTAATAAAGTAATGGTATTTACATAAAAATTAACGTGATACATTTAAGAAAATTCTAAAACTATACTTCAGATATGGTCAATAACATTTTCCTCAATTTTAGAAATAATGCATTTAAGTCTTGTAAATTAAATCTGATATAAATCCTCAAATAACTATTTCATTTTAGAAATGTAACATATGGATCATTTTACCTTGCACTTACATAGTTTTCAAAATTCCAATGTGTTTATGCCTCACCTTTATCATAGTAAAGAATGACTGAGCATCTACATAAAGATAAAACTATAAAAAAACACTCTGTTCTCTAGGAGTATACAGTTAAATGTTTCTTCACCTACCATTCAGGTCCCCAATGGATTGGTTGATGCCCACCCACATTGGTGAGGGTGAATCTCTTTACTTAGTCTGCTGAGATAAATGTTAATCTCTTCCAGAAACACCCTCACAAACATACCCCAGAAATAATATTTTACCAGCTATCTGGGAAGCTGTTAGGCCAGTCAAGTTGATATATAAAATTAACTATCATACTCAGCTAATTTAAAATTTTAGAACTTGAGTGAAACTTATACAACATTCATTAGACAAGCAAATTATAATAAGGAATATATGTGAGTGTGCTCTTCTTATGAGCTAGGTAGTGCTTTAAATGCTTTATCTATTTTCTTAACATGCTGGGAGATGGGTGATGTTCTTGTTCAAGGAAACCTAGCTACTAGGTATGGAGCTTGGATCTGCAGTGAGACAGTGGGTCTCCACAGCTGGAGGTCTTGATCATGGTGTTTTACTGACAACTGTGCTATAGTTATGTGCATGCTATAGGCAAAGGTCTCCTCTAGGCACTGCAGTAAATGCAAAATGAATAAGCTGTAGTCCCGCTTCTTAAGGTACAACTTGTAAGCACTTAATTATAATACCATGCAAAAGGATTGAACACTGATCAAGGCTCAAAGTGCTATGGAGACGTAGAAGAAAATTTCTGATTGAAGGATAGGAAATGTTTTCATGAGGAAGTTGCTATGTTAGCTAGGTCTTGAAAAATGGGATTTTGTAGTTGACTTGATATTTCTTCCAATTTATCATTCCCTTCTGTATAATACAATTGTGTATCCTTGTCCTTTAATATATGATGGCAGTCTTTCTCTCTAGAGTACATGGAGTGTATCAGCCTACCCCAATGATATTGGGCCTGGTTATGTCTTGCTTTGACCAGTGGAATGCTAGTGAACATTATATGAACTGGTATGATTATTTTTGGCTTCTTGGACTTCTGTCATCTCCATGAGAAAAACATGCCTAGTTAGTCACTAGCCCCCAAATGAGAAAAGTGGAGCAGTCCTGAAACCAATCTGCAGCCTGGTACCAAATCCAGCTGAACCACAAATACATGTTTCTTGCAGTAAGCTACTGAGATTTTGAAGTTGATGTTATGCAACAAAAATTAATTAACATATATTTTAAGAGATAAATTGGTAAGAGAAACATAGAGACTTTGGTTGGAGAGGGTAATGTAATTAAAGATACAGAGTTCCCCAAAAGATTGAGAGAATAAATCATGGAAAGTGTAAAGGTTGGTAAAGTTGCACTGTTCCATCAAGTATGATCTCTATCAGGGTAGCCGTTTTGTATACTTTGTCAGTCTGTATCTCTAGTATCTAGAATAGTGCCAGTAATAAAATAGGAATTTAAAAATATTTGTTGGTGAAATAGTTGACCTGAATGCAATTAAAGATATTTTTTCAACTGAAATCTAAAGGCTCTCAAATATTTTTCAGTAGAGGAATTTCATAAACTGTATTATGTTAGTGGAGTTATTTTTTTGTGGGGGCGGGGGTGGGTGGGTAAAAAGGAAGTGTTTAGTGCCCTGTAATACTTCTGTTTTCATGTGGAAGGAGTAACACCTCTGGACTAACTCTTCAACAGGGAAGATGGATTAGAGTAGCAAGAATTGGAGGTAAATGAAGACTCTTCTTTGGCATACTCCCTGTGATTTTGATAAAGCAGGCTTCGTGGTCACCATGTATCTCTTTCATTGTCTAAAGTAGAAGCAAGTACGATAAATAAGCAGAACCAATCATAATTCTTCGGGGGAACTTACTAAACCTATTTGAGTGAGACTTTTACTCTTTGGGATCCTTGTTATTCATTTGATGTGTTCCTAGTGCAGCTATTAATATCTGTGCTAGCACCTGGGGAAAGTCTACCTAAGAAATGTCAATGAAGAGGAAAGCATAAGTGGGAAATGCAAAGGAGGAGTCTTGGTAATAGCTTTGGGTGTCTGGATTTAGACTTGCTTGAAGGAAAATCCAGCGCTTGGAATTTTCTGTTACATTGATTTATGAAACTAAAAAATAAAAATTTTTTTCATACTTGGAGTTGGATTTCAACTGGTTTGCATTTGATTCTGTATAACTTAAAGTTGGAAGAGTTGTGATTAATGTACAGCAGGAGATGAATAGTGCAATTGAAAAGGAGAATGAGAGACATAATTGTATGGAGCTAGAAGAGTCATGGTGATTTAGTGGATGTAGGGGGAAGAAAAACATGGAAGAATTAAAGATGATTCTGAAGTTTCAATATTGGAGGGGGGCATGGTGGCACTATCAAACTAAAATAGCAAACAAAAGAATGGGAGTAGCTTTGTGGTGTTTTCTGTTGTCTGTGACAGATTTGAAGAATCATTTGGGTGGTTATAGCATGATGACTAGAAGGTAGTCAACTTTGTGATTATAGTTCAAATGAAAGGTTTACTGTGGCAATATTTATTTAGAAGTAATCAGCAGAGTTATAGGGGGAGTCATGAAAGATTATCACTTAAGAAGAGCTGACCCGGGGGGGAGACCTTCAAGACGGCAGAGGAGTAAGATGTAGAGATCATCTTCCTTCCCGCAGATACCTCAGAAATACATCTTCATGTGGAACAACTCCTACAGAACACTAACTGAATGCTGGCAGAAGATCTCAGACTTCCCAAAAGGAAAGAAACTCCCCAAGTACCTGGGTAGGGCAAAAGAAAAAAGAAAAAGCAGAGACAAAAGAATAGGGACAGGACCTGCACCTCAGGAAGGGAGCTGTGAAGAAGGAAAAGTTACCACACACTAAGAAGCCCCTTCACTGGTGGAGACAGGGTATGGGTGGGTGGGGAAGCTTTAGAGCCACGGAGGAGAGTGCAGCAACAGGGTGGCAGAGGGCAAAGTGGAGAGATTCCTGCACAGAGGATCGGTGCTGACCAGCACTCACCAGCCTGAGAGGCTTGTCTGCTCACCCACCATGGTGGGGGGTGGGCCTGGGAGCTGAGGCTCCTGCTTTGGAGGTCAGATCCCAGGGAGAGGACTGGGGTTGGCTGCGTGACACAGCCTGAAGGGGGCTAGTGCACCACAGCTAGCTGTGAGGGAGTCTGGGAAAAAATATGGAACTGCATAAGAGACAAGAGAACATTTTTTCAGGGTGTGTGAGAAGAGGGGATTCAGAGCACTGCCTAAATGAGCTCCAGAGACGGGCATGAGCTGTGGCTATCAGCACAGACAACAGAGATGGACATGAAATGCTAAGGCTGCTGCTGCAGACACCAAGAACCCTGTGTGCAAGCACAGGTCACTATCCACACATCCCCTCCCGGGAGCCTATGCAGTCTGCCACTCCTAGGGTCCCATGATCCAGGGACAACTTCCCTGGGAGAACACATGGCATGCCTCAGGCTGTTGCAATGTCATGCCAGCCTCTGCTGCTGCAGACTCGCCCAGCATTCTGTACCCCTCCCCCCACTCGGCCTGAGTGAGCCAGAGCCCCCTACTCAGTTGCTACATTAACCCTGTCCTGTCTGAGTGAAGAACAGATGCCCTCAGGTGACCTACACACAGAGGTGGGGCCAAATTCAAAGCTGAACCCCAGGAGCTGTGCAAACAATGAAGAGAAAGGGAAATTTCTCCCAAGCAGCCTCAGGAGCAATGGATTAAATCTCCACAATCAACTTGATGTACCCTGCGTCTCTGGAATATGTGAATAGGCAACAAATCATCCCAAAGTTGAGGCAGTGGACTTTGGGAGCAACTGTAGACTTGGGGTTTGCTTTCTGCATCTAATGTGTTTCTGATTTTATGTTTATCTTAGTTTAGTATTTAGAGTTTATTATCATTGGTAGATTTGTTTATTAATTTGGTTGCTCTCTTCCTTTTTTTAATATATAGATATATATATATATTTTCCTTTTTCTCTTTTTGTAAGTGTGTATGTGTATGCTTCTTTGTGTGATTTTGTCTGTATAGCTTTGCTTTTACCATTTGTCCTAGGGTTCTGTCTGTCCAGTTTTTGTTTGTTTGTTTGTTTAATATAGTTTTAGCACTTGTTACTATTGGTAGATTTGATTTTTGGTTGGGTTGCTCTCTTCTTTCTTCTTTTTTAAAATACTTTTTAATTTATTTTATTTTATATTAATAAGTGTATTTTATTTTTTATTTTATTAACTTTATTTATTTTCTTTCTTTCTATTTTATTTTTCTCCCTTTACTTCTGAGCCGTTTGGCTGACAGGGTCTTGGTACTCGGGCTGGGTGTCAGGCCTGTGCCTATGAGGCAGGAGGGCTGAGTTCAGGACATTGGTCCACCAGAGACTTCCCGGCTCCATGCACTATCAAATGGCAAAAGCTCTCCCGGAGATCTCCATCTCAACGCTAAGTCCCAGCTCCACTCAAGACCACAAGCGACAGTGCATGACACCCTATGCCAAACAACTAGCAAGACAGGAACACAAACCCACCCATTAGCAGAGAGGCTGCCTAAAATCATAATAAGGTCACAATCACCTGAAAACACACCACCGGACGCAGTCCTACCCACCAGAAAGACAAGATCCAGCCTCATCTACCAGAACACAGGCACCAGTCCCCTTCACCAGGAAGCCTACACAATCCACTGAAGCAACCTTAGCCATTGGGGGCAACACCAAAAACAATGGGAACTATGAACCTGCAGCCTGTGAAAAGGAGACCCCAAACACAGTAAGTTAAGCAAAATGAGAAGACAGAGAAACACACAGAAGATGAAGGAACAAGGCAAAAACCCACTAGACCAAACAAATGAAGAGGAAATAGGCAGTCTACCTGAAAAAGAATTCAGAGTAATGATAGTGAAGATGATCCAAAATCTTGGAAATAGAATGGAGAAAATATAAGAAAGTTTTAACAAGGAACTAGAGTACCTGGGTAGGGCAAAAGAAAAAAGAAAAAGCAGAGACAAAAGAATAGGGACAGGACCTGCACCTCAGGAAGGGAGCTGTGAAGAAGGAAAAGTTACCACACACTAAGAAGCCCCTTCACTGGTGGAGACAGGGTATGGGTGGGTGGGGAAGCTTTAGAGCCACGGAGGAGAGTGCAGCAACAGGGTGGCAGAGGGCAAAGTGGAGAGATTCCTGCACAGAGGATCGGTGCTGACCAGCACTCACCAGCCTGAGAGGCTTGTCTGCTCACCCACCATGGTGGGGGGTGGGCCTGGGAGCTGAGGCTCCTGCTTTGGAGGTCAGATCCCAGGGAGAGGACTGGGGTTGGCTGCGTGACACAGCCTGAAGGGGGCTAGTGCACCACAGCTAGCTGTGAGGGAGTCTGGGAAAAAATATGGAACTGCATAAGAGACAAGAGAACATTTTTTCAGGGTGTGTGAGAAGAGGGGATTCAGAGCACTGCCTAAATGAGCTCCAGAGACGGGCATGAGCTGTGGCTATCAGCACAGACAACAGAGATGGACATGAAATGCTAAGGCTGCTGCTGCAGACACCAAGAACCCTGTGTGCAAGCACAGGTCACTATCCACACATCCCCTCCCGGGAGCCTATGCAGTCTGCCACTCCTAGGGTCCCATGATCCAGGGACAACTTCCCTGGGAGAACACATGGCATGCCTCAGGCTGTTGCAATGTCATGCCAGCCTCTGCTGCTGCAGACTCGCCCAGCATTCTGTACCCCTCCCCCCACTCGGCCTGAGTGAGCCAGAGCCCCCTACTCAGTTGCTACATTAACCCTGTCCTGTCTGAGTGAAGAACAGATGCCCTCAGGTGACCTACACACAGAGGTGGGGCCAAATTCAAAGCTGAACCCCAGGAGCTGTGCAAACAATGAAGAGAAAGGGAAATTTCTCCCAAGCAGCCTCAGGAGCAATGGATTAAATCTCCACAATCAACTTGATGTACCCTGCGTCTCTGGAATATGTGAATAGGCAACAAATCATCCCAAAGTTGAGGCAGTGGACTTTGGGAGCAACTGTAGACTTGGGGTTTGCTTTCTGCATCTAATGTGTTTCTGATTTTATGTTTATCTTAGTTTAGTATTTAGAGTTTATTATCATTGGTAGATTTGTTTATTAATTTGGTTGCTCTCTTCCTTTTTTTAATATATAGATATATATATATTTTTTCCTTTTTCTCTTTTTGTAAGTGTGTATGTGTATGCTTCTTTGTGTGATTTTGTCTGTATAGCTTTGCTTTTACCATTTGTCCTAGGGTTCTGTCTGTCCAGTTTTTGTTTGTTTGTTTGTTTAATATAGTTTTAGCACTTGTTACTATTGGTAGATTTGATTTTTGGTTGGGTTGCTCTCTTCTTTCTTCTTTTTTAAAATACTTTTTAATTTATTTTATTTTATATTAATAAGTGTATTTTATTTTTTATTTTATTAACTTTATTTATTTTCTTTCTTTCTATTTTATTTTTCTCCCTTTACTTCTGAGCCGTTTGGCTGACAGGGTCTTGGTACTCGGGCTGGGTGTCAGGCCTGTGCCTATGAGGCAGGAGGGCTGAGTTCAGGACATTGGTCCACCAGAGACTTCCCGGCTCCATGCACTATCAAATGGCAAAAGCTCTCCCGGAGATCTCCATCTCAACGCTAAGTCCCAGCTCCACTCAAGACCACAAGCGACAGTGCATGACACCCTATGCCAAACAACTAGCAAGACAGGAACACAAACCCACCCATTAGCAGAGAGGCTGCCTAAAATCATAATAAGGTCACAATCACCTGAAAACACACCACCGGACGCAGTCCTACCCACCAGAAAGACAAGATCCAGCCTCATCTACCAGAACACAGGCACCAGTCCCCTTCACCAGGAAGCCTACACAATCCACTGAAGCAACCTTAGCCATTGGGGGCAACACCAAAAACAATGGGAACTATGAACCTGCAGCCTGTGAAAAGGAGACCCCAAACACAGTAAGTTAAGCAAAATGAGAAGACAGAGAAACACACAGAAGATGAAGGAACAAGGCAAAAACCCACTAGACCAAACAAATGAAGAGGAAATAGGCAGTCTACCTGAAAAAGAATTCAGAGTAATGATAGTGAAGATGATCCAAAATCTTGGAAATAGAATGGAGAAAATATAAGAAAGTTTTAACAAGGAACTAGAAGAACTAAAGAGCAAACACACAATGATAAACAACAAAATAAATGAAATTAAAAATTATCTATAAGGAATCAATAGCAGAATAACTGAGGCAAAAGAATGGATAAGTGACCTGCAAGTTAAAATAGTGGAAATAACTACCACAGAGCAGAATAAAGAAAAAAGAATGAAAAGAATTGAGGACAGTCTCAGAGACCTCTGGGAAAATATTAAACACTCCAAAATTCGAATTATAGGGGTCTCAGAAGAAGAAGAGAAAAAGAAAGGGACTGAGAAAATATTTTAAGAGATTATAGTTGAAAACTTCCCTAATATGGGAAAGGAAAAAGTCAATCAAGCCCAGGGAGCACAGAGAGTCCCAGACAGGATAAATCCAAGGAGAAACATGCCAAGACACATATTAATCAAAAAATTAAAAATTAAATAAAAAGAAAAAATATTAAAAGCAGAAAGGGAAAAACAACAAGTAACATACAAGGGAATCCCCATAAGGTTAACAGCTGATATTTCAGCAGAAACTCTGCAAGCCAGAAGGGAGTGGCAGGACATATATAAGGTGATGAAAGGGAAAAAACCTACAACAAAGATTACTCTAACCAGCAGGGATCGCATTCAGATTCGACGGAGAAATTAAAACCTTACAGACAAGCAAAGCTAAGAGAATTCAACACCACCAAACCAGCTTTACAACAAATGCTAAAGGAACTTCTCTAGGCAGGAATCACAGAGAAGGAAAAGACCTACAATAACAAATCCAAAACAATTAAGAAATGGTAATAGGAACATACAGATCAATAACTACCTTAAATGTAAATGGATTAAATGCTCCAAACAAAAGACATAGACTGGCTGAATGGCCACAAAAACAAGACCGATATATATTCTGTCTACAAGAGAACCATTTCAGACCTAGGGACACATACAGACTGAAAGTGAGGGGATGGAAAAAGATATTCCATTCAAATGGAAATCAAAAGAAAGCTGGAGTAGCAATTCTCATATCAGACAAAATAGACTTGAAAACAAAGACTATTACAAGAGACAAAGAAGGACACTGCATAATGATCAAGGGATGAATCCAAGAAGAAGATATCACAATTATAAATATTTATGCACCCAACAGAGGAGTACCTCAATACATAAGGCAGATGCTAACAGCTGTAAAAGGGGAAATTGACAGTAACACAATCATAGTAGGGGATTTTAATGCCCCACTTTCACCAATGGACAGATCACCCAAAATGAAAATAAATAAGAAAACACAAGCTTTAAATGATAAATTAAACAAGATGGACTTAATTGATATTTATAGGACATTCCATCCAAAAACAACAGGATAAACTTTCTTCTCAAGTGCTCATGGAACATTCTCCAGGTCAGATCACATCTTGGGTCACAAATCAAACCTTGGTAAATTTAAGAAAATTGAAATAGTATCAAGTATCTTTTCTGACCACAACACTATGACACTAGATATCAATTACAGGAAAAAATCTGTAAAAAATACAAACTCATGGTGGCTAAACAATGCACTACTAAACCAAGAGATCACTGAAGAAATCAAAGAGGAAATCAAAAAATACCTAGGAAAAAATGACAATGAAAACATGACGAAGAAAGAAGAACAAAAAAAAAACTCCAAAGTTAGCAGAAGGAAAGAAATCATAAAGATCAGGTCAGAAATAAATGAAAAAGAAATGAAGGAAACAATAGCAAAGATCAATAAAACTAAAAACTCGTTCTTTGAGAAGATAAACAAAATTGACAAACCATTAGCCAGACTCACCAAGCAAAAAAGGGAGAAGACCCAAATCAATAGAATTAGAAATGAAAAAGGAGAAGTTATAACTGACACTGCAGAAATACAAAGAATGATGAGAGATTACTACAAGCAACTGTATGTCAATAAAATGGACAACATGGAAGAAATGGGCAAATTCTTGGAAAAGCACAACATTCCGAGACTAAACCAGGAAGAAATAGGAAATATAAACAGACCAATCACAAGCGCTGAAATTGATACTGTGATTAAAAATCTTCCAACAAACAAAAGCCCAGGGCCAGATGGCTTCACAGGCGAATTCTGTCAGACATTTAGAGATGACCTAACACTTATCTTTCTCAAACTCTTCCAAAATATAGCAGAGGGAGAGACATTCCCAAACTCATTCTACGAGGCCACCATCACCCCAATTTCAAAACCAGACAAATGTGACACAAAGAGAAAACTACAGGCTAATATCACTGATGAACATAGATGCAAAAATCCTCAACAAAATACTAGCAAACAGAATCCAGCAGCACATTAAAAGGATCATACACCATGATCAAGTGGGGTTTATCCCAGGAATGCAAGGATTCTTCAATATATGCAAATCAATCAATGTGATACACCGTATTAACAAATTGAAGGATAGAAACCATATGATCCTCTCAATAGATGCAAAAAAAGCTTTTGACGAAATTCAACAGCCATTTATGATAAAAACTCTCCAGAAAGTAGGCATAGAAGGAACTTCCCTCAAAATAATAAAGGCCACATATGACAAACCCACAGCCGATATCATTCTCAATGGTGATAAACTGAAAACATTTCCACTAAGATCAGGAACAAGACAAGGTTGTCCACTCTCACCACTATTTTTCAACATAGTTTTTCAAGTTTTAGCCACAGCGATCAGAGAAGGGAAAGAAATAAAAGGAATCCAAATCGGAAAAGAAGAAATAAAGATGTCACTGTTTGCAGATGACATGATACTATACATAGAGAAGCCAAAAGATGCTACCAGAAACTACTAGAGCTAATCAGTGAATTTGGTAAAGTCATATTATACAAAGTGAGTGCATAGAAACTCTTGCATTCCTATACATTAATGATGAAAAATCTGAAAGAGAAATTAAGGAAACACTCCCATTTACCATTGCAAAAAAAAGAATAAAATACCTAGGAATAAACCTACTGAAGGAGACAAAAGACCTGTATGCAGATAACTATAGGACACCAATGAAAGAAATTAAAGATGATACAAAAAGATGGGGAGATATACCATGGCCTTGGATTGGTAGAATGAACATTTTGAAAAATGACTATACTACCCAAAGCAATCTATAGATTCAGTGCAATCCCTATCAAACTACTAATGGCATTTTTCACAGAACTAGAACAAAAAATTTCACAATTTTTATGGAAACACAGAAAACTCCGAATAGCCAAAGCAATCTGTAGAAAGAAAAACAGAACTGGAGGAATCAGGCTCCCGGACTTCAGACTATACTACAAATCTACAGTAATCAAGAGAGTATGGTACTGGCACAAAAACAGAAATATAGATCAATGGAACAGGATAGAAAGCTCAGAGACAAACCCACACACATATGGTCACCTTATTTTTGATAAAGGAGGCAAGAATATACAGTGGATAAAAGACAGCCTATTCAATAAGTGTTGCTGGGGAAACTGGACAGCTACATGTAAAAGAATGAAATTAGAACACTCCCTAATACCGTACACAGAAATAAACTCAAAATGGATTAAAGACCTGAATGTAAGTCCAGACAGTATAAAACTCTTAGTGGGAAACATAGGCAGAATGCTCTATGACATAAATCACAGGGAGATCCTTTTTGACCCACCTCCTAGAGAAATGGAAATAAAAACAAAAATAAACAAATGGGACCTAATGAAACTTAAAAGCTTTTGCATAGCAAAGGAAACCTCAAACAAGATGAAAAGACAGCCATCAGAATGGGAGAAAATATTTGCAAATGAAGCAACTGACAAAGGATTAATCTCCAAAATTTATGAGCAGCTCATGCAGCTCAATACCAAAATGCAAACAACCCATTCCAAAAATGGGCAGAAGACCTAAATAGACATTTCCCCAAGAAGATGTACAGTTTTCCAACAAACACATGAAAAGATGCTGAACATCACTAATCATTAGAGAAATGCAAAGCAAAACTACAATGGGACACCACCTGACACCAGTCAGAATGGCCATCATCAGAAAATCTATAAACAATAAATGCTGGAGAGGGTGTGGAGAAAAGGGAACCCTCTTGCACTGTTTGTGGGAATGTAAATTGATACAGCCACTATGGGCAACAGTATGGAGTTTCCTTAAAAAATTAAAAATAGAACTACCATACGACCCAGCAATCCCACTACTGGGCATATACCCTGAGAAAACCATAATTCAAAAAGAGTCATGTAGCACAGTGTTCATTGCAGCTCTCTCTACAATAGCCAGGACATGGAAGCAACCTAAGTGTCCATCAACAGATGAATGGATAAAGAAGATGTGGCACATATATACAATGGAATATTACTCAGCCATACAAAGAAAAGAAATTGAATTATTTGTAGTGAGGTGGATGGACCTAAAGTCTGTCATACAGAGTTAAGTAAGTCAGAAAGAGAAAAACAAATACTGTATGCTAATACATATATACGGAATCTAAAAACAAAAAAAAAAGCTTCTGAAGAACCTAGGGGCAGGATAGGAATAAAGATGCAGACGTAGAGAATGGAACGGATTCAAAAAAAAAAAAAAAAGCTTCTGAAGAACCTAGGGGCAGGATAGGAATAAAGATGCAGACGTAGAGAATGGACTTGAGGACACGGTGATGGGAAAGTGTCAGCTGGGACAAAGTGGTATAGACATATGTGTACTACCAAATGTAAAATCGATAGCTAGTGGGAAGCAGCCACATAGCACAGGGAGATCAGTTCGGTGCTTTGTGTCCACCTAGAGGGGTGGGATAGGGAGGGTGGAAGGGAGACGCAAGAGAGAGGAGATACGGGGATATATGTATGTGTATGGTTTATTCACTTTGTTATAAAGCAGAAACTAACACACCATTGTAGAGCAATTATACTCCAATAAAGATGTAAAAAAAAAACTATATATATATATATATATATATATATATGTACTATATATATATTAAGGGGTAAGACTTGAGATCTGTAGAGTGAGTTAGCAAGCTGAAAATCCAGGAGAGCTGATTGTGTTATTTTATGTCCCTGAGTGAAATCTTGCCTATATTATTTTGTATTATTGTTGTTTCCCTTTTATATTTGTAGATTTTATTGTTGCTAATAAGAGAAAGTGGCAACAGGTAGTAGATTATGCTCAATAAACCTGACAACATGAATTAGGTCTGAAGGCCAGTAAGTAGAATGTCTCAAAACACTGGTGAGCCTTGAACAAATTTGCCTTGTGTCACTACTCAAGACCTCATATGGACTCTTTTCTCTTTGTCTCCCTGAGAATCAGTTTGTTTATTCCATCTACTAGGAAGTGCAGCAAGTAAGGTTTACTGATGATGACAGCTGGCATTTGGTCAGAGATATAGACACCCAGGATGTAAAAGCAGCATATTTATTTCCAACTATCTCAGCTCTCATAGGTTGTCCCAGTTCAATCCTCATCCCCACCCAAGGAAATTCATGCTTCATCCATACTTTCACCATAGACCTAAGCAGCATTTGTATCTTTTGAAATTGTACACTTTTACTGAACACACCTACCTGGACCAAGAGTCAGAGAAGCTGAAGGAAGATCCTAGGGAAGGTGGAATATTTTAGGGGTCAGCAGCTGTGTCACACTAATAAGATGAGCAAGTAATTAAGTAGCAGTATGTGTGATCTACAAAATGGCTGTTGCTTCACTTCTGTCTTTCAAATACAATCTACCCTCCATATCTATGGATTCTAGGGTTCCACATCCAAGAAGTCAACCAACAACAGATGGAAAATTTTGGAAAAAAAAATTACAGAATTTCCAAACATCAAAACTTGAATTTACAGCACTGGCAATTATTTACATAGCATTTACTTTGTATTTACAACTGTTTACATAGTATTTACATTGTATTAGGTATTATAAGTAATCTAGAGATATTTTAAAATATATGAGGCTATGCATAGGTTATAGGCAAACACTGCACCACTTTATATAGGGTATTTGAATATCTGAGGATTTTGGTATCCTTGGGGGTCCTGGAATCAGTCCCCCACAGATACTGAGGGATGACTGTATCATGCGCAAGAATCTCTCTTATGACCCATCTTAATGGGAAATTAGTAGGAAAAGGATTTCTGGGAAAGGTAGTTTGGCCTAGCTAAATGGACATATTATAAAGACGCCCAAGTATGTTTTATTGTTATTTAGTATGTTAAAATATCTGTATTGATTAAATGTGTTTGTTTTCTACTTATTTAAAAACTTCTAACATTCTATAAATATATAGATTTGGTAAATTTCTAGGAATTATTCCCTTAATATGAAAATATTCAGAGAGAGTAAATCTGTTATTAAATATAAAAATTTGCCAATTGTTACAATATTTCATGGAATAATTATAGGGGGTTTGGGACACTTTATTGATTATGGTTCAACTATTTTAATCTACATACAAGGATTATTTCGGCTTTCTGTTGCTTTTCTTCAAACATTGTCAATATTTTTTGCAATTGATATTTCCTGGAAATACAATAAATCCAATTATTTAAAAGAAAAGAAGAGCTCACCCCAAGAGAAGAGTCTATGACTGAACTGGTGAAATATTTTTACTTAAGGATGGGTAGAGAAAGAAAAAGCCCTGATGGAGTCAGAGTGAGAACTTAGGTTAGATACAAAAAGAACCAGATGAAAGGAACTTAGCATTTATTTAGAACTGAATGTAATGTTTTCAAGCATTTTCCATGTATATCATTTCCCCCTCGAAACCCTGTGAGAAAGACATTCTGAGTGAACTAACACTTGGAAAGGTTTAAGAAAATTGGCCAAGATCCTGAAGCCAGGAAGGGCAAAGCTGGGATTCAAACACAAGTCTGTTTGATTCCAAAACCCATGATCTTTCTGCCACTTCTTGCTGTTCCCTTACCAAAGGAGTGTGCTGTTATCAGAGCCAATGAAAAATAAACTACCAGAAAGTGTTCAAGGCCACATGCTGGGGAAAGCATTAATACAATACAGACTAATTTGAGATCAACCAGTTCTATTATTTTGCAGATGGAGAAATGGAAGTTAAATGATTTTCCCATAATTGCACAGTTGGCTAGCATTAGAACCAGAAAGAGTTCTCAGGTTTCCTTATAGCTACTGTGGTGCAACTGTCTAGCACCACGTTCTGCCCCTAGAATATACTGAGAATCACAATACATTAAATAAGGACTAAAGCCTTAGTAGTGTGTCATAGACTATTGAGCTTATCTGCAGCATCTCCATGCCTAGTTGATCTTGCCTTATACCTTAAAAACGTTCTTTTTTTAATTCAATTAAGAATATTGCATACAATGAGGAGTTGAGAATATGCAATACAAGAAAAGCATAAATTTCACTGGTGAGTTCAGGTAAAATCTAACTGGCCTTGATACTCCAGTTTCTGCTCACCTGACCAATAGTAAGACTTGTTAGCTAATCATAAGCGAAATAGGTTTATCTCCAGTATTATATCCTGTTAATGCTCAACTTGACCATAGATATACCACACATGTAATCACCCTTTCAATGTTAATAGCTCTGAAGGAAATAAAAAGATGTAATTGAATAGAGAGAGAGGTATAGTTGTGGTAGAGAGAGGTGGACAGGGATATCTTTATAGCGAGGTGACAGAAGACCACTCTGAGTTCTGTATGCTTAGAAGGAGCCATCCATGAGAAGAGATCCAGACAGACGGCACAGCAGGGGAAAAAACACAAGGTGTAATGCTATTATATTTGAGGAATAGGACATTCGGCAGTAAAGATGATACTTTTCTGTTTTGGGGAGAGGTTGTTTGGGCTTTTGGTTCACTAGCTTCTTTCTTCAGAAAGGGAGCTTGTGTCAGTCTTACAGTCCAGATTAAATGCATCCATATCCTTTTTTCACCTTTATCAAGAAGATGGAAATTATTGCTTATCTTGTTACCAGGTACATTTTCCAAGAAAAGGATTTTCATGTCCATTATTGCCTATGATCCTCTGACTTTTCAGTCCATGGCTTACATGAACAGTATTCACAGGTTAGGAAAATAAATCATAGCTGTAAGGATAATTAAGGCATAACATAAAACTTAATTGGTTTTATTTATTGGCAGATTAGTGAGAAAATAAATAAATATTTTAGAAATATTCCCTTCTAATTGTCAAGACAATATGCCTAAATCAGTGGATCCCAAATTTATTGCATGTCGGGTCCCTTACACCAAATACTTACCACGTCTCTAGACAAGCAATTGATTTTATAGGTCAGAGATGGATCTGAGTATACTTTTAAAAGCTTTGTAGGTGATTCTGATACTTATCTATGGTTGGTGATTGCTAGTTTATGTAATAAAAAATATCATTGTCACCCTCCCTTACTGTCCACTGTATCAGTAATCTTTTGTATAGAATATTGTGTAACAAACTGCCCCAGATCAAAATGGCTTAAAGCAATAAGCCCTAATTTAACTCATGAGTCTGAGAGTAGGTGAGTAAGGCTGGTTTTGATGGGGTGGTTCTTCTGATACCATCTGGGCTTATTCACATATCTCGCCATCAGCTGACTATTTTCTGAGGCAATGGAAGTGACTGGGCCATGTTTCTTTCATTCTCTAGTAGGCTTGCCTGGGCAAGTCAGGAAGGCAGAGAAGCAAGAGAATGAATAGAAACATGAAAATACTTTTGCAAACCCATTTGCATTAAGTTTGCCTACATATCTTTGGCCAAATAAAGTCACATGGCCAAGCCAGAATGTGTGGTCACTGTGAGATTATAAGACATTGGGGGGATGAGAAGAGAATTGGGACATTAATACCATTAATATATCACATCCTCTATATACACAACTCTACCAATGCCAGAACATATTTATTTTTAGGCTTTCCCTGCTACCTTACCTCCTACCCTGACTTGAACCCTATAGCTAGAGAGACACAGTGAGTTACGCTAGTTAGGCAGTAAATGAGATACCATCTCATTTCTCAGCAGAGCAGATTTAGTCTAGAAGGTTTGATCTTGTTGTTTAGAGAGATACTAGTACTTGGATCATTGTGAATGACAAAAAATATTCCTCAATAACTGTTCCTCACTTCTTATCCTTCTGGATTCTGAGTCTTGACTCCTCACGCCTTCCTTTAACACCCCTATTCATTTGATAACTGAATTGGCAATATCCTCTGCTTGTTCAGAAATAATCTGCTGCTCCCTCCCTATTGTCATAATTCAGATTTCAGGTTCTAATCATAAACAGTTGCTGCAACATCTTAATATTTAAGGTGTACAAATATTCATTGATTTATAAATTGTGTGACTGCTGAGCACACAAATCTCCTTTCTATCTGTGGAGAGCCTCACATTGGATGAGTACTGGAGTGATACTGACAGAGGCAGAACAAGTATATTAACCCTTGTCAGACTTTCATCATTGAGTGAAGATTGCTGATACACTGGAAGAGTTTAGGTTTCATTTGGAGTGGTGATGCCAGTGACTGCAGGGGTTTTTACCAGGGGTATTGACTTTCGCTGCTATTGGTAGGAATATTGGAATCCAGCAGAGGTTTAAAAATGCATATTCTGTTGCTACTTTTCTTGATTTTCATGCCAAACCTCTTGGGTTCTTGAACCTTTCTGAGCTCAGTTCTGATATTTTCTAGTCATTTCTGTGATCAGCTAGAAGCTAAGAATGTAGAATAAAACACTGATTGTTTCTTCTGAGAATTTAGGGAACCTCCAAAGTTTTGAAACCTTTGCCTCACAGGTTGATTTTTTTTTTTTTCTTTATTAAGCTCATCACATCTCCCATAATTCCTAAAATAGAAATTCTGGAGCCTCAAGATAATCATGTCTACTGCAATCAGAATATCCTGGGTAAAAAGTGACAGCCATATAGAATTTTTTTAAAATTTATTTAATTAATTAATTTATTTCCTGGCTCACGGGCCTAGCCGCTCCGCGGCATGTGGGATCTTCCCGGACCGGGGCACCAACCCGTGTCCCCTGCATCGGCAGGCGGACTCTCAACCACTGCGCCACCAGGGAAGCCCCTAGAATTTTTTTTCAAGATAGTAACTTATATGTTAAAAGTTGTGAGACCAGTATGCTGAACTGTTATAAATTATTGGCTCCTGAGAAGGATAATGCATTGTCTTTCTACAATGATATGTTGATATATTTGCGGGAAGAAAAGTGGGAGCAAGGTGATTGCACTGTGAATTTTTGTCTTCCAGACTTTGAAGAGCATAGCTAATACACAGAATTCACCTTAATTTTTTAATGGGAAAACTATTTTCACATTCTTAGAATGTTATGCAAGTCATTATCCCTAATGACTTAACCAGCTGCTGTGCTCAACTATATTTCTCTGTGTGAAAACTTGATGATTAATGTGACTAATGTAATGGTACAAGTACCACTTACCTACTTTTAAGCTAAACAACTAAATTCTCTATCAAGTACATTGGGATTACAATATTTCCACATTAGCTTGCATAGTTCAGTGTTTCTATCCAGAGGATGTCTTTAGAGATCTCTGATTAACTGCATTATCCTCACAAAGCTTAAGCAATTTTTTTTATTAGCTGTTTTTCTTTAACAGCACCCAGGAGTGTTGGAAATTATTTTTAAGGTTAAAAATGAGTGAGTTTACATATCTTTTCATTAGAGACCTAATTAGCTAAGTAATTTAAATAGCAGAAGTTGAGAGTTTTATAAAACACAAGAAGAGTGGCTACTTTATAATCATCTCCACAACAAAAACACTCTTGAAATAGTGCTTGATTTTATGAATAAACTGTTTCAAGATATGAGTTTAAAAAGAATTGTGATACATTTTCCCTAAGATTAGGTAAAACTAACTTCAGAGGAAGGTGAAAAATAAGAGCCTATTACCTTTCAGGACATTATTTATTCTGTAATTCAACTGCTTGATTTATTTTCACTTGGTACTTCTGAAAGAGTTTCTTTAACTCTATTCATCTTATTCATAATATGTCTGAACTTACTGAAGCTAATCTCTTCTTGACGGTGCAAGGGAAGACAGCAGGTAAACCTTTCAGGGTCATAAAGACTCAGCATCTGACCCAAGTCATCCTCTACTCATGTCCTTACCATTACCAACAGATAAACAGTGGTTGATACTATGGCTATTCATATTTTGAAGATAGAGTAATTGTCGTGAATTGGACAGTTTTCAGGTGGTCTTTCATGTTTCAGTGAGAAATTCCAAACAGATCATTAATGCTCACATTTTGGGCCCTTAATACCATTCCTTCAATAAATACAGTCAGTCTGAGGCTGAATCTTCAAATACACTGGAAACTAGGACTTCCTATATGAAGATATAACACTTCAGTCCTCATTTTGTATGTAATCTACCACATTTTCTTTATCCATTCATCTATCAGTGGATGCTTTCATTGTTTACATATCTTGGCTATTGCAAATAATGATGCAATGAACATAGAAGTGTATATATCTTTTTCAGTTAGAGTTGTTGTTTTGGTCAGAAAAATATGCAGAAATGGAATTACTGGATCGCATGGTAGTTCTATTTTTTATTTTTTGAGGAGCCTCCATAGTGTTTTCTAGAGCAGCTGCGTCAATATTCATTCTCACCAATAGTGACAGGGGTTCCCTTTTCTCCACATCCTCACCAACTTATTTGTTGTCATTTTGATAGTAGTGATTCTGATAGGTATTACTTAGCCATGATAAGAATAAAATCTTGCCATTTGCGATAACATGTGTGCCTAGAGGGTATTATGCTAAGTGAAATAAGCCAGAAAATCAGACAGAAAAAGACAAATACCATATGATTTCACTTACATGTGGAATCTAAAATACAAAACAAATGAACAAACATAACAAAACAGAATGGACTCATAGATACTGAGAACAAACAGGTGGTTGCCAGAGGGGAGGAGGGGTGAGGGGGATGAGTGAAATAGTTGAGGGAGATTAAGAGGTATTTTCAGTTACAAAATAAATGAGTCACAGGGATGAAATGTACAGCATGCAGAATATAGTCAAGTATATTGTAATATCTTTGTATGGTGACAGATCATAACTAGACTTATCATAGTGATCATTTTGTAATATATAGAAATATTGAATCACTATCTTGTGCATTTAGAACTAACATTGTATTGTAGGTCAATTATACCTCAGTGAAAAAATATGTAAACACTGAGAGGAAATGCATCAAAATGCTAATGGTGGTTATTTCTTGGGTTTGAGTATTATGGGTGATATTTTTGATATTTTTTACTTTATGCTTTTATGTATTTCTAGTTGTTTTCAATGGACATCTATTTTTTGTAAAATTAGAAGGAAAATAATAAATGTCATTTTAAAAGTTTCTCAAATTATAATAGTCCATGAAAGTTTGGATTTAGGGGCTCCAAAAGAACTCTCTTTACCCAAAAAGATAGAAACAATTAAAAAGTACCTATAGGAGTCAGGCAGATGGGATCAAAATATCATCTCTAATCTTGATAAAAATAAAAGGAGATTATGGCTTGGGGCAGCCAAATGGGCATATTTATTTGCCTCTAATTGAACTTTTCCCCCAAACCTTCCCCACGAAGGCAGAGTCTGTCATGCCAAACTTTCCACGATTTGGAGAGATAGAAACAAATTGTGTCTTCTCTCCTGGCTGCCAGGTCATAAAGTGTAGGTACAGAAGTTGCTGAACCACAACCACCAATTCCTCCCCTCCCTGGGGAGGAATGCTGAGGTAATAAAAGCCTGTGTTGTTACCCAAATGGAAGTTTCTCCACATGGAGACATGAAACAGGAGGGATAACCAATACCATTGACAGCTGCTGAGGATTTGGTATGCAATGGCATATGGAATCTCTTTTCTTATTCAGCCTTTCAGTATTGTTTTATATTAATAAAAATAAGCCTAAGAGAAAGATATTACCTTTTGCTTGATATAAAAATGGTAGAATAGATATTAGGTAAACAATTTAAACTGTCATTGGCTTTCTAGCACCATTTTGCTACATTATACAACAGGTATAGATGGCCAGATTTAAGGGCAAGAGAGTTCAGCTACCTCAATGCTTTTTTAATCTTTGGCCTCTTGAGAAGATAGTCTGGAAAGTTAGTCTTGTAATTTAAATTGTAGACATGACTTTCTATGGTGTCAACTGAGGCCATCATCTCATTTTACATAAAACACCAAACAGCTATTGGAAGTTAATGAACTTTCTTTATTAGCATATCAGGAACATTTAAACCAGTGATCTAGAGAAAAAGAGCTCTTCATATCTGATCATAAATTTTGGAGGTCCCCATCACCTTGATTAATACTGTCTTCAAGGTTTGGAAGAATGATATTCAAATGTGTATATTAGTGGGGTTTGTGTGTGTGTGTGTGTGACATGTTATTATTATTATTTTTGGAAGGAAGCCATATAATATTATTTTTGGAAGGAAGGCATATAATATTATTCATTATTCTTATTAACATAAGCTACTTTTGGTTTTATATAGTACACAGTGATTTAAAAAAATATATTGTTCCACATACTACACGTTGCTTAAAATATAAATGTGGTAGGATAAATATAACTATATATTTAAATTATAAAAAAGTATTTTGATAAATGTATATATTAAAATGTACCTTTTTAAAGGAAGGTACATTTTAAAAATAAGATATAAATTTAATTATCACCCAGATAACAATTTAACACATTATTAACATCCAGAAATCTCTTGAGCTCCATTCCAATTATTCACCCCCCAAAATAAACATTATTTTGAGTTCTGTCTCCATAGATTAGTTTGCCTGTTTCTGAATGTTATTTAAACAGAATCAGAGAGTATATAATACTTTGTGTCTGCTTTCTTTTGCTCAGCAATTTATCTATAAAACTTACCCATGCTCTTTTGTATACTAGTAGCTCTTTTTTGATATTGTTCCATTGTGTTACTATTCCACACACAATACATTTATTTCTTCTACTTTTGATGGACATACACTTGAGTTGATTTCAGGTTTTTTACTATTGTTATGTACTTTCTATCAGCTTCTTGTCCATGTGGTGAATATTGTACTAATTTCCACTGCATATGTACCTAAAAGTTTTGGATGATTATATGTGTACGTTTCTGCTGGTTATATCCTTAGGAGTCATAATGTTGGGTCATAGGGATCTTCAGTTTAACTCTAGTAAATTATATCCAGAGGACCTTAAAGTGATATTCCCACACGTAGTGTATGAAAGTTATAACTTCTATACCATTTTGACAATGCTTGTCAGTCTTTTTTTCATTTTAGTCATCAGGTGGGCTCAATGAGTCATCTTGTAGCTCACTGATGTTTTAGCTTACTTTTACCTTGGTGAAAAAAGAAGTAAATATCACCTTTCATTTATTGCCTATTCAACTTATTGGTCAAACGTCATGAATTGCCTTTTAAAATATATGAATCATTTGTTTGATATATGTATTGAAACTATCATCCTACATTATAGCTTCCTTTTTATTCTCTAAATGGTGTCTTCTTATTTGCTTAAGGAAGTACAAGGTAGCAGGCCTTTTTTTGTAAATAGTTCTTTGTCTATCAAATTTAACTAGATTTGTCTAACCAAAGTCATGAAGATATTCTTCCCTCTGTAAGTTTTATTGTTATGATCCATCAGGAACATAATTTTGTGCATATACAGTATGGGGTAAAGTATAGGTTTATTTAAATAACAATAAATAAATATAAAACTATTCATTAGAATACAATCTATATCAATATTTCAGTGATCTTTTTTAAACATATTAATTTAAGTATAATTGCTTTACATTGTTGTGTTAGTTGCTGCTGTATAACAAAGTGAATCAGCTATACGTATACATATATCCCCATATCCCCTCCCTCTTGCATCTCCATCCCACCCTCCCTCTTGCATCTCCATCCCAGCCTCCCTATCCCCCCCTCTACGGCTCACAAAGGACTGAGCTGGTCTCACTGTGCGATGTGGTGTCCCACTAGCTATCTGTTTTACATTTGGTAGTGTATATAAGTACATGCCACTCTCTCACTTCGTCTCAGCTTACCATTCCCCATCCCCATGTCCTCAAGTGCATTCTCTATGTCTGTGTCTTTATTCCTGTCCTGCCCCTACATTCTTCAATACTTTTTTTTTTTTTTTAGATTTCATATATATGTGTTAGCATACAGTATTTGTTTTTCTCTTTCTCACTTACTTCACTCTGTATGACAGACTCTAGGTCCATCCACCTCCCTATCAATAACTCAATTTCATTTCTTTTTATAGCTGAGTAATATTCCATTGTATATATATGCCACAACTTCTTTATCCATTCATCTGTTGATGGACACTTAGGTGGATTCCATGTCCTGGCTATTGTAAATAGTGCTGCAATGAACATTGTGGTAAATGACTCTTTATAAGTTATGGTTTTCTCAGGGTATATGCCCAG